>NC_050072.1:91398931-91729720 GCF_009764565.3 Dermochelys coriacea
AGAGAACAAAGAGGAGTTGGGAGAGACTTGTAAATGGAGTCAGCTTTCTTTACAAAAATGCTGAGTTTGCAATCCTGTAGGTATGATCTTAAATATTCTCCCCAGTCCTTTAAGGGATATTCTTAAACATATTTTCAGTTAATCAACTTTCTGTGTCCATTCGGACTATTTTGACTCGTTTTAAGTGAAAAAATTAAGTCCCACTAAAAGCCTCTGTTTTTCCTCAGGAGTAAAAGCATTAGCACTAGAAAAGGACTGATAATTAACTGCTACAATAAACTCAAGACTTGATTTTACAGGCCCCTGTCAAAAGCATCTGCCTGGAATAAATCAACACTGAGCACCACTGTGGAGGGAGGACACGAGTCTTTATGCTTCCTTCCCTGTAGAAAGTGTACATTGATCGGTGGCTTGTTTTAATTTAAATAGATTGGTACACGAAGCACAGCCATACGCGCTGCATCCTGTGGTCTTTGCCTTATGAAAAAATAATAAAAATCAGTTGGATTATCAGAGGGAATGCTCCTGCCAGAGTGAATCAGCTACCTGGAGTGTATTGGGCTGTATCCCCATGCTGCGTGATTATACAGGGGTGATCATCTGTCATATTTTAAATTCAGAGACCGGGAAGGTCGGAAGTTTTCGGATTTCTCAAGGGAGCGCTGTGGGCATCACTAGAAGAAGAAAGGACGTCAGTTTCCCTGATTGAGAGGGAATTTTCCCTAGGAAAGGAGGCCCTGATTTTCTAGATGTTTGAAAATGCTCCTCGTCTTGGCCCATTCCTAGCAATCTCTTCCGGGGAGAGAAGGAACTCTGTTCCATGCCATGGAAAATAATCCAGTGGCTTCAGCCCCCTTTTTATTCCCAGTTACCAGGTTTGAATTCTCGCTGACAGTTTATTTGTCTTTGGAGGCACTCCAGTGACAAATGTTTAAGGGAGTGTGGGACAATGGTGGAGAACAAGGAGGCAGTTCATTGAACTGACAGTGACCATACAGTAAATAGAGGGAGATTCAAGCTTCACTGGTCACCCAAGCTCACAGCAAAGCTTTTGTACACCATCACAATAGCCATAACGTAAGGTCTCTGTTTATTTTAAACAATATATACCAATGTATGCAGGCAGGCAGAGGTACCTCGGTAAACAATTATGATGAAACCAAAATTTATAACAAGAAAAAATGAAATAACTGATTTTGGCCAGAGTATTTTTACACTCACATTGGAAAGCATGCAAGGTTATAGTTACAATGTACCTACCTACGCTGTATGTAACACTTATAGGATCATTGGATCATGCATTGCCTACACCTATGCATAACAAATGTGTACTACGTGGGTGGCAAGAGTATGCAAACTATATATGCATAGAACAGGAAACAACCTATCTCGATGCAATGCAAGATAGCTCGGTATTAAAGCAATATTGTCTCAGGTTGTTGCTGTTGTTTTTAAAGTACCCTGGGTTGGGTGGGGGCGGGGAAATTGTAAAGAAGCCAAGATTTTCCAAGAACAAACTTGGAACATATAACCATAACGTCAGCTTGAATCATGGAAAACACGCTCTACTGACTAGTAGGACCTGCCTCTTCAGTGCTGCTAAAAGAGATTCCGGTCGGTATCCTTTTGGCCCTGCACACCATACTACTCTCACCGAGTGCCCCGCTGCCATACACATGCAAATACAAGTTAAGTAGGTAGACTCGCTGTACAAAACATTTCCAGCTGGAAAGATCGGTGCTCCTATGTGAGATTTCAAGTCTGGTCAAGGGTATAAACGTCTAGAAATCTATCTGATTTGTAAGCAGCAAAGTCGAAAGTTACTGTATTTGACTTGCGGCATTGGCCGTGGTAGACAGTTGAAAAGGCTCACATTGACTGTCTGAATGAGATAAGTAATGCCCTATTAGCATAAATACTTTCTAAGGCATCCATTTAATCAATTTCTTAAATAACAGAATGATCTACTACAAAATAGTGGACTGTATACACTATATTTTGGCACAAAGATGGTCATTCTCCCAGTAGTAACCAGGGGCTCTAAATAAATGATTTCAACAATGTTTTATTAAAGAGGACAAGAGCCCTCGAGCTGCATTAATCGGGGAGAAGTCGAGTGGCACTTTTGTTATGGAAATGTTAAGCACATAATAGTTCAGGCAAACAATGTGGAGCCACTTCATTCTTTCAGCCACGCTGACACCTCTTAAAGAGGAACTGCAGGGAAGGATGTGGGAAAGATTTGCTTTCTGAGGAAGCTTTCAGCTAATATTTTGGAGGGTTACCTCCAAACCCCTTTTAGTGTGAATGGAACTGAAGGGTATAAAAACCAGTAAGGAGAAATGATTTAGGTACTTAAGGCTAGTGACACCTCCTGACTAAAAGCAAGTTGAGATACTTTTGACAAAACAGGTTTCAGAGTAGCAGCCGTGTTAGTCTGTATTCGCAAAAAGAAAAGGAGGACTTGTGGCGCCTTAGAGACTAACAAATTTATTAGAGCATAAGCTTTCGAAGTGAGCTGTAGCTCACGAAAGCTTATGCTCTAATAAATTTGTTAGTCTCTAAGGTGCCACAAGTACTCCTTTTCTTTTTGACAAAACAGTTTATTAAAGTTCTTTGTGTTACTTTATGATGAGTCCAATGGATGTTATTCTACAGTATTCTGGTAGATATCTCAGTTGCATATATTATATACAGATATATTATATAAACACATCGTGGTATAGAGCTAACCTGATACTCTCAATACACCACAGAGAGAGAGAGGCACTAGGAACAAATGAGAATAGGGATGAACATGAGCCAGGATTAAGTAGGACTTGATAGAAGGTGTAGATAAGGTGCTTAAATGTGATCTGGTAAGAGACAGGAAACCAAATAATGCTTTGGTGAAAAAGTTGATGCTGGAATGTTAGGAGAGGAAACCAGATTTAGTAGTGATATTATGAATAGACTAAAGGAAGGGAAAGTGAGTTTGGGAGCCCTTATATGAATAGGTGAGATAGCCTATGAATGGATAAGGGTTGGAGAGAGATGCAAGGGCAGATTTTGTTGACAAGGAGAAAGAAGCAACACAGTTTACCGAGGGATTGGATGGGAGAGAAGTGGGAGTAAAGAAATGGTAAGAATTTAACAGTAGTTTTACAGGCTTGGAAATGGGAAGGATAGTGAGGTTATCAAGTAGAGACAGAGAAAGGAGAAGGATCAGAAAGAAAGGTGACAAGTTCAGTTTTGGAGAGAATAATTTTGAAATGGCATCTAGAAATCCAAGATGTGCCATAGAGATGTGAAACTGGCCAAAGGGTTTAAGAGTAATTAGACTGAATGAGTAATTAGATTGAAGCAGAGATGGTGATGGTTGAAGACAATGGGAAGAGATAAATTACTGGAAAAGAGTGCAGCAATGAATAGGGAATCAATAACGGAACTTGGAGGGACAGTACCAGATAGGAGAGGAGATTGACTATTAAAGGAGATTTTGAAAGAATGGTTGATAAAGTAGAAGATAAGAGAAAACAGTGCTGCAAAAGCCAAGGGAAAGGTCTGAGAAGGAGAGAGTGATCAACAGTATTCAGAGCTGTAGACCAATTAAGAATGATGAGGCTAGAGAAGCACGCCTTACATTTAGCTTGAAAGAGGTCATTAATGTCCAGAGTGGAGGGGAAAGGGCAGAAACCAGATTGGAGAGTATCAGCAAGAGATTAGGAGGAGAGGAAATGAAGGCAGTGAGAGCTAACCCTTCACTCCAGGATTTTGGAGACAGAAGGGAGAAAAGATATAGAATGGTAGTTAAAGAGAAAAATTTCTTCAAGATGGGGGGAATATGTGTTTTGAAGCAGAGGAAAATAAGCCAGCAGTGAGAAAGCAGTTAAAATACAGCAGAGAAGAGGGGATCTAAGGCTGACAGAAGCTAAAAGGAGTGGGCTCCATGGTACAGGCTGAAGTGTAGGAGGCAGAAAGTAAAAATAGAGCCAAAAAATGAGCAAAAAAGGAGAGGCAATAATTAGGTATGGAGTGGGGGAGAAAGAGAATTCTTGTCCCATTAAGTCAATTTTGAATTGAAGAAATTAGCTAAACCAGGGACAGAGAAGGATTAGGTGGAAGAAGGGGAAAGCCAGCTGGGAAAAGGGTTTAGAAAGATAATTGGGATTATAAAAGAGATCTCTCTTCTCCTTCATTATGGGAAATATTTAGGCAACACCAACACAGTATCTGAGAACATTTAAATATGCAAAAGACTTCACACTTCCCCCATACATCTTGTCATCTTGTATCTTTTTACCACAATGTGCATCCTGAGAAAATATGGTGCTTGATGTCATCCCAAAACACATATAATGGAAAGGTATAATCAAAAACTACAAAAATCAAGCCACATCTGTTTAAAATGTATTGCATTAAAATCCTTCACAAACATTTTTTCTTTTTGTGTAATCATAGAAATGTAGGTATGGACAGCCTTTCCTGTCAAGAGGTCATCTAGTCCAGAGTCTCTCAATTTTTTTGATACCAGGGACCGGCTTGCTGCTTTCCTAAACTGTGTCAGGTAGATCTCAGAGACCTGTGCCGGTCCACAGGTCAGTCATTGAGAAACACTGATCTAGTGCATTTCACCATGCTAAGGTAAGATTAAGTATATCTAGACCATCTCTGAAAGGTGGTTGTCTAACCAGTTCTTAAAAACTTCAGAGATGGGGATTCGACAAGGTAATTCCTAGGAATTCCTCTAGGTAAGCTGTTCCAGTGCTTAACTGGAACTGACTATAGTTCATTATAGTTAGAAAGTTTTTCCTAATATCTAAATCTTTCTTGCTGCAAACTAAACAGTTTACTTTTTGTCCTATCCTTGGTGGACATGAAGATAAACTGATCACCATTCTCGTTATAACAACCTTTTACATATTTGAAGACCGTATCCTGTGTGGGGCGTCACAAGTTACAAAAGATGTGAACAAATTGTAGAAAGTCCAGAGAGTGCAACAAAAATGATAAGAAGTTTGAAAAACCTGCAAAGATTGAAAAAACTGAGTATGTTTAGCCTATAGAAGAGAAGGCTAAAGAGGGTTGTAAATCTAAGGCCTCACCAGTGCCAACTACAGGCAGACAATTACCTCCTTTGGCTTACATTCAACATTCCTGTCAATTCGTCTCAGAATGACATTTGCATTTGTTGCCACAATATTGCACTCTAGGCTTATATTCAATATGTGATCCACTATAAATTCCAAATCCTTTTCTGCATAGTGCTGCCTACCCAGTCATTCCCATTTTTTATTTGTGCATTTGATTTTCCTTCCTGTATGTAGAACTTTGCACTTGTGTGTACTAAACTTCATTTTACTGATTTAAGACCAATTCTCCAATTTATCAAGATCATTCTGGATTCTAATCTGGTCCTTGGAAGTGTTTACAATACTTCCCAGCATCATGTTAGCCACAAATTTTGTAAGCATACTCTCCACTCTATCATCCGAGTCAGTAATGAAAATATTGAATAGTACCAAACTCAAGACAGACCCCTGCAGGACCCCGCTTGATATGTCCTTTCAGTTTGACAGCAAACCATTGATAACTACTCTTTGAGAATGGTCTTTCAACCAGCTATGCACACACTTTATAGTAATTTCATGTAGACTATATTTCCCTAGTTTGCTTGTAAGAACATCACATGAAACAGTGTCAAAGCCTTACTAAAATCAAGAAACATTATGTCTACTGCTTCCCCACAACCATTAGTCCAGTTATCTCATAAAAGGAGGAAATTAGACGGGCTTGGGAATGATTTGTTCTTGAAAGATACATGTTGGCTATTTATAACCCTATTCTCCAGGTTTGAACAAACTGAATGTTTAATAATTTGTTCCAGTATCTTTCCAGCTATCAAAGTTAAGATGACTAGTCTATAATTCTGCAGGTCCTCTTTTTTCACTCTTTTAAAAAACAGGTACTAAATTTGTCCTTCTTCGGTCCTCTGGGATATCACCTGTTCTGGAAGAAAATTGTTATTGGTTTAGAGACTGCTTTGGCTGGTTCTTTAAGTACTCTAGGGTGACTTTCATCAGACCCTGCTGACTTAAATATATTCAACTTATCTTAATTTTCTCTAATTTGTTCTTTCCCTATTCCAGCCTGAGAGCCTTTCTTCTTGTTATTAATATTAATTATGTTAAGCATCTGGTCACAATTAATCTTTTAAATGAAGACTGAAGTAAATAGGGCACTACATGCTTCAGCCTATGCATTCCTTCATCATTCTCTTACTTCCAATCTATTTATAAAACTTCCTATTGCCTTCTATGTCCCATGCTGGATGTAATTCATTTTGAGATTTAACCTTTCTGATTTTGTTCCTACATGCTTATGCTGTTCTGTTATACTCATTCTTAGCTGTTAAACTCATCCTTGTTTCCACTCTTTGTATGATTCCTTTTTGATTTTTAGATCCTTAAAGAGCTCCTGATGCAGCTACATCGGTCTCTCATAGGCACCAACTCCATGGGTGCTCCAGGGAAAAATTATTGGGTGCTTAGTACCCACAGACAGAGAAGAGGAGGGACTGAGGTGCACCAATGCAGGGGTGGCCTTCCTTGTTCCTTCAATACACTGGCGTTACAAGGTCATTCTAAACTTGTTTAAATATTTTTAGTATCACATTTTAGTCACTTTTGGTGGGACCTGTGACCCTAATTCATTTAGGCACTTTTGAAAAATCTCACCATAAATTCTTATGCATCTAAATGTATTGTGGGTATATATTGGTAAACAGGTACGTGATACAAGGAGAAGAAAAAGAAAAAACAACAATTGGATCTATCCCTGTGTGTCCTGGTCTTGCCCTTCAGTGGCTGGAGGCCTCTAAAGAGTATATACATGAATGTAGGTGAGAAAAACCATAACAAAAACTCAACAGATTTAGCCTTTATTTATGATATAAAATTCCATTTTCAGTTACTCAGGTCTAGATTTCAGTGACATTACTCTGGATTTACAACAGTGTAAACAACAGTGGAATTTGGCCCATGGCATTATTTCAGTTCTTGATCTGAAAGACTGAAATTTTTATATTAAGGAAAGTTTGAAGAAGCCACAGGGGCTTTGAACTATTGAAGTTAACCCTGCGTGGAGACCTACCGTATCTAGCATGATTCGTATTGTGACCAAAGCATTTTTGTGTTGAGACACTAGGCATGTTAGAGTCCAGTTAGAGAAAACAATTGTTTTTAGACACAAGTTATTTCTCTAGTGAAGGCAACGGTTCAGGAACAGGGAATAGAAAAGAACAACTGGGGAATTTTAGAAATTATTTATCTGTTGGGCCATACAGGCTTTGCCTCTGACTCCATTCCTGGAAAACTTGGGCTAAACTGTAAGATTTAATGACTGGATATAGAGTCTAAATGTAATTGTTTATCATCATATTCACAAATAACTGTAAGGATGCTCAGGCCTAAATGGGAAAGGTGTGGGCTGAGTTTTCTCTGGTTTGTCTAAATCTTTCTGTGCTAACAAAGGCAAGGGCTTTTAGGAATCACGCTCCTCCTCCTGTATCAAGCACCATGCCATCCTGTATAAAGTATACCTGCAAATATACAGCTTAAAATTCATTTTCCACAAGCACTCATAGGAGCAAAGCTCATTTTCTTGAATGTTTTCAGAAAGTGGACACAAAAGGGACTAATGGAATATTATTTTTAAGTTTGAGCAAATACTTGCAGAAATGTGTTTGCATTATTCACCTCGCTCTACATGTTATCCAAGGGTGACCACACTGGAGCCTAAAAGCCAAATGTGGCCCACTGTTGAAATGGAAACAGACAGTTATTTTGGGAGTTTTAGATCTGCCCATTAAGCACCAAGGACAGCTGAGAGGGGAACAACAAAGGAGCTGTATGCAGGCCCCCAATCTGGACTTGGTTTTACATCACCCCTAACCCAGAGGCCTAAGGGCTACTCTAAACTACACCTGTTTTTCATTGTCCTCTGGGGTTGTCACGTCACTGGAGATTGCTGGATCAAAATGTGCTCCAGCCATACTCCCTTCCTACCCTTGGAACTTCTCCTATGAAGGGGATTAAGAGGGGTTGGCATAGAACAGGCTATGCCAGGTCGACTGCATCTGAAAACTCTTCCACAATGTGGCAGCTTTAAGTCTCTTTTTGTTGCCAAAAAGGGCTTAGATCTGGCCCATAGTCTGTTCTGGCAGGACCTACATTAAAAATAAGGATGGCTATAGTAAATCAGATATAGCCTTTGGACTCCTGAAATGTTACTAATATGACCTAATCAAAGCACATTGAATTAACAGGAGTCCTGGCATTGACTTCAGTTGTCTTTGGATTGAACTCATGGTCCTTAATTAGGTAAAATTTACAGCATAAACAATCCTGCAATTAACTGAGATGGGGTTTTTTTTCTTTAGTTCAATTGTCACTTCTATATTCTGTCTGAGCATCATTTAAAAATGGGGCAGAAATATAGATTGCTTAAAATCTGAAATAATTAATGTACAAATATTTTATTGTCTGTTTTGGTTCTATATGATGATAATAACAAGTATGCATGATGCCATTATTTCGGAAATGTTAACACAGTAGCTCATGATAGATTTGAATGTTAACATTTGATTTAATGAAAGTACATATCTACTGCAAAAACACCAGTGAAAGTGCCAAGGCTCAAGGCCAGCATAAAAAGCAATGAAACCAAAAATGCTGTTTGCTGGGAAATGGTGACATAAATTGCTCACATTGGGAGATAATAGGTAGCTAGCACTTGGCCAACAAGGCAATCTAATTTATGGAGGAGAAAACTATTTTTTCTTATCTGAAGTTTCAAAATATTAAAATCATAAATCCTTAGGAGGGGGTCATGATTTCAAAGCTAATTTAACCTTTTACATGCTAGTAGCTCTATTCTATTATCTATTATACTAGTCTGGAATTCCTTGTGTAATGCAGAGGATACACACACACATACACACACACATTTGCAAAGAAAATCATTAATGCCATACTAAAGCTGGGACTTTAAATACAAAAATCAAAAAACCTAAACCTACCAACTAACTAACCAAACAAAAACCCAACAAATAAATGGAGAAAAACTTTGACTAACAGGTTTATTTTTTAAAAATAACTACTTATTAATAACTGTGGCTAAATGTTTAGTGTGAAGGAAAAGTAATAAATGGTATAATATATCAGCTAGGCTTGCTTTTTTCCTAGGTTTTCTATTCTCCGATTTGTTTCAGATTTGTGCAAAAAAGAAAAAGAATGTGAAAGACACGGTTTCAGAAACCCACTGCCACTTTAAGAGGATACAACATGCCTATTAATAATTGTATTACTCCTCTATTATTGTTAAGAATAATGAAGGAATGGCAGCACTGGCCCCGAGCTGAATTTATCCTGAAATGTTTTCAATTAACTCTTGGCACCGTCAGGAAAGCTTCAAACCTTTCCCATGCTGAAATATGGAAAATCTGCAGGGAACATCTCAGCAGGAGTGGAATTTCATTAAAACAAGCACATCATAATTCAACGACTTCTGCACCCTCTTTAAGCCTTTCTATTGATAAGGAGTCTGAGGCGATTTTTATGGATTTGCAAAGAGAAATGATTTCATAAGATCTTTTCAGGGAGTTTGTTTTGGCTCAGGCCTTTGAGTTATCTGTTCTCTGATGAAAAAATGGCAAGACATTTGGTATAACTGTGACTACTAGATAA
Source organism: Dermochelys coriacea (assembly GCF_009764565.3). NCBI lineage: Eukaryota > Metazoa > Chordata > Testudines > Dermochelyidae > Dermochelys > Dermochelys coriacea. Next base: position 91,408,657 of record NC_050072.1, read on the forward strand.
GAGGCAGAACTGACGAGACTTTAGGAGAGACTTTATCCTTCAGACAACTCCTTTTTGTAGTCTCTGTAGGAACTAACTCCACAACGATTTTTCCCAGATCTTTTAAAACTGAAATGCCATTGTAACAGAATGACCCATCTGGAGAGCAAAACAAAACAAAAACCATTTAAATTTCTTTGTAAATATACATTTAACTATATGTATATCAATGTAATAAAATTTATATTCTTGTGTCCACGACAAACAAAATTACCATCTATGTGGGATTTATGAAGGAAGGAAATCTTTTAAAAGGTGGGGAATGTGCAATATTTATTCAGTGCAAAGTACCTGCTTTGTGTTTTTTTCCTACCCTCATTGTTCTCTCCCTTTATCCTTTTTACTTCTTCTAGGTGGTCAGTGGTCTCTTCTTCATGACGCACCCAAAGAGTCAGGAAAAAGAGAAACAATTGCACATTTAAAAAACTACTGGCATTCATTATTTCTCACAGGAGACAAAACAAAGACACAAGTGCTCCTGTGGGTAGACACCAGACTGGGTATAAAGAGATCTGGGATCTGCATTTGGTTCTGCCAACGTGACAATTTGACAAATTATTCAACTGTCCCCTCAGCTTCCTTGTCTTTAAATGGAGATATAATATTTACCTACAGAAATGGGTCTCAACTTTTTCACCACTTGGGACCCCCAAAACACCCAAGGTTTCTTGATATATCCCACCCAACCATGCTGTCATATACCAGATATAGACGGCCTATTAGAGCTTCCTTTACAGAGAGATACCAGAGATGTGACTTCCAGGAGCTACTTCAATGCACTGCCAAGTGTGGCTGAGCTATTCTCAGGTAAGGTATGTTACACAAAGAGCCAAGTAACTGCAAATACAGTTTAGCATTCCATTACATCCCCCCTTCAAGTTTTGCATTCCTATCACTTACAAAATGTTTCAAAATGTCCATTATCACACTCTCTTTAAAGTTCAGCATGTATCAGTCTTTCAGATATCTGTGAATCATACTGGCTTTCTAATTACACGACCTGACCGTATAACAACTTGGTCATCCGGCTGTCCACTAGTTGCACTGACTCTCTGTGGTCAGTTTGGAATCTTTGAGTCATCTTCTTGTTCTACATTTACCATCTCTAGAGTTTGCTCTGTTGATTATTCTTTCTGAGGAACAAACCCTAGATGTTGCTGATTTCTGTTGAACTCTCCACTATCAGCCTCTATCACATATGATCTGGGCAATTAATTCCTTTTCTTTATGACAGCTGGCATTCCTCATCCTTTTTCTCTATCCAGTTTGATGCAAACACAGTCATTAGGTTCTAGACTAAGCAGTTCTCTAACTAAATGACATCTGTTGTAAAAGTGTTCATAAACTCTTTTTGCCTTTTTATTTGATTTGGCTATTCTCTTCAGGTCTGGCCACTTTGGAGACTGGAAAAGAACTTGAGTCAGAACAGTAGTTCTGAGTTGTCTTCCCATCAGGATTTGTGCTGGATTATATCCAGTAGGTGCTCGTGGTGTTGAGTCATGTAGTTCAGCAGAGCAAGGAATGCATCTTCCTGCTGTAGGATTTTCTTGGCTGTCTGTACAACTCTTTCAGTATCTTCATTCACTTATGGGTAATGCGGGTTGCTAATAATATGGTCAAAATCATATTTAGTTTGGAATTACTTAAATTCTTCCAGGGTGAATTATGGTACATTGTCCATCACTAGTTGGTCATGAATAACGAAATGAGTAAAAGTGCACTTCAGTTTCTTGATAATACTGTGCCACATTATGACTTTCAATAACATGATTTCTAGATACCTGCAAAAATAGTCCACTACAATCAGTAATGATGTCCTCTGAATTCACATAAATCTGCAGTTAGTTTCCTCCAAGATCTATCTGGTAGAGGTATTGTTTTTTTAGGGTTCCTTGGACTGTGTTGGTCTGTTAGTTCTGCAACGTTCAGATGCAGATATTTTATGTCCTTGCTGATGCCTGGCCACCACACTGGCTGGTTGGTCCGTTCACCGCATTTCGTTAGTATTTGATGTCCCTCATGGATGAGGTTTAGGATTTGTTCTCTCATTTCATTTGGAATTACAATGCAATGTCCTTTAATCACGAGTCCATCTAACTTGCTAAATTGTCCACAAAGTAGCTTCTTGTCATTTCCAGATGAAGTAAGAATTTTGTTTATAGTTGAGAAAAGTTGTGAGATGGGGACCATGTGGGGGGAGAAAATGTTTGTTTTGGGGGGTTGAGTTGTTAATGGGGCTGGTGGGCAGGCTGGTACTCTGTGAGCCTATGGGTTCACTGCATGCTAAGCAAGGCATCAAATAATCCTGAGGTAAATTAACCTATACTAGTGTGATCACATTTACTGTGCTGTCATGCCCCATGCACTGCTTCTCCTCTCTGATACCTGAATGCTTGTGATATGTCTTGCCCCGATATTCCAAATTAACAGAGTATTGCTATAAAGTCACAGACGCACACTCATGCCATTGGAATCCTCACCAGTTAGTCAAGGGAAGAAAAACTCCCATAGGCACCAACTTCCCCTCTTTCCCATGGGTGCTCGAAACAATCAGAACAAGTGAGGATTCCCCCCAGACAGAATCGTATTGCTTGAAGGGATAAAGTGGCCTTTCCTTACTCCATTTAGAGAGAAGATGGAGACACTACTTCTTCCCGTTCCTTTAGGAGGTCTACAAATAATAAAATGGATGGATGGAACTCCATGATTAAGGGGATTAGTCATGACATTTAGAGTCCTTTCAACCTCAGGATACCTGAATTAGTAGTGAACGTAAGTAGTTATGAGTGTCCTAAGTGAAATGAGTTAGCTATCTCATTCCAGTTCCCAGTTGATAAGTTTCTACATCACAAACAACTGCCATTAGTTGGCACTTTTGTTGGAAGACTTAGTGGGGAGACAAAGAATTGAATGTCCAAGGAGAGAGAATTATCTTTTTTCCCCATATAGAAGGGCTCTCTCGGTTAGTATTAAGGGTAATATTGGTTGGTCAGTGTCTGGAAGCCTACATTGATACTGTCCATGCTGCATCAGTTCTGTGGATAGAGGACTTCATGATGAAGTGGCTAAAGTACAGCAGTATGGTGTCAGGAGGTCTGGCTTCTTTGGTTCTGACAGAGGTTTGCAGCATGACTGGGCAAGTTACTTATCCTCTCTGTAATTTGATTTCTCTAAAAAGTTGAAGAAAGTACCAACCACATGGAGTGTTGTGAAGTTTAATTAATTAATGTTTGTTAAGTACTTGGAGGTCCTCAGGTAGAAATTGCTATAGAAGTAAAAATTGTTAAAGGAACACCATCAACTTGAAATCTAGAAATTTTTTTAAAAAAGTGGTTACTTATCTCTGAATCCTTCTACCAATTTTTGTGATTTTACAAATATATTTCCTATCTTTTAAAATATTTTTCATTCCCCTGCTGCTGTGTGGATGACCCACACAAACAGCAGAAAATTACTGTAGTATGCAAATGGAACACTGAAACTCACTACACGGAGAGTATTGTCAAATGCACAAAATATATATACCAAATATCTTTTTTTCCTCTGATGTCTGACAAATAAGAGCTAAGGTGATTATAACTAACAATAAAGTTAAAAATAATTTCAGAGATGTTATCTGGCATCTTTCATAAGCAAGCAAGAAAGTAAAAGAGGGTGCCCTTAATTTTATTTTTAACATGGTATCAGTGTTACTTGGGTTCTTTGAAATTCTCGAGGGCATCTTTTATAAAATTGAAGTTAGTTACAGATTCATAGATTCATAGATTCATAGATACTAAGGTCAGAAGGGACCACTCTGATCATCTAGTCCGACCTCCTGCACAGCGCAGGCCACAGAATGTCACCCACCACTCCTATGAAAAACCTCACCCATGTCTGAGCTATTGAAGTCCTCAAATCATGGTTCAAAACTTCAAGGAGCAGAGAAGCCTCCCTCCAGTCAACCATGCCCCATGCTACAGAGGAAGGCAAAAAAACCTCCAGGGCCTCTCCAATCTGCCCTGGAGGAAAACTCCCTCCCGACCCCAAACATGGCAATCAGCCAAACCCTGAGCACATGGGCAAGATTCACCAGCCAGATACCCAGGAAAGAATTTTCTATAGTAACTCAGATAAGTTACAGATTCCTTCTATGAAAAAAAAGTTTCCCTATCAACATTCTGCTCTATTATTTAGATCGTATAAAATGAATGTTATTGACTCGTGTCAAGACATCCACCCTATTAATCAAATCTACAAAAACCCATGAATTCTCTTTCCATTTGTTTGTTTCACGTAGCAGGTATCCTAACACAGCCCGGGCCTTCTGCTGGGACAATAATCTTCTTATGGACCTCCAAGAGAACATGATACAGGACAGGAGAGAACAAAACATTGAGCATTCTGAATCATTAAGGGCAAATTCCACTTCAGTCTCTCACTCCAACAAAGAAATTTCTCACACTCTCATCCTTAATGTTCCCTCCACTCACACACCCATCTGGCTCCTGCCATAGAGTCCTCTCCCTATCAGGCTCTTGCCATGATCTTCCTATTTAAAAACCAAAATATGCATTTTATCTTCTTTCTTCTTGGCCCCTCTAGCATTTTGGCATCTGGTTTAGTGTTCTGTTTCCTCTCCTTGTGCTTTCCCACTATTTGTAGAGGTTAAAGCAGTACTGTTTGTAAGGCAGCGATCCAAGAAGTCACTCACTCATCATCAATTCAGTATCATAATCATCACTACTGTGGCACTTATGAACACCAGTGGATGATCTGAATTCCATTGTGAGAGGCACTTTTTTTTTTTAGTGTGTGAGAGAACATAGGTGACTCAGCCGTGAGGGTTATAACCTACTCCTTTTAAAAGGTTCCAGGGGATCTTTAACTTCCCTCTCAACAGCCATCAGAAGCAGGAAAAAACCCATCTCTATTTAATATCTTATCCAAACATTGTCACCTGTAACTGTACAGCAACACATAGCAACAATAGAGTGTTCACATTGGGCATGTTTAAATACAATTGTGAGGAATCAAATTAGCTGACACAATGCTGGCCAGGACTGATGGGTCTACATTGACCAGGTGGGGTTGGTTAAAATTTTCCTAGTGAAGGGAAACCCTGGTAAGAAATTATGAGACCTTAACATGGAGGGATAATTAAAAGGTGGAAATGGAAAACTCATACCAAGTGGCATTGGGTCGTAAATTGAGATGTATCAGATTAAACAGATGATGGTAGTACAGATGAATACTAATTCCTCATTTTAGCTCTGAAATGACTTCTAGAGGACAAAGATACTGTTGTTTAACTTAATGTATTTCATGTTCTCAAATAATTTATTAGTGGTGTGACTGCTATGGCATATTTCCCCATCTTCTCACTGGATACTATCATGTGTAGTTTCAATAATGCTGAATTTTGCTTATTAATGCATACAATCTGCTACTGCTTTTTGACACTTTAAACAAACTCTGTTTTCTCTCTAAAATTAAATATATTCATTGGTGTATTTCAAGTACCAGTTTGGATCACAGCCACCTCAGGAAGGATTTGCATTTAAAAATGAAATGATTGACATGGGACGTAAATCTTTTTGTCTACTCTGATCAGATTCTTATATGGCCTTCATCACAGTAATAGATGAGATCCTTCCAGGAGTGCATTGAGTGATGTAAGTAGAATCTGCCATGTGTGGTTCTTTCTTTCTCTCTTCTTTTTCACAAGGAGATTTTTTTTGGAGGGGTTATCGCCATTTAAAAAAATAGTGTAATATATTATATATACACTGCACTATATGTTTATATTAGCAAAAACAAGGTCAAAGAAATGCATCTTCCCTTGGAGCTAATGTTGCGATGGTCCTTGGTTCCTGTGGTTGTTTGTTCTATAGTCTTGGACTGGCCCCTGAGAAAGTTCTGTCTCCTGCACAGAGGACCTTTATATCTGGCAATAGATAGGCAGCTCTGTAATGCCTGAGGAGCGGAGCTCCTGACTACCATTCTCATTTTGGCGCTCAAGGCAAATTTCTGGGTATCCTGGGCCCAAATGGCACTTCATGAATTTTACTGGCATGTCATTATTGATTAAACTATGAGAATTGGTTTCTTTCACACCTCTCATATGATCCATAGAGGGAGCTGTTAAATCCATTCCATTATACTGCTTGAAGTGTTGTGCAAGATGATGTAGAAAAATGGCTACAGGGTTGGAGCCTTGTAGCTTTTTGACCTTCCTCTGGACCACTGAGTAGCTCTCAAGCAGCCTTTAGCATCAGGGATCTGATCTTTCACCATTTAAGCCAATGGTAGTTTTGTCATTAACTTCAGGGAGTGCAGAACTGGGCCCAGGGATTTTGAGAATATCACATACAATAATTTACTTGCAGTTGCAGACAAGCAAGCTTTGATTGGTCTTTTCTGTGTTAAATAAGATAGCATGCAAAAGTACTGTATCCCTTGATACAGGTAAGTATATGAATGTTGTGCACTCCACCTACAAGTGGTTGTACATATATTCTTTTAAATGCATAGTTATTGTTTAATGAATTCAACTCTAAACTTGTATTTCTTAATGTATGTAACATTTCACTTTAAACCATATATTATTCTTTGATTTTGTGAAGCACAACACAAGTTTGGTAATAACAATATCTTATATAATTATTCTTATGTGCCCCTCCCCATTATCATAGTATCTGAGTGCTTCACAATCCTTAATGTATTTATTCTCACAATTCCCCTGATAGGGAAGTATTATCCCCATTATACAGATGGGGAACTGAGGCACAGAGAGACTAGGTGACTAGCCAAAGATCACACAGGAAGTCTGAGGTAGGGCAAGAATTGAGCCCATGTCTCCTGAGTCTTAAGCTCATGCCTGAATCACTGGATAAAAACAACTATTATTGATTATTATTACTATTAATTTACTGCTATGAATTTTACAGTGGAACTTCTAATTGATGCCATTGGGGAGTTCTGCTAAAATCCTGATGGCACAATATGACCCAGTCATTTCAAAACAAAAGTTCTTTTAATTTTAACAGTTTTATTGTTGTTATAATCAGTATTATTTTAGCAATATAATATCCTTATATTGTCTCAAGCATAACTCATTCTTTATAAATGCATTGGTGCTTATCACACATTTATATCCATCCCAATCATTCTCTCAGAACTAGACATTAGGAAGTTCAAATCCAAATAGTTTTCAGATCCAAGCTGCCACTTTGATTTTATCACATCAAACCCTTGTGGAGATCAAACCTTTGAAATGAGAAAAGATTTTTAATCCAGTTACACCAGATGGGATCCAACTCTCCAGGTCCTGAGAGCTACAGGATTAGAATTTCTCAAACTTCCCCCACCGCCCCCCATCCCCACATGTGCGCACACACACACAGTCACAGACATACATACAAATGTACTGTCTAACTCCCTTTAAACATTTTTTAATAAGATGTATTCTAAATTAGCCACTGTACAAAAAATGGGCAGCCTTTCTCTCTCTTTTTCTGATCTATGAACATTCATACTCACCATATGTTTATTTCTGGCATTATTTTGCATGTCTTTATTATTATTTATTAGTTGCATTTATTATTATTATTATTTATTATTTGCATGTTATTCAAGCAAATTATTTCAAGGAATGATGAAATTCAAACTATGATTTTATAGTAAATGTGATACAGCATAAATCTCCATATAACCATGATATTATTTTCAATAGGGTTGAGCAAATTTTGTTTCACACTTTTTTCACTTCCTTTTAACCCATAAATTAAAAAAGTGATCTCTGATTCAGACTGCAATAAACTTTATTTTTTACACTAAATGTTGTATGGAAGTAGAAACTAGCTAGTTCTTTTATCACATTTGCAGTTATCAGAGACAAGGGATCATAGTTGATGTTCTCAGATTCAAATACATTTTTGGGGACAAATATTATAAATATTATAAAGCTGAATAATCCACTAGTATAATTATAAGACCCCACATACATTAGCCATGTTTAGCAATTCCTGGATTTTGGTAAATTTGATATACTCAAACAATATCCATAAAGTATGTATATATGTATTGCTACTAAATGGTTGGTATGTTGCTCCGTGACCCATGAAATGGGATCAACAAATTAGTCATGAGCAGAAAGGCAGAATAAGAGATGGGTAAAAGCATCAGTGAGAAAACAAAGCCGTGTTTAGTTTGTGGCAATTGCAGTTGGCATTCCTCCAAGGTATGTGTGTTGGGAGGAAGGGTTGTATGTCTGTGTATTTTTTGTTTGTTTAATCTTTTTTTTTTATTGTCTAAATTATCCAGAACTAAGTAGGCAAGAATTGTAGATGTTTTTCAGCACAATACAACTATAGTTTGTATATAGTTTCATTCAAACTGATTCCCAAAATACTTATATAATGTAATTCCCAAGCTATATCATAAGCAATGACAGAGGCAGAGACACTAACAGAACTAGGTGGGGAAGAAAGTGATAAACTTTGTGTCGTTTTGTTCCTTTTCCAAGGAACAAAAAGACAGGCAACAAGTACCTTAAAAAAAAAAGCAATATCTCTAAACCCCATGTTTACAAGTCATTTTCTTTTTTCCCCCTTGTGAGTGAAAGTAAAGCAGTTAAACTTTCAGCACAATGAGCAACATCCCAGATTTATAGGGACCCCTCCTGGATCCTTTGCAAGTTCAATGATGGGCTCCCCAGACCAAGCCCCTCACTCCAAAAGGGGGGAAAAGGGGAGGTTTGTCTCTCTCTCTCTTTTTTTTTTTTAAATCACCATTTATTATTAGAACACAGGCTTCCAAATGGCTAAGGAGAAGAGGGGTAGGGATGGGGGAATTGATATTTTTCCCCTCTCCCTTGTGTGGTCCAGTGTATTTAAAGTGGAGGCCTGTCTAGATTTACTGAGAAGGAGGAATGAGCTGATTTAACTTGGATTGCAGCACAACAGAGAGAGAGAGAGAGAGAGAGAGAGAGAGAGAGAGAGAGGAAGAGAAAAGCTTCCAATCAAACTGTGAACTGTTTTGGTGTGTGTATGTGTAGGCATGTGTAAGTGAGTGAAGTATCCAGTCTCTAGGCACCTCCTTTCTGAGCACTCAAGGCCAGATAATTAATGTGACAGACAATTCCCCTTAACCCCGTGCTCCCCTCACACACCAAGAGCCTGAATCTGGGTCAAGAAGTAAGAAGAAGAGTTCCCTTGTAGTGAATAACAACAACAAAACAACAACCCATTCCCTACCCCACACCAACAAGCAGTAATCAGCTGAGGAATCCAAGACTGAATGAACACGTTATCTTTAAATGTGAGGGAATAAACTATGCCAGTTTAAGCACCTTCATAACTGCAGACTTGTAGTGCTTTAATTATACTGGTATAGTTATAGGTTTCAGAGTAGCAGCCGTGTTAGTCTGTATTCGCAAAAAGAAAAGGAGTACTTGTGGCACCTTAGAGACTAACAAATTTATTAGAGCATAAGCTTTCGTGAGCTACAGCTCACTTCATCGGATGCATTACTAATGCATTGTGCACAATGACACAATAATGTGTCAGCAAAGTGACACATATATGGGATGATTTAATAGCCAGCAACCCTTTATAAACTACAGTAAATTAATTATGAAAGCATCAAACCCTCATGCTCTAACCGGTTAACCTGGAATGGATAGAAATAAAGATACAAAGAGCCCACTTGTGGTACCCTTGCATTGGTGAGCACTGACACAAACAGTCCCACTTATGTTAATGACTCATATGAGGAAGTGATCACCAACATGAATGAGGGCTATAAAGCTATGTGCAAAAGAATTGAGACAAACTGTTGACATGTAAATGATTATATATTGTAGGCTGCAAGCATTTTATATTTGTAATATTTTTGTATGTTCTGAAATTTGAGACACTTTAGATTTGGACCTAACTTAGGTCCATCTCTATATCTTACCTGTTAAACCATAAAATTACCAAATCATATGATATCAACAGTGAGTATAAAACCTTTATGCCATTAAAGAATGTGTGCTTTTAACTCAACTTTTATTACTTCTCTTAATTAATTACAAAGCTTCAATAACAAAGACTGCCAAGTAGCTTTGACTTGACTGGGGCGGGATAAAGAGGGTTATTTCCTGCAATAAGTGGGTCTTTTGAGCTGGGGAAAGTATCACCTAGAGCAGCAAGAAAGCTCCTCTCACTTGAGCATAAAGAGGACTCTTGTAGCTGCCCGTAGTGGTGAACTTTTTATCCCCTCTGTGGAGCAGCCTCTAGGCCAGTGTTTCCCAAACTTGGGACACTGCTTGTTCAGGGAAAGCCCCTGGCAGGCTGGGGTTAATTCTGCAACTTAATTCTCCCCATTCTTCCTCTCTCTCTCATTCACACACATGCACGCTCCCATTAGACCTTGTTAAAGGGCTAAGGGGATGTATTTATTGTACTGTACTGATTTCTTCTCTCTTGGGGGGGGGGGAGGGAGGAAGGAGGGATACAAGGGGAATCTATGATGGCCCAAAAGGGTTTTTAAAATGCAAAAGGCCCAATAAAGCAAAGGGGGCTCTCCCTTTTGAGGCCCCGTCCTGGAAGAAACAGGCATCTTTGGCAATGAGAGATCATAAAACCTCCTGTAACAGTTTATCTGTACAACTGAGCTGGGCTGGTGTCCTGAGCCAAAAAGCTGGGCTGGGGGAGGGGTGGTCAGTAGCAATCTCACTACATTCAGAGAGAGGGAGAGGTGGAGGGGAGGGGGGTGACTGGGCATGGTTGTTGTATAGATTTGGAAGGTAAAGGGAAAGCAGAATGGAGGAGTAGGGGTGTGTGTGTGTGTGTAGGGAGGGGCGGCTTCTGTGGCTTGGCCTTGCTTAGAAGAGAAGGAACAAAAGCCTCCATTTTGATGGCTCTTCTTCACTAAAGCCCCATCAGCTCCATTTACTGACACTCAATAGCTGAGGCCCAACAGCAGCAGTAGTAGCAGCTCCCGCCGAGCTCCCAGCCCCTCCTCAGATGCGCACTTCCCAGCAGAAAGGAGAATGAAGGAGGAGACAGAGAAAGAGAAGGAAAGAAGGCGATGGGAGAGGGGAGGGGAGGGAAAGAAAAGGGGAAAAACCCTTGCTGACACGGGGCATAACTTAATTTTCACGGTGCCGGGACAGCTGTATCGTGTAATCTGCCATGGCATGCCATTAAAACTTCAATGCCTTTACTGACCCAGAAGGGAAACTCAGACCGTGGAGAGTCTTTTGAAAAGAAGTGGTGATCTTTCACGATTTATGAGCTTGTCTTAAAGAAACAGACTCCACTCACTTTAAATTAATCACCCTTTTCAGGGTACATTGAAATCTGGGGTCTCAGCTGAAGAGTGTGGAGACCTGGCACCTTGTGAATGCCTGCCCTATCTTTATTATTATTATTTTTATTTTATTTTATTTTGCTGCCCACTGAAAAGCTTGGAGTGCAGAGGAACTGTATCTTGCAAATTGAGGTGCAAAATCCAATTACACTGACTCAGTGAAAGCTTGAATGGCATAGCTGTGGAGCTTACACAGTCTTGTCCTTGCATAGATTGTGCAAAAAGGAACAGAATCTGAGAAATATGAGGCATTCAGGTCTTGAACACTAATGAAATGTGAGACATCAGCTATGATTCAGAAGCCAAAAACAAATTTGCAGCTATTTCCCCAGCACCCATTCTTTGCACAGGCCAGAGAACAAAGAGTTCTAAATGCCCCTTAATAAAATTTAAACAATTTGGGAAATCATAAAAAATGCCCGTTGTAAGGAAGTGTAGATAAAACTCTTCCTTACAGTGTTCCTAGCAAAACAGGCAGGATTTACAACAAGAATTCCCAGGCCAGATCCTCAGCTGGTGTAAATAGGCCTATCTACATTGTCTTCAGTGGTGCTATGGTGATTTACCCCGATGAGTCTCCAGTTCCCTCTCTTCAGCACTTGCCACAGAAGATTTCCAAGTTCACTTGGTTAGGAGCTTTCTTTGTATACTTTTTTAAAAATGGAATGATAATATATGACCGTGCAATACGAAGATGCAGAGCAAGGTACCAGTAATGTACTTACAACTTTCAGTGTGTCTGAGCATCAACACTAATTTTCTCTCTGCAGTGAAAGCATTAAGGTGACCCTCCCTTTTGCAACTTAAGCCAAACAAAAAACTTCATTAAGACAGGGTTATTGCTGGAAATAAAGTAAGATATGGGAATAAGATATGAGGTCAGAATTAAACTTTTTTGTGGACCCTAAGATCTGAATTAATTAAGCAATCACCTACCTTAAGAGACTATTCCAGTGACTCTCAAAATGTACTGAATATCATTCTACTCTGCCTTTGTTAGAAGTCTATCGCTGTTCAGCAGCCCGTTTTGCCAGTCCTTTGAATAGTTAATTATGACAAGTGTTGTAAGTGAGCATTCAAGAGACTGACAAAAATTGGCTGCTCAGCAGAGGTGGGCTTCTAACAAAGGCAGAGCAGAAAGGTATGAAGTACGTTTGGGGATTCACTGGAATAATTGCTTAAGGTGGTAAGGTTCCCCAAACAAGTTTAACTCTCACCTCATATCCATGTTAATATCCCACCTACAACCAGAAACCCCCATAACCCCACTGCATTTACATTTCCCCACTTTCCTCCCCCAGACACTCCATGTTGACATGTGAACCACTATCCAGCCACCACATTCTGTCCACAGATATGCCCATCCTCTATGCTATCAGTTTGACAGATCTGGCTTTTCCCTTTACAGATAATCTATAAGCACCTTTCCCCATCAATCATTCCATTAGGAGCTATGTTACCAAGTCTTCACTATTCATACTCTATATACAGACTAGAAATCTCACTGTGTCTATCTGATTTCCGCCATTGATTTCCTCCTGACTAAGTGATCCTGTGCCCTTTAGATACAGCCCAGATATGCATCTTTACCCTGTACTCCCCAAGCAGGTGAAGAGCTGGCCCCTTAGATGCAGGTGTCAGTGCATTACATTCACAGAAACAAGCTGAGGTCTTATTTCTTTCCCCTGGAGGAGAGTTGGGAGAAAGCATATGTGCAGAATGTACACGTCTCTTTCATTTATAATCAATAGTATGAAAAGTTTCCAGAGTTGCAATACTTTTGGGATCTCCACTCTCATTATGTGGAGAGCAGGTGAGTTTATAGGATTAGAGTCACAGCTGTGTATTTGGAACATTGGGCCAGATTCTGTGCTGCATCTCCTGAGCTTCCCTTTTATTCACTCAGCCCTGTTTGAGTAAACTTGAAATCTTCTGAGTATGGTTGAACACTCTTGGAGGATGGAGCACAAGACACCCACTGGCTCCTCAAAACCCAAATTTAGCAAGTTCCATTTCAAGACTCAAAAGGTGAAAACACAGGTGCACAAGGACACTAAATTCATTTTGTTGTATGGCAGGATGATTGCATGTGTATAGAGACATGGTGATTTAGAGCAAGACCCTCAATAGCACATGTCCACCTGACATCACTTGTGCTATTCTGTGAAGAACAGAAATGAGGAAGCAGAGTTCCCTTTGCATTGTGCAATAAAAAAAACTTTGTTCAGGAAAACAAAGGAATGAAATGAAATAAGAAGACAAACCTTGTTTGTGCCTAATACACTGAGAAAATTGGTGTTTGTATGTAAATATTTCCCCAGCGTGTTGCTACGGTCAGTGAGACTGAGTTGTTTCCCACACAGAGTATGTGCAGAGGGAACAATGCTGTGGGTAGGGGTGAGAAGGCAGCTTATTCAGCAGAGATTTTGAAAACAGTACTGTATGTATTTGGGAATTCATTTCACTTGCTTGTCTGGGTGAGACACTCCTCTTTTTCTTTTTTCTCTTGTCCTCCTTTGGATTTCTATCTGACCCCAAAAACATGGAATAGAAGGAAAGATGGAGAATCCCAAGGTATACACTAACTTGAAATGAAAAACCCAAATGGCAGAACAGCTGTGCATGTAATGCACACAGGACAGTTATAGGTAGTTATTTCCCCATCTAAATGCTATAAAATAGAATGTACGAATGTATGAATACAGTCAAAATTAAGGTCTAAAGTGTAAATGAATTCTTCCCCAGCAGAATTACTGTGAAGGCTGTTTTTTTCCCCTCTCAAGATGAAGGAAATAAAAATTATTACATTAAGAATATATATTGTGGAGATAAAGGAAGAAGGAGACACGCCTCAGGGCCTCACCCTGGGGTGTTCGCTACTTCCCACTACCCAACACAGATGTAATGAGGTTAAGTGGTGTCCACATATATTATAAGAAAAAACTACTAATTATTCCTCAAGAAAGGCTTTTAATGTTTTTCGACTATAATAATAGCATAAACAAAACAAAAAAAAGGAAAACCAAAGACCAGCACAGAATAAGAATGAATACAAAAGGCAGATTATATTAAAGACAAGCGCAAGTACATATAATATTGTGGACCATTTGCGAGTTCCTGAACAGTGACTCTACATATGCTGGTCCTGGCAGGTCATAATAAAAGACAAGCATAAGTAAAGCTCTTATTCACCAGTTTTATATTCCTGGTGAGAAAATATTTTAAAGGCAACACGACTATAGGTATAAGGAGTTTATGAACGACAGCACTACATGCATCCACTCGGACTACTTGAAAGACAAGCACAAATACATGCAAAGCTATTATGCATCAGCCACCTACTATTGACTTTATGTTACCGTATCGATTCAACTATGATCAATTCGGCTCAAGCGACCAGACTTCTTAACTCCGTTGACTTACCCTGCATTTGTCAGAAAATACATTACCCTTCAGTTGGCCGCTTTCCACACTGGCCAGGTACAGACAGTCGAGAAGTGCACGTCCCTTTGGTTCAGGGGGCGTGGGTCAGGTTTCCCTTATGACTGAAAACACACACACAGTCCCGTGCCTTTGTCTTTTATATGGTCTGACAGCCATGTTTTAGAACAGACCAATTAGATCTTGAATGTGGGTAATTTGGGGTTGATAAGTACATAGGAATCAGCATAAATTGTCATCTGGTTGCAGCGCATCCTGACCACACAAATTTAAGCTTTATTTTTGCAAAGCTTATATTTTGAAGTATACAAAGTTTGAGGCCTAACATTTGCAATACTTCTATTCCGTTCAAGCTTGACAAGACAGTTGTTCAATTTATTCACATATATGTTTTGTTTGATTTTTTAAGGGAACCATGCTACAATATAAATCAGTGGTCCCCAAACTTTTGAGGGTCCTCTCCCCCAGGGCTGGGAGCAGGGCCATGCCTTGGGTGGTGGGGGTGATGCAGACAGGGTAAGGGGGCTGCAGCTAGGGGTGGGTCTGGTGCTGGAAGCGGGGACAAGGACAGAGCTGGAGCCTGGGGCTAAGGCTGGGGACAGGGACAGGCGCTGGGCCAGGAGCAGGGGATGCAGTTGCAGGCGAGACCGGAGCAGAGTTGAGGGCAGGAAGGGGCTGGGTAATGCTCCCCTGTGGGGGCTGGCCCAGCTCCCCCCAAAGGTTCCTCCACACCCCCTTAATGGAGTGCGCTCCATAGTTTGGGGACCTTTGGTATAAATCATGGTAATACAAATTATATACCTAAAATCCATTTCAGGTGGGCACAAAAATCCAGTCGGATATTTTATCTGTCATCATCATAGGCATATGTCATTAATAATGTCAAATCAGATCACAAATCTATTAAAGCAGAAGATGCAATCCTGCCATCTTTATGCAGGCAAAAACTCTCAAATAATCACTGTTTTAAAATTCTGGTTTAAGAATCAGGATTCTTGCAAGCTACTAAACCAGCTGAGTTAACAATCCCTGCTAGGTACAAAACTCAGGTTTAAAGAACTTGTAAGATGTAGAGACACAGATGGTAGAGTGTGTAAGTTCAGTGAACCAAAAAGCTCAGGTGCAAGAAATCCACAGACACGATTCCCATAGCAAACTCCAGAAGATAAATAGCTCCTCCTGTTCAAGAAATGTACAAGTTCCGCTGCAGGAACTGGTGGAACTTATATAGTCAATAAACCAAACTTTGGTTCAAAGACCATCCAAACTCTGCTAGAGAAACTTTCTGGTAGTGGGACAGCCATTTTTTTGGATCATAATCTGCATATCACTTTTTATCCTGTTGAGAATTGCATATGCTTAAAAGAGTCTGAAGAGAAATAGGTCCTAGATGTATGTATAAGAAAGTCTGAACTTCCAGTTCAGGTGTTGGATTATGAAATTATAATATGAAATAGAAATGCCTTCATGGGATTTACTGATAAAAAGTAATTGATTAATGTTTCTATAATGCATTGAGTTTTAAGTATTGTTATATACAAATTATTATGATAACTGATCAAAATTTGAAAAACAACTAAGGAAATTCTCTAACCAATTTCTTTTTGCTCAGATAGAGTTTAGGTGAGAAATCAATATACCTTTAACAAACAGAACCTCATAAGAATACTCTAATTTGATTTTAAAAAAACCACTCTAAATGGTTAAAAATCAGGAAACTTGGAGTTAATGGTCCAGATTCAGTTATTATGCACAACATTTAAAATAGACAGCTGCAGGACCTGGTGCTGCCCCAGCGGGAGGGCTATAGCACCTGCCTCTAAGGTAGTCTGCTGCAGGTGAGTGGTGAAAGGGCCAGCACCTCCCTGCTAAATCCTGTTAATTGGGGCCATGGAGAACCCTATAGACACTCATGCTGGAGATAAAGCATCCTTGGTGGTTCTGGTGGTGGAAAGAAGAGAGTTCTAGCTCCCGGGAGGTATTTTAATAGGTTCAGCAGTTCTCTGAAAATTCCCATCCAAAGAGATCCTCCAAAACACTTGATGTTAGTCCGTCACTTATCAGAAGTAGAGCCTTGGTAAAATTTTTGCAGCTGGAATGAAACTAGTGAAGTATTGGCTCTTTGCTATTCCCTGTGAGGCTTTAGCCCCTTGGGTCCAGTCTGTTTATGGGTCCACTATTCCTTGGTGGGCTACTGAAGTCACACTAAAAATTAACATGGAGAAATTATTCCCCAGCCCAGAAGTAACACTACATTAGGTCCAGGCCTTGTAGGTCTCAGACTTGAGTCAATTAAAAATTACGTCATTACAATTGAGACTCGCTACTTGGTGGGGCGTTCCATTCCCTCACTTAGATTTTTCTTATCCATATGGTAGGTCTCTGTCTCTCTGGTGGTCGCGTGGGTATCCTGCTTTATGATACAGTCTTGCTATTTTTTCCATAGCACCTATGACTCATTCAATGCACAGGCTTGACTGTACTCATTGCATGAATCAGGGCTGCGAAATGAATGAAGATATTGCCCACAGCATCCAGGGTCATTCATTAACAAAGGTGGAAACTGGGGGGCCAGAGATCTGCATGAAAGGAAAAGGTTGTTTTACAGGTAAGGTAGTTGACTGGGATCCAGGAGAACTTGGTTATAGCTGTAGCTCTGTCATAGACTTCCTATATAGTCACCTAAATGAAAATATTGACAGATATCCACTATTTATGTGTCTTTTATTTTCTGTGTGCACATATTTAGACACTTAAGGTCTGACATTCAGAAGCGCTGAGCACTAGCAAGTCCAACTGAAGTCAATGGGAACTATGAATGCTCACCACCTCTGAAAAAATCAGATCTCAGACTGGGCACCCAATCAGTGAAGTATCCAAAATTAGTGGACACCTACACATTTTGACGTTACCCTATTTGTGCCTAAGTTTCACACATGTAAAATGAGGCGAGTAATACTTTCTTATCTCACAATGGGGTTGTGAAGATAAATTCACTAATGTTTTTGAATTTTTCAGATACCAGGGCAATGAGCGTCAAAGAAAAGCCTATGAGGAAATTAATAATTTGCTATTCAGTGCAGTAAATAAGACATGGAGCCATAGACTGACTGATGAGGAAAACAAATATTGAATAGCTATTTTCTTTACTGAGTACTATCCACCCTGTGCACTAAATGAAGCAGAGGTCTCGTGAGAAAATACTATGTGATCATGTAACTGAAGACTACATCATAATGCATTTGCATTATGATATATTAAGAGTGCAAAGGCAACTGTAATTCTAACACTACTTAACTTTTGAGTGTGTGACTTTGCAATCTCAATAATATCCTAAGCAGAATGCCACCCATTTTGCATCTGTTGCAAGCCATACCACCTTCACCACAGGGTTGTGTTCTATAGACAAGAGTGAGTTATAAATTAGATCTGGGTGACTAACAATTTTTTCAGGTCACTGGCAATTCAAAAAAATGTGTTTCAGGTACGAAGCAGCTGTAAACTCAACTGGCCCCTGTGCACTTTGTGCTGCACCAGCATGACAAAAACCATCCAGAGTGTACTGATGAATCTAGCCATTAACATTAAAATAAAAACAACAACTTAAGGCTGATCCTTGAAATCTTCAAACCATTAGAAATATCACATGGTAACATGCTGAGTTTGATTAAAAACCATAAATGAACAGTAAACATTCTGGTGTTGCCAAGTTGTAAACTATTAAAAAATGCCATTTCCCTTTTGTCATTTACTGTCCTCTGCAAAATGTCGGCAGCCTACCAAAATAATAAACGGCAATAAACATCGGAGGCCAGACTTACATCACTACCAAAGCAGAATCCACAGCAAACACTGCATTTGGAGCTGTTGGAGCAAATTTAGCTGTGGGAAAAGGGAGTGGGGCTGGGCTTGGCTCCCTTTGCTTCCAAGTATACACTATGACCCCAGTCACCCATTCCTACCTCTGTGGGCACTACTTGGACCAGGAACTCTCTATCTCTTGGGGAGAGGGAGAACCAACTGGGCTGCCTCTGACTACACCCTGCACATGACACCAGACCAACCTCTAGGATAGCAGCCTTATCCTAACACAGTCAATTACCACCTAAAGTAGTTAGTCCTGCAGCTCAAGTGACAGAAGCCTGCACTACCATGCTGAAGGATCAGGGTCAAGTCTTGCTAATGGGGGAGTTATTAGAACTGTATATAGTGTCAGTGACTGGAACATGGGTTGTTGTGCCCAATGGTTAGAGCAGTAGTGGTAGTCAGGAATCAGAGACCAGGGTCACAGCTGGAGTCAAAAGCCAGGCACTAAAGCCAAGGATCAAAGCCAAAGTCGGGAATCGGAGAAGAGGGTCAGGGCCAGGTTACCTGGAGTGAGGCAAGGTAGGAACAGGGTTGGGAACAAGCTGTCACAGGAGCTATTGCAGCCAAGAACAAATGCTTTGCGCAGCCACTGCCACTGCTGGCCTTGAGAGCTGGTCCGCTCTTCCCACCAATCAGGCTGTATAGCTGATCAGGCAACTTACTACAGGTCATTTTTGCTCCTGAGGTTGATGGAAGACTGGCTCTGTTGCAGGCCCTCCTTCCTGACATGTAGTATAATTTGTTTTTTGTTTTTTTTGCCTTTTAAAAAGTACATCAAAAGAACATTATTTAGGTAGCTAAGTCACACATTTGAAAGTTAGGAATTACCAGATATATGGTTGTCTGTGCTCCATTGTACATATCCTTTAAGATACAGTCTTTAATTATACAATCACATAGTATTTTTTACAAGACCTCTGCCTCCTTCAGTGTACATACTAGATGAACAAAGAGACAGAATTATGATTGCACAGGCAACCAGAAATCTAACATTCCTTAATTTCCAAGCTCATGACTTTTCAACCTAACATTCTTTTAATGTACTTTTGTGGGTGTGAGTGTAACACAGAATATGGGGATTTTATTCCATTCTCCCTGTGGAAGGGGAGTGGAACAAAAAGCAGCAGGGGTACAGCACAGGAGGTTGGAATGCTGGTTCCAGATCATGATCCTCCCAGCCTAATGGAAGCATATCTGTGGTACTCTGTAGGGAGGGGCTATCCTGATGTGGGAGGGGCTAGGCAGCTTTCTTCAGCATTGTTCCTTTTCAATCCCATCAAGATTCCAGCTGAAAATTAATTGTGACTATGACAACATTAATATATGCCAGTTCCCTCACTGCATTGTGTGACTATCCATTCTCGGGGGGGGGGGGGGGGTGAGCTTGAGGGTGTAGCCTATTGGTGTAGGTATTTGCTAGGTAAGGCATAACCATAAGTTAAGGCACTGAGTAAAGCATTGAGCCTGCTTCAGGTGTGTATCCTGTAAGATATTGGCTTAAGCAGTTAGCATAAGGCTTTGAGGCCTGTGAACTTTGGCACAGATAAATGGCCCAAAAATTACCCTGAGTTTTGGGGAACTGGGAAAGGGGAAAGTTTATGTCAGGTAACCGCAAGAACATGGAGCTGACACCAGCTTTTGGATACTTTAGGATAGGAACGTCTGTAGGTGTCTGACCACAAGAGCACCATGATAATGAATTGATGTATATGATAATAAATTGAGATGATTAATACACTAACCTATAGGAGAAGAGCACCCCAACATTAATAGTGTGAGGAAATACAAATGAGGAAGAGGGGAGAAAGCTCTACTAAATATGCATTAGACATAACAGCATCAGTGTAACACACTCTAAAAGTTGTATCCCAGCCGGTGTGCGGAGGAAAGGGAGAGATGTAGCCCTTGGAAGGTGCCAGGATGATGACAACTGGCAATGGTGATAAGAAAGGAGATGGTGCTGAGGAAGATAATGGCTAACATATCGGGTTGTTCTGCAAGGGATGGTGTGAGTATATGGATGTTCAGATGAACATTCTGTATTATCTCTATCTATCTTACTGGTTGAGAATGTTGGTGATTTGCCAACTGTACTAATATACTATTACAAATACAGAAGGATTTTCGTAAGTGTGAGTTTTGCAATCATGCATATCAGGTCTCCCAACTGAACAGTAATTTTAATAATACTCATCCTGACCTTGGGAAAAGAACCTACCAAACCTCAGAGTGTTGGTGAGAATTCATAAGTAATCACTCTGATTAATATACAATCCATAGATCAGGCAACAAGGCGCAGCAGCATTCAACGATAACATGGGAGCACAGCTCCTGCGTGCAGATGGAGGTGGTGGTAAAGCACAGGGGCTCTGTACAGATGGCTCTGGTTTCTGGCAGGTCTTTGGAGATCCAGAATTTTGGGGGGCCAAATCCCCTTCCTGTTCTCTTGTATGGGGGAAAATTATTAGTCAGAATGCCAGAGAATTCAAACTTGCTGCGTTTTCTGCCTCTCCCTGCCTCCCCATGCCCAAGTAGAGGACAATTTGCTCCTTAGTTTTCTAAACTTTTCCTAGTATGTTGGTCTGCCCACCTCTAGGTTCTTATAGATTTAGGGAAGCTTAAAAGATATAGTACGAGTGAAATCCTAGCTCCATTAAAGTCAATGGCAAAACTCCCATTGGGCCAAGATTTCGCTCATGTGTGACTTTAAAAACATGGAACAGAAAATATGGCATTTTCTCACACACAGTTAATCTGAATGGAGGCATGTGGATGCTACAAAATATTTTCATGATAATTGAGGGAACAGGTTGGTGGGGTTTTTTGTCCTGGCTTGCTGTCTAATTGGTGTTGTATATACACAAAAAGCTAGGTACAAAAAAACCCCAAAGACAAAATATGTTTTTTGTCAATGCCTGGAAATAATATAAATTAAGTTCAATATTCTTCCAGGGAAAATCATACCAAAAATAGTACCAGGGTACTATCAGAATATCACCAAGACCTACTGCATTCATCTAAGAGTTATAAAGAACAAAATAACTTAGCAGATGGGCTACTATCAAAAATATATCATTTAGACCCCTCCAAAATACAATGACAAAAACTCAACTACTATACTGGAGGGTAGTCAGAGTTCTACCCTTCTTTAAATAAAGTGCTAGGGATTCTAGAAATTATAGACTAGTGAGATGGCACACAATATTATACAGGTTTCAGAATAGCAGCCGTGTTAGTCTGTATTCGCAAAAAGAAAAGGAGTACTTGTGGCACCTTAGAAACTAACAAATTTATTTGAGCATAAGCTTTCGTGAGCTACAGCTCACTTCATCAGATACAGGTTTGTGAACCTGGGGAGGATTATGGGGAACTCCAAGAAGACCTAAGAGAACTAGGCAAAAAAAAAAAAGGCTACATGAAATTCATTGCTGACAAGATAAAGGTAGTACACATTGCAAGCAATATTTTAAACTATCCATCCACACAGACTGGTTCTGTGTTAATTGTAACCTCTTAAGAAAATAATCCAGGCATCATTGTGGAGCGGCAGTAGAGCTGAGTTTTCATCCCAAATTATTCTGATTCAGACAGGGTAGGATTTGAAACTGGATGTCCTGTATCCCAATTCAGGGCTTTAGCAACGCCCTGCCAACTCTTCTGTTTTTGCAAATATGTTAAAAAGATTTTGTTTTCATTCTAATGCGGAATGAAAAAGTAGCTAAGAAACCAATTTGTCATCCTCTGGTCATCTCTACTTCCTGCCCATAATGACACCTGGATTATTTTCCTGAGAGGTTACAATTAAATCAGAGCAGAGTTTTTCATCACAGATTACTCTAATTCAGGCAGAGCAAGGGCTTGCACCTAGGTCTCCCAGATTCCAAGTCAATGTCTTAACCAGCAGGTTAGAGAGTTTGTTCCTTGTGCTCTCTCTCTCTCTCTTAAGCCAAAAAAGCTTTTAGACAAAGTCTTCATTGAAGCCAAAAAGATTTGGGTTTGACAAAATTTCAGCAGGGATAGGGTCCAGAGTGACCTAAACAAATTGGAGGATTGGGCCAAAAGAAATCTGATGAGGTTCAACGAGGACAAGTGCAGAGTCCTGCATTTAGTAAGGAAGAATTCCATGCACCGCTACAGGCTGGGGACTGACTGGCTAAGCAGCAGTTCTGCAAAAAAGGACCTGGGGATTACAGTGGACGAGAAGCTGGATATGAGTCAGCAGTGTGCCCTTGTTGCCAAGAAGGCCAACAGCATATTGGGCTGTATTAGTAGGAGCATTCCCAGCAGATCTAGGGAAGTGATTATTCCCCTCTATTCGGCACTGATGAGGCCACACCTGGAGTATTGTGTCCATTTTTGGTCCCCCCATTACATAAGGCATGTGGACAAATTGGAGAGAGTCCAGCGGAGGGTAACGAAAATGATTAGGGGGCTGGGGCACATGACTTATGCGGAGAGGCTGAGGGAACTGGGCTTATTTAGTCTGCAGAAGAGAAGAGTGAGGGAGGATTTGATAGCAGCCTTCAACTACCTGAAAGGGGGGAGGGGGTTCAAAGAGGATGGAGCTAGGCTATTTTCAGTGGTGGCAGATGACAGAACAAGAAGCAGTGATCTCAAGTTGCAGTATGGGGGAGGTCTAGGTTGGATATTAGGAAACACTATTTCACTGGAATGGGTTACCTAGGGAGGTGGTGGAATCTCCATCCTGAGAGGTTTTTAAGGCCCAGTATGACAAAGCCCTGGCTGGGATGATTTAGTTGGGGACTGGTCCTGCTTTGAGCAGGGGATTGGATTAGATGACCTCCTGAGGTCTCTTCCAACCCTAATATTCTATGATTCTATGATTGTAAAGTTTAAAATGTTCTGACCAGCTCTGAGAGTCAGTGAAGATGCCTAAGCTATGTGAAGTGGCAATCAAAAAAATGAACATATCTGGCTGCATTAAGAATAGAAAAGAGAAATATGGGAAATATTCTATTATATACTTCACTAATGTGCCCTGAGTTTGAATATTATATTTATATTATATTACTTATATTATATTAAGTAAATATAGAAAAGTCCATACAAGGACACCAAAAATGATTAGAGGCATGACAGGGATTTCAACCAATGAGAGATTAAAATGACTATGTCTATTTAGTTTAGTATTTCTCAAACTTTTTTTCAATGAAGCTCCCGTGTGGTGGATTGGTGGACGTAAGTCTTCATAACACCTCATGGTATGCTCCACTGTAGGTACCAGTGTTTTGCCAGTCTATTTCTTCTCTTCAGTCCCTGAATATCATATCTATATTTTCCCTGCCTCCTCTACCTTGTACCCTTCTCCGTGCACAGCTTCTTGTCTTATTTTTCTTTTCTGTGAATTTTTTCATTGTATATTTTTGTTATTATTTATGCTCCCTTCCGCTGGTGGCTTCACTTCATCATCCTTTCCCCAGCCTCCCACTCACCTGAAAGATTACATGCTGCTGCTTGGGTTGGGGGGCCTTTAGAGAACTTTGTGAGGCTGGGGTGCAGGTACTCCTGCTACTGAGCTAAGTGCTTTGGTAGCAGAGAAGACAAAAAAAGGTTGGGTTGCATCTGGCTACATTAGGTCACTACAAGAGCACAGAGGGAAGATGGATGTGCAGTGTGTATGGGGACATATCTGCAGTGGAGGCAGGGCAAATACACACACCCAGAGAGATAGAGAGAACTGTATCAAAAATACCAGGCTGTCCAACAAAAATGGCATTTCGATTTGTAGTTTCCAGACGGAGAAGCTGTGCCATGGTTTGAAAGAATTTTCCTAGCTAAGCTATGGACCACTTTGCAGAGAGCTATCCCTGAAGGTGCGGTGCTTCTGAATTGAAATGAGTAATTTAGATACTTAGTACTGTATCTGTATAGCCCATTGAAACCATAAAGTGCTACATAAGTGTAAAGTATTATTAAATTCAAATAATCAAAATACGCAAAGTAACAAATATTCAATGCGTGCCCCCAAGAGAAACACAAATGCAGTACTGTTCTAATACATGCTTCAGTTTACAGATCTGCTGCTGAAGTTTCTGACTAACGGTAAGTTATTTGTTCAGAAAGATTTTATGGAGCTCATAAAAACTCAATTACAGTTTTAAAATAACTTGTAGTTTTTCTGTAATGTGATGCTGCCATCTCAGTTCCCAGAGGGTATATTAAATTCAAGTAGCAATAACAAATCATTTAAGCAATAAATAAATAACCTGAGACTGTGAGTTGTTAAGAGTTAATAGTCTCCCATACACTCAATAGAGGCTGAGGCTCCACTCTATTAAAGTGACCCCCAGGGCCATGGGCCAAATTGCACCCAGTTGTTTTGTGGAAGGTATTCATCCCTCACACATTCATTTCCTTCTTTATGTTGTCTCTTTTCATCATTGAAGGCACTCTGCAGTCCCTGAGTCCAGAGAACAATTACGGTACAGTCTCAGAGAAAAGAAAGAAAACTGGGGTCATAAATATGTTAAATGAGTGCGTGGGTTTAAGTGGCTTTGTAAACTAAACACGAAGGAAACCGCAGACTAATTAATGAATATGAAGCAGCATGATAGAAAATGTTTTAAGAGGAAATTCACATTTCTTTCCCCCCTAAAGTTTTTTAAATTGTTTTTTCTCTTCTTTTTAACATTCATTCCAGTAGGATGATCACGACACACCAAATACTTACATTTTCCTGAAACAGTTTTCGTGTGGGAACTGGTTTCAGAGATAATTGAACTGATAACTCACTAATAACATTTTCTTTGGAACTGAATTCTTTTTTTTCACAAAGTTGAATAATTTACCATGATAGTGACAGGTTTCAGAGTAGCAGCCGTGTTAGTCTGTATTCACAAAAAGAAAAGGAGTACTTGTGGCACCTTAATAAATTTGTTAGTCTCTAAGGTGCCACAAGTACTCCTTTTCTTTTCATGATAGTGAAGTTACACAAAATTACAGGAAGATTTAGGACTCAAGCCAAGATCATTGCAATTAGTTTTACATTATATAGTAAGTCAAATCCTGATATGATTTATATCCTCCACTAAAATCAAAAGTGGTTGCACAGGCTGTCAATTAGGACGGGATTTGCCCCTACAGATTATGGGCCCAATCGAGTAGTCTTTCCTCAGTCCTATCTGGTGCTTTCAGGGCCTATTTCTGTCTTCCTGTGAGAAAACTGCCAGGAGGTAGCAGAGGGGGAGGAAAATCTGTAAGGTTTCCTTTTTAAAGTTTAATCCAAATTCTGGAGACTCCTCTACACCTGGCTCCCAAGACTGACTAGAGACACAAAGCCTCTGCACCGATTTCTGTCCATCTGCAGTTCTGCAGGGCTTGTTGAAAAATGCGAGTTGATTTTCATGAGAAATTTCGGAGTGGGGGAGGATTGGTTTAGAAAACCAAAAATTAAACATTTTGACTGAAATTGAAAACACTTTTGGTTTGGGGCTGAAATTGTTTTGGGTTTTGTTATGTTAATTGAAAAAAAATCAAGAAACTAACATTTTCTGTGAATTTTTTCATTCCCTTCAAGAAAGCAATTTTTTTGTCAAAAGTAAGTTCTGGTGAAAAATTTTCAGTTATCTAAACGCAGTTCCAACGAAACCACAGTCAGAGATTCCTGTCATTGGCTGTCCAGAGGGCCCTTCTTTAAGGTTCCCAAGTGTGGAAGGGGCACTGCAGAAAAAACTAAGTCTTTGGGTCAATTAACTTTCATAATAATTTTCCCAAGGGTTGGAATGTGTGTGTAGGCAGGTGAGCATATCCCCCTATAGTCTACTCTTCTCCCTCCATTTCTTCACATGCTCCCCCAGGCAGAGGAGAAACAGTCTCAGCTAATGCCCCTTTTTCACAGAGTGGGGAGAAACTTGTTGGTAACGGTTATGACAGTGAAAATTCACAGAAGGAAGAAGACACAGGCAGACAGACGATCAGTTACTTCTGTAATAGTGAGGGGAGGCAAAACATGTCCCCAGTGGAAATGCCAAGTTTCCTCTCTCCTACACAGGAAGAATCAGGCAATGAATGGCCCCAAATCTTTTGTTTTTAAAAAGGAAAAGAAAAAGAGGAGTAAATAATGCATGTAGAGAGTAGTAAGCATTTCTACTCATGAAGGGCTTGCAAGATCAGGCCCAATATTAGGAATTTAATGTTTCCAATTAGTTCTGAGGGTTTTAACTAGTTAAGGTGACTGGTGTAGAGGAGACTTGCCTATGTGTTTCCATTATAATCCTTTGTTTTCACTTGATCATAATCTCCCAGTTAAGGATTCCTAACCATTTTAGTTATATCCCTGTCTTCAGTTCGTCATAACTTTCAAATATGGGTAGTATAGCTCACCTTCTTTAGAGTCTTTGCCTCATTGACTACACACCTGCACTGCTTATAATGTTCTGCACCTGGCACATAACATTTTCAATATTGCAAGGTCCTGATCCCACAGTTTTAAAGTCATTGCCATTGATTTCCAAAGAAGCAGGATTGGACAGGGTGGATGTGGGACAGGGTATTCCAATGTTGTCTCACCACAAAGTTCCAGATTAATCAATTAACCTTTTTTCATACAGAAAATTCCATTTAAAATTAAATTAAGAGAGCATTAAAGCTACACGGTTAAGCACTGAAAGGGGAGAAATGTTGAAGTTAAAGTTGCACACACAAACTTTGGCACTTTATGCACATATATTAATTATGTGATTACATAATAGATGTATTACTATTTATTATTAACCAACCAACAAAAATACATTCCAAAATATTTGTCAGTCAAAACTCTAATTGAAGTCAATGGGAATATTTTTTGGAAAAGGAATGAGAATTGTTGGTCAGCTATTCATTCATTTCACTGTGTACATGTGACCAGCCCCTGAGCTGACGTAAGGCAGCATAACTCCATTGTCTTCAGTGCAGCTACACTGATACACACCAACTTTTTGATTAGTGACTTGTTCACAAATCACTTCTGGTTTTCATCAGCCATATTCATATCTAAGTATTTTCAGTTGTTCACAAACTGTCTTTCTTGACTATTCACTGTTTGTGATTTCAGTGGAGTGATTGGGTCACCTAACTTACATGATGTCATTGCAGCTACCTGATTTAATGACTGAAATGTCCTGAGTAAGAAAAGGGGGAATAGCTCAGTTCTTGTATGAATTTATAGAAGAAGAATACAAAAGTTCAAAAATGTGTGACACTTTCAGGATTGAAGGCAGTTCTCCAATACTGGTGTGTAATGAATAACACAACTCCAGGAATCAGAGACAAACAAACTCTGCGTTTTGATTTGTGGATCTTTTTTTTTCCCACTGTTCATTCAGCTCTAGGAAAAAGCAAGGTCTGAGAGAGGACTCCAGGATTTGACTCATTCACATTAACACAGTTGCAACAAAAACAGAATCAGGGCATTGTCCTGCATTCTTTTCACACCCCATACCCCTGATGTCAATGGAAGTTTTATGTAGCCAAATAAAGCAGGATCAGGCCCTTACCGAATAAGATCCACATTGTGCTTGCATGGTGCTGATGCAGCTATGGAATGGTAAGGAAGAGTCAAAGAGCTGTCTAATTCCAAGGCACAGTTGCAGCACTTATGCTCAGGGGGCACAGGGTCTGATCCCTTCATACTGGCCAGTAAATGGTGGGTGGAGCCTTGTCCCAACCCCTTCCTCTCTGGCTTCCAGATGAGGCCTAGCACAGTGGAGGGGGGAATATACTGAACCCCGTAAAGTAGTATAGCTGTGAGTACATGCTTACTAAGGGATGTCTGAGCTCCAGCACTGTGCCTTTGGGTACTCTGCCTGCACTGGTGTGCCTGGGTACCCCAGGCTGTGCCTTAAAAGCACATGAATGCTAAAACATTTCACTTTCCAGAAAAGATATTGAAGATAAAAGAGAAAAATGAATCAATATCCTTGTAAGGTCTAAGGTAATTTAAACTAGGCTCTTTGAACATTGCTCTGCAAGTCAAAATGTGACTATAATACAGTAGGTGTTATCTTGGCAGGTTTTAACCTTTAGTAGCATTTAAAGGAAACATGGAAACGAGGAAACTTTAGCAATAAACCTCTGTCTCTTTCCCTATTCAAACTGTCAGAAAAATAAATCAAGTTTTTAATGACCAGGGGAAAAAATGCAGTACATTTAAGAAACCAAGAAAATGTCTCTTGTGGCATCTGTAAAAATATCATCTGGTACTATTTAAGTCAGGGATAGGCACATGTGACAAAGTTTAAGAAAATGTCATTGTAGTTCAGTTTGAAACAGAAAATCTTGGAGCACACTCCACAAGTTGCCAGCTTGCTTATTTTTTGACATGATCTTTGAGAAGAACTGTAACCATTATCAAATAGCGAGAACTTTCCATTTAGAACTCAGCACCCATATGTAAAAAATTCTATATCTAC
Organism: Dermochelys coriacea; assembly: GCF_009764565.3. Classification (NCBI taxonomy): domain Eukaryota; kingdom Metazoa; phylum Chordata; order Testudines; family Dermochelyidae; genus Dermochelys; species Dermochelys coriacea. The sequence goes on from NC_050072.1 coordinate 91,437,750, forward strand.
TTTACTTTTTGTACCTAAACATGTGTATCAAAGGTATTTACACTTAATTACGTAGGATACAAAAATCACTGTTAAGATTTCGTAATAAATTAGAGTGGTTGATAAGCAATAATGCAGAAATTATATATAACAATCTCCCAAAATTTACCTTTAAGGTTATTGGCCCAAACCTGCAGACCTTACTTAGCTATCAAAGAAGTCACAAGAAGTTTTACCTATGTGAGGCTGGGCCCAGTGCAAGTTTATGCCTGGTAACCTCTCTTTCTTTTTTTACTGTGAAAGATTGAGCTGTCAAACTACAAGAAAAATAGACTTCCTGTTCAATACATATCCAAGTCCTTGAATTATCTTTAGCTGTTGCCTTTTCACTGAACTGTGAGACAACTTAATTTGAAATTACTCTTTCTGGAAATCCTAAACCCTTGACACATTTCATTAGCCACAAAATGATTATAGGTATCTGTTAATTTGTTTGAAGACTGGGTAAACAGTTGATAAAAAAAGTTTTAAAGAGATCCAGTAGTTAGCAGAAAAGGGAAGCTGTCTCAAGCCCTTAGTTTATTTATTTAGCACTTATTAAGCACCACTTCTGTATCTACCCAAAAAAGACATATTTTAAGCAAACCGTAAAAGTGGGCTTGACCCTTTCATGTGCACATCATAGATCAATTGTTAAAGCAAGGGTGAAAACTCTGAAAGAGTTCAGAGGTGGAAGAGAGGTCATCACAGAGAAGGGACAGTGTGAAAAATCACAAAGGGAGGAGCTTGGCAAAAGATAAAGAATGAAAAAAAATTCTAGAAGTAGTAAAGCTGTAATACAACTAAAGCACCAATAAAATCATAGCTATGAAAATACAGAGGGCATTCACAGATGAACTCAAAACATAGAATTCCATTTGCTAGAAGATGAGTGATGGTAGTTCATCTATCTAGCAACAAGAGGTATTTTTTAAACAAATGATTCCCTTTTGTTGTTTAAAAAATAATATAAACCAACAATTCTACAAATTTCTCAAACTCCAGCAGTTCCTCTAGTATTTTTTCCAAAGTAGAAATTATGAGCCTTATCCTGCTGCTATCGAAGTCAACGAAAGTTTAGCTCACTGACATAATAATTTATCTGGAGATACTTAGATACCAGAGCCATGAGCACAGTATAAAAAAGTATGGCCCAAACCTGGAAACAAGTAAGTAACTTTCTCATGTTACTAGTCCCAATGACTTCAATGAGATGAGATTGTGAATTAAGTTACCTATGTGCATATGTGTTTTCAGGATTGGGTCCTTAGAGCAAGATAAGTCATATAGAGATTTTAAGTGAAAACAATGTTCTGAATGTCTGAATGAAATGAAATGTCTGAATGAAAAGTACAAAAAATGTTAAAGTGCTATCGGGCATACTAATTTCTATTTTGCCACCTTTTGGTTTCTTCTTCAACTGTTTTTGTTGTTATTGTTTAAAAGGAGTATAGGATTTAACATCTTCATAAGAAAAAGGTTATTATGAGATATGAAACTATAGGATTTCCATGGATTTATCGTCTGCTGTTTATTTTATGTTTGCTTTTAGCTCAGATTCAGAATTTCAATGAAGAGCCCTAGCTGACATTTGTTTCCTTGCAGTGGACTAAAATTTAAATTCCAAACAATCAAAGTTACTCAATAAATGGGAAGATATCCTGATTGTTTTGTAACACCACAATTTATTAGTCATAATGACATTCCTTCACTTTGTCCAGAAAAAAACAAAGGCTGATTTATTTTCTAATAACAAAGACAAATGGTGAGTCTGTATGAAACTCTTTCCTTTTTTCAATGGATCAGTGCCAGGCTGTTAGGTATCTTTGAATCTCCCTTCCCATCTCCATCCTTCCCCAGGAGGCAATATTCTATCTTGAGTACTGCCAATCTATCAAACATACCATATCGTGAATCAATGAATACCAAATGATGGGCCATCTGGCAGAGCCTGGTACCTGCATGTTCCATCACTATAGATCTATTTGGTATTCATTGTAATAATTTGGGTTACATTGAACTACTGATGCATATGCATTCATTTGGCTTATGCATATACTATACCTTCACTGATGCTGCATTGTGATGTAAACAACACACTTCTCCCTCTTTATCATAATCTATTTGAAAAGTAGGCATTTTGAGTATTTCAAAGGGCTGTTATAGTGAAATCCATAACAATGGGGATTAATATAACTAGGCTTGGAATAATTCATTTTTTAAAAATAAAGTAAATTGGATAATATCTGTTTATTTTTAAGCGTTTTTTCAGTTTTTATTGATTTATATTTTCACAGTTTCAGAAAATTATGATAGAGTCAGACAATGGGAGGTGTCAGACAATGATTATTTAGTGACAGTTGATACTGAGATTCAAAAAGTTAAATATTTCTAAACATTAAAATGTCAAAACATACAAAATAAATATGCTTAAATCAAACTTTAATAAGTTCTAAAGCAGCACTTTTCTTATTTTGCCTATCTATACATTTTGATTATTATCGATGGAAATATTTTTTCATTGGTTTCTACATATACGGTGAAATCAACATTTACCAAGATTTTCTGATAAAAAAAATCTAATCCTTTCAAGCCTAAATGTAAATTGGGGCTTAGAAAAGGTACAATGTTCTTTTAACGGTCTCTGATATAAAACTAAGAACTGTATAGAGGCAAAGAATTGTCAAACAGGTAGAATAATAGAACCCTTCTTTTGCTGGTGTTGAGAGTATAATTTCATATCTGATCTTATTTTAAAAATAAATATGTCTAATTAAATATCATTAGTGTTTCTTTGGATTTATAATAAAAAATACAAATATGTTACTTTCCTAAAACAAAGATGAAGGTTGACTAAACATTTAAGGTGCAGTTTGAAATAAATGCTCAGTGTTGACCTAATTTTGCTCTCACTGGAGTCAATGATAAAACTTCCATTGACTCCAGTGGGCAGCAGAGTTAGGACAACATGGAGCATTTTTGAAAATTGCACCCTTCAGCTGAATAATAAATTCTATATAATATAATTAATAGTAGTTCAGCCCCTAGTCAACTGAACCAAAGAATACCACGCATTTGGGCCTATTTCAAAATATGCTTTAATTCTGAATGCCTCAAATTTTGAATGCCCATATTGAGAAACTCTTCTTCCCCCACCTTCCAAATTGAAATACCCAGTCAGAAAAAAGAAAAGGAGTACTTGTGGCACCTTAGAGACTAACAAATTTATTTGAGCATAAGCTTTGGTGAGCTACAGCTCACTTCATCGGATGCATTGTTTCATGTTCTCTGTGTATGTATATCAATCTCCCCTCTGTATTTTCCATCAAATGCATCCGATGAAGTGAGCTGTAGCTCACGAAAGCTTATGCTCAAATAAATTTGTTAGTCTCTAAGGTGCCACAAGTACTCCTTTTCTTTTTGTGAATACAGACTAACACAGCTGCTACTCTGAAACCACAGTCAGAAGTTACTTTTGGAGATTTGGCCCTTAGCCCCTAGGTTTAAGGTACAACTTTTTGTGGTTTGTCCACAATCTGTTGGGGACTGTAATTTGCACTGGCCTTTTAAGGCCCCAGGTAGTTGTCTGAGAGGCCAGTTCCCCTTTCCAGGGAAGGCGGATGAAGCACCAAAGGAATAATCAAACGAGACAGTGTGTGAGAGGAAGATGGTCCTGGGCAATAGTAAGTGCCTCAGAGGTGGAAGGAGTAGAAAAGCCCAGGCCTTTATTCCTTTCAAGTCTGGGACTAGGAGCCTTTTGGAATGAGTGGGACAAGGCTCCCCTCTCTCCCAGTCAGCCTAGACTGGTGTTTAGGATAATTAGACCCACCTGGGAAGATCAAGGGAATGGTAGGATGACTGGGCAGGTAGCTGATAAAGGAGGCTCCATACCCTGTCAAGGGGAGTCCACTGTGAGGAAGAACTCAGCCAAGTCACAGTCTCCAGACAGACAGCTGTGAAAACCCTGAACTTAAGGGGACAGTTTGCTGAGCACAGAAGCCAGTTCTAGAATAACACAGTCCTTAGAAGGAAACCACGAAGCCCTGAACCTAAAGGGGGGAGGGCTGTATGGTGGCTCATCTGGGAGCTGGACTGTGTTTAACAGCTTAGATCCCAGGAGAGGAGGAATATTGTTTTAAAGTGTGAGTTGATTATTTCTGACACTCGGAGGGAAACTGAGACAAGGGACTGTAGTAGCCTGGCCTGCTGCAAGACAACATGCTTAACACACAAAGATTCTGGCAGCAGAACTAAAAACCCTGCAACTTCCACTCCACCAAGGGCATAGTGTGCAATTTACACCATTAACAAAGTGGGAGTGAATCAAGCCTGTGCATTAATTCTCTCTCTCTCTGAGAATGTTCAGACGTGTTTGAGTGATATTTTCCAAAACATAAGAACATGTGTAAATCATTAAGTTTTTCCCATACATATTCATATGATCATAATTAATCTTCAAACTAATTATCTTAATCAGATCGGCATATTTAAGGGTTTTGGGGAGGTGAGGAAGGAATAGTATTACATTTTCTTTCTCCCCTCTTTTGTGTATTTGTGATTTTATATGTGCAAGTAACTCACTTCTCTCAAGCACATTTACTTATCAGGCTTGAGAGAACTGGGAATTGGGATTCCGAGAAACCATTCTCAAATAGCTTTAAAGGAATGTTTAGCCATTCCTTTTGGAATTTGGACTCTTGTGACGACAGCAGCTGCTGGATGAAGGATGGAGAATCTGCTTTCACACTTCAACCAAGTCCATTAGAAGTAGCTGTCTCCAAATATTGGAGTGCAATCTGGGTGGAAGAGTAATTTTCTACCAGTACACTTGCCTGGAATGGACAGATTCATTTGGCCTAATTTCAAGTGAACTCAAAATTCAACTCAGATTCAAATGTTTTGTTCTTTTGAGCATCTCTGAAAAGGGAGCAGAGATAGAGAGAGAGGGTAAAACATCAAGTGAAAAGATAGGGTCTAAAATGGAGCAGGGTGGAAAAAAGAAATGCAGACAGACTGGAATAAGAGGTAGAAAGGAAAAGAAAAGAGAGAAAAATAAATGCAGCAGTATGGCACCCATTTGTTGCAGCCTTGCTTTCTGAGGGGATTCTTCTAGCATTGCCCATGCTTCCCTTTAACTTAAAAGAAAAGGAGTTAAAAGAGAAAGAATCTTAGCAAATAAATAAATACATACATAAAAGTGTTTACATTTTTGGAAAAAGGAAATTTGCAAACTTTAACTGAAGGGGAGAAAAGACACCCAGAACTTATAGATGAAGTGAGCATTCTTTGAATACCGTAGAGTCTGTCTCAATGGGGGTCACTTTTTATGCTTTTGCAGAGAAAAGCAATGGTATGGCTAGAATATTTGTAACTGCCTCCCCTATATGGAGGAGACTTGTGTGGCTGCTGGGCAGCATGGAGTACTCCTAAGCAAAATTCCTGCACTCCAGCTTGTTGAGGAGACAAGATTTGGTCCTTACAGAATTCTGTCCTTTCCTACTTAACAGTAAATTGCATAATAGTCTTGATATGGTGAGAAAAGTTGCACAAGAAAATATAAGGCCTTTATGAAGGAAGAAGTCCCCGTTCTGCCCAGGTCTTGTAGTTTCTAACTCAAAAGCAGTTCACCTATGTGGAAGGGTGTTGGGGTCAGAGGAAGTGGGACCACAAGAACAGGGTCAGGTAGTGGCTACACAGGAATGGAAAACATTAGCAGGGGAGAAGTTGACTAAATTGAGAATGAAGCTGGAAAGCATGGATGAATGGTAATTGTGGCAGCAGGTTTTGGTTGCCGACATTATGCGCCAAAATGTGAGTGCGCGCACATCTAGTGAGCTTAAGGCTTTCTAGCAGATGGTTCAGTTTAACGGGGATCAACTGAGGAACAAAGCTGATCATACTTGAACCATTCATTTCTTAACATGAAAGTCAACTTTAGAGAAAAAATGAGCAGTAGAAGAAGCTGTAGAAAACTCACTCTGTTTGAAACAGTTGAGCATGGAACATATTTTTTAAAAGTATCTCACAGAGCCAGGAATTCTGCTTCAAATGTTTCAACCATTTTCAGAATTCTCCCAAATGGAGTGCTAAATGAGTAATACACATATTACAGTTCTAAGCACAATGGTTTTGCAACAGCTGTTGCTTTCACAGAACTTTAACCCTACTGCATAAATGCATCACATGGAAAATACTCTGTTGTCTTGGATACAGCCTTCATGCACAGTCCTTTCCCTAGCAAGCTGGTGTCAGCTTTCGGCCTCAGTCACATTCCAGTCTGACAGCAGGATCATGGCCTACACTCAGATTTCATCACAGGCCCTGATGAAGGACAGCATTGGAATCTGGGGTAATTATCAGGGCAATATATTACCAGCGTCCATCAACACACCTGATGAGAATGGCAAAATTAAGTCCAAAGGGAAAAAATATTAATCAAGATTTCCTGACATACTACATTTTATTTCTTCCTTATAGAACCACGTTCAGAGCCAGGTGTCTTTCTCCTGCTAAATTTAGACCAATTTATTGTCTTAGCTGAAGAGTGTTACATTACAGCTGACATTCGGAAGACTGTTCAAGGTATCATGTGACAAATGCCTGCTGTTAAAGGGCTCATGAAACTTCTCTTGTCTTTGGAGGAAAGATAATACTACCCAAGGGCTTGATTCTGCAAGCACTACAAAGCATAGTGCAAGAGTAGACTCGCTTAAGACTGTCAGAGTGTTCCCTGTTGTCAATGCTGCCATCAGTATATAGCTATACACTTATGTTATATAAAATGTGTTGAAATGTAAGTAGGCCCAAAAATCTATTTCCTAAAAATAGGCTTGACATTAGTCAGGAGAATCCTGGTAACATCTGAGCGAAATGAGACAGCTCAGAGGCAAGATAGAGAGAAGTTAGGACATAATCCCAGGTCATGTTGTAAACGTGTTGTGTTTCTAACTGGTTTTTACAAGTGTTTTAGATAAAATGTTAATTTTTGGAAAATGCTAGCTATATTAATAGCTTTTGGTATGGCATTTACGCAGATGTTAATTAAAGATGAGTTTAACATTAAATAACCAATGAGGGAGTAGAAGGTATTTTAATTATGGCTGCAGAAATATAGATATGGTAAAAAGCTGGCATAATCCTAATTAATTAGGGGGTGTTATTGTAACTGATTGTAAAAACGCTAATTTTAGATCAGGTGTGCCTAGGCACAATCAAATACTGTTAGAGAAAAGATTGTTCCCATTCTTCTCATTCAGGGGCTGATCACCCCACAATGCTTTATGGGAATATGCTTATGAATGTACATATGACATAACTGGAATATGTTTTATGCTACATATACCATGTAACATATCTATGCAAAGTATACAAAGTAAATATATTCATCCTATTTGTAGGCATGTCATTGTTTTATTGAAAATTATGAATATTGGCTGTGTATTTGTTTGATTTTAAGTAGGTTTTAGTAAGGCATTCTTTAGTAAGCTTCTTTAGAGAGAAACGTGCAACTTAAGTGCCCAATCAAGAAACACTTAATGGACAATGGATCTTGAAAGGCTCCAATCTACACAAGAAGTCTACCTGAGGACGTTCAAGGTAACATGTGAACAATGGCTGCTGCCTGTAAAAACTGAGACATGCATGGACATGTGACTTGCCCATGTGACTCCAAAACTCCATCTTGGAGCTGGACTTTGCATAGGAAGAGGAGGGGGGTTTCCACTAACAAAAGAAAGTCTATTTAAGCCCCTGGGAGACCACTCCATTTTGTCTTCAACTGTCTCAAGAGATAGCCTCTCCACCCCCAAAGGATACCTAAAAGAAACTGAAACAAAGAACAGTAAACACAGGAAGGGGGAGTGATTGCTGGACCCAGACTAGAAGGAGACTAGTCTGTAAAAGGAAGCTTACTGGAACACCTCTGAGGATGAGGTTTTATCTGTATTCAGTTTTCTTACTGTATTAGGCATAGACTTGTGTATTTTATTTTATTTTACTTGGTAATTCACTTTGTTTTGTCTGCTATTACCTGGAACCACTTAAGTCCTACTTTCTGTATTTCTGTATAAAATCACTTTTACTCATTATTTAACCCAGAGTATGTTTTAATACCTGGGGGTGGGGGGGGGGGAGCAAACAGCTGTGCATATCTCTCTATCAGTGTTATAGAGGGCAAACAATTTATGAGTTTACCCTGTATAAGCTTTATACTGGGTAAAACGGATTTATTTGGGGTTTGGACCCCATTTGGAGTTGGGTATCTGAGTATTAAAGACAGGAACACTTCATAAGCTGCTTTCAGTTAAGCCTGCAGTTTGTGGAATGTGGTTCAGACCTGGGTCTGTGTTTGGGCCAGCAAGTGTGTCTGGCACAACCAGGCAGGGCTCTGGAGTCCCAAGCTGTCAGGGAAAACAGGGGCAGAATTAGTCTTGACACATCAGTTGGCAGCCCCAAGGGGGTTTCTGTGATCCAACCCAGCACATAGTGTATGGCTACATTGTAATGCCTGTTTGCACTACCTATTTTATATTAAATAGGCTTTAATTTTATTACTCACTGGGTCATTCACAGCCCTCCACTAAATTAAATTATTTGTAACTACTCTGGAGGCTCCAACCATAAAGAATTCAGTTTGATTTTATTCCTTATCTTTAAATTACTAATTGGGAACACATAAATCAAAGGTTACAAGTGGTATGTTTGTTCTGAAGCTCAGTTCCTACAGCTATATAAAAAATTAAGTGGGAAATGTTATTCAACTTTGGACTATTATTTTCAATCTCCCTTTCCCATATAACAATCAGACTGAAGTAAGTGTGTCCTATACAATAACAAAAGAAGATATTAAATTATACAATTCTCTAGTGTCATAGCAGGCATGTTTTAAAATGTCATACAATTGAAGCCTGATCTGGCAAGGCGCTCAGCATGCTTGATGTCAGTGGGTCCTAGGAACACTCAGAACCTTACAGGAACTACTCAGCACTCTGTAATATCTTGTCCCAAAACCTAATGACCTATATTTAATTTAATAATATGCATCAAGTATATTTTTCACAAGATTTAGGTCTCTACCAACCATATTTTCCTTTGTGTCCTTGTAAATTCTAAATTGCAGGTAATGCTCATCTAAAATGTCATTATTAAAGACTCAATTCAGGAAAGTGTTCCTATTCAGGAAACCACTTAAGCACGTGCTCAGCTTTAAGCACGTGCTCAAGTACTTTCCTGAATCAAGGCCTAAAAGATTAGCTGAGTGGATTTTCAAAAGTTTGTTGAGTAAAAAATTATAGTTGTCTGAGCAAATTCCTGAAAGAGACAAACTGCAACAGCTTTAACAGAACTGATCTAAAGTAAAAGGAAGAGGACCCAGTCCTACTGCAAAATTTCTATTGACTTAAGTGAGAATCTTACCTGATTGAGCAGAACTAAGGTTGCAAGATTAGACCCAAAGTAACTTCAGTACTATTGGAGTAGATAGCATTAAAGGGACGCTGAGATCATAAAAACAGATGTGTGGTTCTATCTATGTATTGCAAGAAACCATTCCTTGGAGTAGGTTAAATATGTGCACAATATACACAAACAGCCATCTCAGGCATTTTACACGTTACTTTTAAAGCTAGGCTGCAATACATGGCATCTTTGGCACAGGTCCAGTTTACACTGCACAGTCTACAATGATTTCTCCTTACTATGGACAGGAAGCCAAAAGCATAGCAGCTACACCTACCACTATATTGCATTCATAATGTGCCTATGATTATGATATCTTATCTAGGACCCATTAAGAGAAGCCCTTAATCTATCATACAGTGAAAGTGCTACACATTTGAAATTATGCAAAAGCCCCTGCTCCCAGAAACAGTGTTGGGAATTATGACATAGGTATGCTACAGGAGTCCCAAAACACACCAGTGTGACAGCAGTTGTAAAGTGTTCTGTGTGCAACAAGCTAGACTGTTGCAAGGCAACCAACCATTTCAAGCAATCGTGCCTCTAACAGTTTCCTTGCTTAGGGTTAGATTGTAACGTTACAATCTGCCGTGACTGAGATGTAGTTGCCCCAAGAGAAGACCAGAGGATGCATTTTGAATCACAATTCCTTCTCAGTTCTTTCCTTTCTCCAAAGAGAGATTACTTCACTCCTTTTAAGGGAGCAGATTACTGCTACTTGCCCCTTTTGGTGCCTCCACTAGTGAGTAATGGAAAATGGCAGCAGGGCTTCTACACACAATATCAGGCTTGCAGACCCTGCTCTCCATGTTTTATAACAAGTTCATATATTTATGTATAAACTCATCCTGTTACTTCCAGGCATGAAGTCTTTCAAAACAGGACTTATACTCTTGGAACTTCAAACTGGCCTAAGAACATGATCTCCAGAAATGAATAGCTCGCATTTTATCTGCTTAGGTGCCTGACCTACAGCCATAGCAAAAATGCCCTCTTTTATTCTCTACCTTTGTTAGTTCTCTCGTTTCCTTGCTTTTGTCATGGATTCTTAATATTCTATAATAAAGATCATCGGGAACATTTACTTCTCTTGGCATGGGAACAATTTACTTGATGCTCAATCAATCTTCTCTTCTTTCCCATTTGGTTCTTTCACCCTGAGCTCCAGAATGAAAAATGAGAGTGTTCTGATCTGGCATATTAAACCATAACTAATCATTATTAAATCAATTTTCATTCTTCCTCAGCTAGAATTTCATAGGGAAAAGATTTAAATTTCCAGCTAGACCCATGCTAAGATAAGAAAAAAATCGAACAGATTGTTTAATATGTAGCTCAATCTATAAAATGCGATGTTATTTACTTTTTATTATGTTATTTTTAGCATCATAGGCAAGTGCTCTAATTTTTAAAATTCAGTATGATTCTAATTTATCTTCCACTATCTTCCAATATTAGGGTTCGGCAAACAGCATGGGTGGAAAATTGAATCTTTCTGACCCAGTCCAGAAGGCTGAACCTGAACACTGGAAATCTAGTGAGATGGAAACTATTGTGATGTTGTGTTATGACACTGTGTTGCATTTAGATGTTTTGTTGTGATGTTGCACCATCACTTAGTGATGCAAATGACATGACACAAAGGGAAGTTGGCTGGTCAGTTCCCACAACCACTATATATAATTCCTGCTCTTCAGGAACTAATTTCAAGTGCCTGAGTAGGAAACAGCATTCTGTTCTGAGTTTGCTTAACTTTTTGCCCAATAGCAAAACCTCAGCTCAAACCCGTAAGTGTGTAAATAGGACAAGCTTCCTCTGAGATAAACTCTTATATTAGCTAATGATTATTCAGGTAGTGATCAGGAATTTCTATTGGAAACTTTCTCCTTGTGCTTAGTACTGTGGACTTATTTACTGAATTCCTAAAACACTCTCTTGCTTTCTGTTACCTTTGAATTCTGCTGGTAGGAGTGAAAATCTTCATCCCCAGCCCCTAGTCCAGAGGAGTTTATTTTCCTCTGTTAGATATAGGAAATTGTCCCCGGTTTAAAAGCACAATGACAGTCTGGTAAGCTCCTCTTTTTATAAACCAAGTAGTACTGGTAACTGCATAGGTGACATTCTTCCCTTTGTTTCAAAACTAAACCAATTCCTGAGCATAGTTTTAAGAGAGCCCTGTGTATAGTGCTTTGGATGAGATGAAAAATGAAGGCATGATCAACATGTAGCATTTTTCTCCAAACTAGAAGTGTTAATCCCCCTGCTCTGGCTAAATTCCAAATCAAATAATTATATTCTGCCTGCCTGGCTCCCCACTGCCATATCAATTGACTATGCTACCCTCCACTTCCTGTCCTGAACTGGTATGCAGTGTGGCTGTGCATTATTAAACAGCTACAACATTTCCCCATAGAGATGACTGCATTTATTGGTTGGTGAAGTAACTCATATGTAAGATATGTGCTTTTGGATTCCTTTGGGATGAAAAGCACAAAATGAATCCACGATATTATTCATCTTTATCTAAGGTTTCTCCAAAGACTCAACCATCTCTTAGCACTATGAAATGGCCAACAAACTCACTTTTTGTAAAGCAATCAGCTGCCCAAGGTAAGAGCCACAAGGCCCACCTAGACAATACCTTGTTTATCATAGTGCTGACTGAAAGATAAGATGTGTAGACATTTAGCAGATTGAGACAGATCTCTTGGGTGCTTTAGGCTTTTGGGAAATGTGGCTGGTCTCAGAATCAGTTTGTCCATCCCATAGATTTCTAAATTGCTAAAAGGGAGCAGCTTAACTTGAAAGAACAGCTGAGGACTTCATGGCAGCTCTCTATCAATGGGTACTGTAGAGATTATATTATTCTTTAAGGGCATAGTGGGCAGTACTGTCTCAAGCAAAATGTCTGTTAAAGTCAGTGGGACTTTTGCCAGAGTAAGGTCTGAAGGACCAGGCCTTTAGGGAAGAAAATTATGAGAACAGTATTCTGCTGAACAGTCTTCCTGGAGAACCCCAGAAGGAAATTCATGTAATTTTGGAAGAAAAAAATTGAGTATAATTTTCTGAATAAGGGAAATGCTGCTCTTGATTGTTGCAGTCTGAATTCTGGAAAAAATATAACTTTTCTTCCATCCTCCCTGGACTTGTTAGAGTGTTGGAGAATTTTGAATACTTGTTTGCAAAGGTTATCTAGGTCTTTGGTCTTGAAATGCACTTACACTCTGTTGGTTAATCTAATAATCAGAAAAAAGAAAAGTTCTTCTCCCACATACTTGGATTCAGACCCATTGATGCAAATCAGGTAATGGCACACTCAGATGGCCAGTTACTCTAGGGGTCTGTCTGACCATGTGCTTTATTCTGTCATAACTTACATCCCATGCAACTACTTTGACTTCAGTGTGGTTTCATAGGATATAGATTAGGGCAGAATTTGGTCTCCTGCAACAGATTCAGCTCTTGTGGGTTGCTTACAGGTGCAACTCCACTGAAGCCAACAGAGTCACATAAGGGAATAATATGGCCCCTAACCCTAGATTTTCAAAGAGTAAATATGCCCAGTTTAGTTCAGTAAATCCTCTGATACATGCACAAGTTGAGCTTTCATGTACATACATAAGTGTGCAAAGGTTAACAGCATCCAAGGTGAAGTATATAAATAGTACAACTAAATTATCCCACAACTTGGTCTGAGGAACTTCAGTGATGACAACAGAGTGACACTAATATAAAACCAGTGTAGTGAGGTGAAGTTCAGTACCATAAGAGCTGTACATACATTTAGCTTGCTCTTAACATTGCTCACTGTTGCATGACCACTAGTCATCTCCTCTGATGGAAGCAACAGTGTCAGTGCTAGTCTAGAGGAGGAGCTAGTGATCACTGGGGATTTTAACTTTGCTATCTAGACCTGTTCTGAATAAAGTTAGATGAGACCATGGGAAAACCACAGGTTATTAACACCATCACTAGTCTTACCAATGGAGCTGCACCCATCATAATGCAACATTGGATAGTTTTAAATAAGAGCTTAATGTATCCACAGCCTAAGGTGTGGATTCCTCAGATCAGAATCAGGCCTCAAGGCTGTAACATGGATCAGGAACAAAGTTAAAACACAGTGCAATCCTATCCACACAGAAAGAGTGAATCACGCTTTTACGATACCAGGGAAATTGGTGGTGTTTGTAGCTGTGCCTTCCAGCTCCTTATTTGTTAAACTGAAGGCTAGTCCTGCTGGTAAAACTGCAGGGCCCTAACCGCTGAATGCGTGATTTGAAATTTCCACACATTCCTTGTTTGTTAGGATTTCAAAATTGAGACCCTGTCCACACTGGGTGATATCAGAGCCATATTAGATATAACTTTATTTAAACATGTCATGTTATTGCTAGCAAGGTTATTCGTGACTTCAAGGAGTGTTGAGAGTGCTCAGCCCTCACAGGTGGCGCCATTAGTCATGCTTGCTCTTTTGCCTCTGACTTCACTTATGGTCGATGTCCAATGAAGGCTAGAGCTGGCAATAAAACAATAAAATAAAGCATAGCAGCTGGATCCGCTATTGTACTCATATGAATTAAGAAAACATCATAAAGTGAATTCCTTCACCTCTCTTCCTCAGGCAATCACTTCTCACATATCCTAGAGTTGCTGACAGAATTCTGTCCTGTTTGTTTCGGCACAGCCTACCCAACAGTTGATTAACTCCTTTTTCCTCTTGAGAACCCAAATGTTGCTCTTTTAGTACAGATTTGGTTAGGTTACAGCCCACTGTCACCACCAGAAAAAGGGAATCACCAGCCAGTTAGGTGCCCCAAAACAACACCCAAAACAGAAGGGCCTAATCTGCTGGCAGTTACATCCAAGCTGCAAATATTTTTTCTTAACTAGCATTAAATTTTGGTTGAGACAAGCTGATTGTGTTAGAAAGTGTTCTTTGTAATCAGTTTTTTAAAAACCTGTGACCTTGAGTTTTGTTGAGTGAAGAGTTTGTTATTACAGTCTTATTGCAAGCCACGTGTTGTGGTATTAGAAAAGTACTGTTGTGTATTTTGCTTTGTTAGTAAGTCTAACCTCTAACTGTGATACAGTGTGAAGATTAAAAAGCAAACTAAATTTTGGCTTGCAAGGGTATATTGAGATGTAACTTGATCAATGAACTAGCACACTTTTCAGGAGTTGGTTGTTTCTTCTTACCTATTATGGCCAACTTTTATAGATTCATAGATACTAAGGTCAGAAGGGACCATTCTGATCATCTAGTCCCACCTCCTGCACAGCGCAGGCCACAGAATTTCACCCACCCACTCCTATGAAAAACCACACCCATGTCTGAGCTATTGAAGTCCTTAAATCATGGTTCAAAACTTCAAGGAGCAGAGAAGCCTCCCTCCAGTCAACCATGCCCCATGCTACAGAGGAAGGCAAAAAAACCTCCAGGGCCTCTCCAATCTGCCCTGGAGGAAAATTCCTTCCCGACCCCAAATATGGCAATCAGCTAAACCCTGAGCACATGGGCAAGATTCACCAGCCAGATACCCAGGAAAGAATTTTCTATAGTAAATCAGATCCCATCCATCTAATATCCTATCTCAGGGGATTTGGCCTATTTACCCTGAATATTTAAAGATCAATTACTTACCAAAATCCCATTATCCCATCATACCATCTCCTCCATAAACTTATCGAGTAGAATCTTAAAACCAGATAGATCTTTTGCCCCCACTGCTTCCCTTGGAAGGTTATTCCAAAACTTCACTCCTCTGATGGTTAAAAACCTTCGTCTGATTTCAAGTCTAAACTTCCTGGTGGCCAGTTTATACCCATTTGTTCTTGTGTCCACATTGGTGCTGAGCTTAAATAATTCCTCTCCCTCTTCTATATTTATCCCTCTGATATATTTATAGAGAGCAATCATATCTCCCCTCAACCTTCTTTTAGTTAGGTTAAACAAGCCAAGCTCCTTAAGTCTCCTTTCATAAGACAAGTTTTCCATTCCTCGGATCATCCGAGTAGCCCTTCTCTGTACCTGCTCCAGTTTGAATTCATCCTTTTTAAACATGGGAGACCAGAACTGCACACAGTATTCTAGGTGAGGTCTCACCAGTGCCTTGTATAACGGTACTAAAACCTCCTTATCCCTACTGGAAATGCCTCTCCTGATGCATCCCAAAACCGCATTAGCTTTTTTCACAGCCATATCACATTGGCAGCTCATAGTCATCCTATGATCAACCAATACTCCAAGGTCCTTCTCCTCTTCCGTTACTTCTAATTGATGCGTCCCCAACTCATAACTAAAATTCTTGTTATTAATCCCTAAATGCATAACCTTACACTTCTCACTATTAAATTTCATCCTATTACTATTACTCCAGTTTACAAGGTCATCCAGATCCTCCTGTATAATATCCCGATCCTTCTCCGAATTGGCAATACCTCCCAGCTTTGTATCATCTGCAAACTTTATTAGCACACTCCCACTTTTTGTGCCAAGGTCAGTAATAAAAAGATTAAATAAGATTGGTCCCAAAACCGATCCCTGAGGAACTCCACTGGTAACCTCCCTCCAACCTGACAGTTCGCCTTTCAGTAGGACCCGTTGCAGTCTCCCCTTTAACCAATTCCTTATCCACCTTTTGATGTTCATATTGATCCCCATCTTCTCCAATTTAACTAATAATTCCCCATGTGGCACGGTATCAAATGCCTTACTGAAATCTAGGTAAATTAGATCCACTGCATTTCCTTTATCTAAAAAATCTGTTACTTTTTCAAAAAAGGAGATCAGGTTGGTTTGGCACGATCTACCTTTTGTAAAACCATGTTGTATTTTGTCCCATTTACCATTGACTTCAATGTCCTTAACTAATTTCTCCTTCAAAATTTTTTCCAGGACCTTGCATACTACAGATGTCAAACTAACTGGCCTGTAGTTACCCGGATCACTTTTTTTTCCTTTCTTAAAAATAGGAACTATATTAGCAATTCTCCAATCATTCGGTACTATTCCTGAGTTTACAGATTCATTAAAAATTCTTGCTAATGGGCTTGCAATTTCAGGTGCCAATTCCTTTAATATTCTTGGATGAAGATTATCTGGGCCCCCCGATTTAGTCCCATTAAGCTGTTTCAGTTTCGCTTCTACCTCTGATATGGTAATATCTACCTCTATATCTTCCTTCCCATTTGTCATGCTACCATTATCCCCAAGATCCTCTTTAGCCTTATTAAAGACTGAGGCAAAGTATTTGTTTAGATATTGGGCCATGCCTGGATTATCTTTAACCTCCGCTCCATCCTCAGTGTTAAGCGGCCCCACTTCTTCCTTCTTAGTTTTCTTCTTATTTATATGGCTATAGAACCTTTTACTATTGGTTTTAATTCCCTTTGCAAGGTCCAACTCTACTCGACTTTTAGCCTCTCTGACTTTATCCCTACATCTTCTGACCTCAATTAGGTAGCTTTCCTTGCTGATCCCTCCCATCTTCCACTCCCTGTATGCTTTCTGCTTCTTCATAATCACCTCTCTAAGATGCTTGCTCATCCAGCTTGGTCTACAACTCCTTCCTATGAATTTTTTCCCCTTTCTTGGGATACAGGCTTCCGATAGCTTCTGCAGTTTTGATTTAAAATAATCCCAGGCCTCCTCTACCTTTAGATCCATAAATTCTTCAGTCCAATCCACTTCCCTAACTAATTTCCTTAATTTTTGAAAGTCAGCCCTTTTGAAATCAAAAACCCTAGTTGCAGATTTATTTTTGTTAATCCTTCCATTTAGTTTGAACTGAATTAGCTCATGATCACTTGAGCCAAGATTGTCCCCTACAACCATTTCTTCTATGAGGTCCTCGCTACTCACCAAAATTAAATCTAAAATGGCATCCCCTCTAGTCGGTTCAGCAACTACTTGATGAAGGAATCTATCAGCTATCGCATCTAGGAAAATCTGAGCCCTATTATTATTACTAGAACTGGTCCTCCAGTCTATATCTGGGAAGTTAAAGTCTCCCATGATCACGCAGTTTCCATTAGTATTTACTTGATTAAAGACATTAAAAAGGGCTCTATCCATATCCAAATTAGATCCCGGAGGTCTATAGCACACCCCAAGCACTATCGTAGGAGAGGCTTTACTAGTTTTCTTCCCCAATGTAATTTTTGCCCAGACGGACTCTGTCTTATCCATTGCATCGCTTCTTATTTCTTTACATTCTACCTCATCATTGATATACAATGCGACTCCACCCCCTTTACCTTTGTTTCTGTCTTTCCTAAACAGCACATACCCTTCAATACCTGTAGTCCAGTCATGACCAATGACTGGAAAAAGGCTAATGTAGTGCCCATCTTTAAAAAAGGGAAGAAGGAGGATCCTGGGAACTACAGGCCGGTCAGCCTCACCTCAGTCCCTGGAAAAATCATGGAGCAGGTCCTCAAAGAATCAATCCTGAAGCACTTAGAGGAGAGGAAAGTGATCAGGAACAGTCAGCATGGATTCACCAAGGGAAGGTCATGCCTGACTAATCTAATCGCCTTTTATGATGAGATTACTGGTTCTGTGGATGAAGGGAAAGCAGTGGATGTATTGTTTCTTGACTTTAGCAAAGCTTTTGACACGGTCTCCCACAGCATTCTTGTCAGCAAGTTAAGGAAGTATGGGCTGGATGAATGCACTATAAGGTGGGTAGAAAGCTGGCTAGATTGTCGGGCTCAACGGGTAGTGATCAATGGCTCCATGTCTAGTTGGCAGCCGGTGTCAAGTGGAGTGCCCCAGGGGTCGGTCCTGGGGCCCGTTTTGTTCAATATCTTCATAAATGATCTGGAGGATGGTGTGGATTGCACTCTCAGCAAATTTGCGGATGATACTAAACTGGGAGGAGTGGTAGATACGCTGGAGGGGAGGGATAGGATACAGAAGGACCTAGACAAATTGGAGGATTGGGCCAAAAGAAATCTAATGAGGTTCAATAAGGATAAGTGCAGGGTCCTGCACTTAGGATGGAAGAATCCAATGCACCGCTACAGACTAGGGACCGAATGGCTCGGCAGCAGTTCTGCGGAAAAGGACCTAGGGGTGACAGTGGACGAGAAGCTGGATATGAGTCAGCAGTGTGCCCTTGTTGCCAAGAAGGCCAATGGCATTTTGGGATGTATAAGTAGGGGCATAGCGAGCAGATCGAGGGACGTGATCGTTCCCCTCTATTCGACACTGGTGAGGCCTCATCTGGAGTACTGTGTCCAGTTTTGGGCCCCACACTACAGGAAGGATGTGGATAAATTGGAAAGAGTACAACGAAGGGCAACGAAAATGATTAGGGGTCTAGAGCACATGACTTATGAGGAGAGGCTGAGGGAGCTGGGATTGTTTAGTCTGCAGAAGAGAAGAATGAGGGGGGATTTGATAGCTGCTTTCAACTACCTGAAAGGGGGTTTCAAAGAGGATGGCTCTAGACTGTTCTCAATGGTAGCAGATGACAGAACGAGGAGTAATGGTCTCAAGTTGCAATGGGGGAGGTTTAGATTGGATATTAGGAAAAACTTTTTCACTAAGAGGGTGGTGAAACACTGGAATGCGTTACCTAGGGAGGTGGTAGAATCTCCTTCCTTAGAGGTTTTTAAGGTCAGGCTTGACAAAGCCCTGGCTGGGATGATTTAACTGGGAGTTGGTCCTGCTTTGAGCAGGGGGTTGGACTAGATGACCTTCTGGGGTCCCTTCCAACCCTGATATTCTATGATTCTATGATTCTATGACTACTATTTCACCATGTTTCTGTTATCCCTATAATATCTGGTTTCACTTCCTGCACCAGTAGCTCTAGTTCCTCCATTTTGTTACCTAGACTCCTCGCATTGGTGTACAAACATCTTAATTTTTGCTGTTTGGACTCGCTCACATTTTGTACCCTATTAGGCACAGTCATTCTACAGCCAGTATAACCTATTAGACTAGTATCCACACCGCCCTCGCTCCTTATATACATTCTCCTACCCATGGCTGTATCCTTTCTTACTTCATCTTCTTCCCTCTCAATGCTAAAATCTGGCGTGGAGATTTTCTGGACATCTCCCATCCATCTCCCCCCAATTCCTAGTTTAAAGCTCTCTTTATCAGTTGTGCCAGCCTCGATCCTAGAAGTCTATTTCCTTCCCTACTCAGATGAAGTCCATCCCAAGAGAATTGACCTCTGTCCGTGAATGCCTCCCAGTGGCCATACATCCCAAAGCCCTCCTTATAGCACCACTGCCTAAGCCATCTGTTGACAGCCATAATCTTGTCAGACCTTTGTTGCCTTTCTCTAGGAACAGGAAGGATCCCGCTAAAGATCACCTGAGCCTCAATTTCCTTAAGTGTCTTCCCCAGCCTAGCATAGTCTCCCTTGATACTTTCCAGCGAGAATCTGGCTGTATCATTTGTTCCCAGATGAAGGATAATTAGGGGATTCTTTCCCGCTCCCTTTAGGATCCTTTTCAACCTCAGGTCTACATCCCGTATCTTAGCACCCGGAAGACAGCACACCCTTCTATTCTCAGGATCAGCTCTAGTTACAGGCCTGTCTATTCTTCTCAATAAAGAGTCCCCGATCACATAGACCTGCCTTTTCCTGGTGACAGTGCTATTCTCCAGTCTCTCCCCTGTTCCCTCTGGCTGCAAGTTCTTTCCATTCCTATTTTCCCTTACAATCCTCTTCAACCCATCCTGTATCCTCCTGGGGCTCATATTTGGTATAGTCTCCCTTGACTCTTCCCCTTTTTCTATAGGACTAGCCTCTCTTCTCTTCTTCCTTACCCTTCCACCTTCAACAAGTACCTGCTGAGCCCCTTCTTCATTTTCCAACTCTGCAAACCTGTTCCTAAGCTCTATTTCTCCTTCACTAGCCCGTCTTTTTCTCTGCCTGGTTCTTTGAGTCATATGTTTCCACTGACCACTTTCCTCATCCAGTCTCTCCTCAACTTTGCTTCATTATGAATAGGAAGCTGCAGTACGACTTAGTCTCTCATGTTAAAGACTGGACCTCTTTTTTTAGCAAAGCTTTGATATTCTAAATTTCCAATTCCAAAAGTGTGTTACAATCAAGGATCAATATTTTCACCAAAATATTTTTAAAATTGAATGTTTTGATACAAAATCATTATTTCACAAAACACACATATACAGCAACATTTTGTGACTATGAAATGGCCTGGAATGAAATTGTAAACATACAGTGGTCAGGTTTCAGAGTAGCAGCCGCGTTAGTCTGTATTCGCAAAAAGAAAAGGAGTACTTGTGGCACCTTAGAGACTAACAAATTTATTAGAGCATAAGCTTTCGTGAGCTACAGCTCACTTCATCAGATGCATTCCAATGCATCCGATGAAGTGAGCTGTAGCTCACGAAAGCTTATGCTCTAATAAATTTGTTAGTCTCTAAGGTGCCACAAGTACTCCTTTTCTTTTAGTGGTCAGGTTGTGACATTAATTTGTTAATATGTTAGGAAAGGATATATATAGAAAATATTTCCTATCTTTATATTATATTTTTTATATACACACACTGAGATATACCACTGTATGGGCATAATTTACATCTAGATTTAAGGGATGTGCTCACATGCTACTGTTCTACTTTTTTGTCCAGCTTGCAGACTTGGCAAAGCATCTGCTTCACATGGGGGAAAAGCTGGAATCAAATTGCCCAGGTTTAAATTAGTTCACTATGTGCTAAGTAGTGGTTTTGGAGCTGTGGGTGTAATTATTTTTGCAGTATTTTCTTTGTCTATAGAAAACTAGGAAATTACCTAAAGAAAAGGTGGAAAATATTAACTAAATGCCAGCAACACTTTAAAAGAATGTCTTGAGGTGTTAGATCTTCAATAAATAAATTATGCTGGATTATTAGTACTGCTATCTGAGGTGCACCTGTAACTGCAGGTTTTCATTGAGAAGTTGATTTAAAAAATATGTGAATGGCAAATTAGAATATGAACTGTACCTCATGTAACCACAAAATTTAACACCTACTGCTAGCTCCATTGCAAATTGCTGATTTGTGTGACTAGAAAGAGAATCAAGAAAAATTGATATTCCTAAAGGAAATATTTGTCATATGCTTATTAATAGTGATATGAATTTACCTTTCTGTACTGTACATGGTTTTCTATCACAAGCGATTGTTATAAGAAAACTAGTATGTCTGAAGTTAAAGAAAGAATGCAGGATTCTTTGACATTGTTGGCTTTCATGCTATGCTGGCTGGAGTGCAGTAGACAAACGGTGGTTGTGGCTCCTCATAAAAAGGCTGAGACTTTTAGCTGTAAATGATCCCAAGCATGAATATAAAGTCTCTGATCTGTGACCACGAATAGATCATCTATCGGGAAATTGCCAAATAATAACAACTCATACTCTGTATATGAGCAAGCTGGCTAGGTATTTGAGAACCAAGCTGCAAAACATTTGTTGTCTCATAGAAAAGAAAAAAGGCATCAGTTAAGAGGGACCAAAAGGTTGGCTTTTTTAAATTTTTTAAATTGTACCTTAAAACATTACATTTACAGCTAATAAATGGCACAGTCTGACCAACTACCCTTTGCCCAGGCTGCTACTTCAGCTCAGAAGAGGATGATGAAACATTTTGACCTGGCTCCCTAAACAGAACCTATTACAGTGATACCAACTGTGGATCATGTACGGTATAAGTCAGAAAAAAGTCTCTCCAGATACACATTTCTGTTTAGACTGCATCAATTTACCTTGTATAAATTCTAAGTATTATTCATAATTTTGTTACCCTGGACATGGCAGCAACAATTGTCAACAGCACTGTAAAAACTCAATTCTCTAAACACTTTCTAACTGCTGGGGATCCATCTCTGCTCCTTCAGCGAAATAAATCACTGTCAGTCTTCTCTGCCAAAGCAAGCACATTTTCTAGCGGACCGCATTACTATCACTAGATCTCCTGCCTTCTAGAGGGGATGGAAAGTGCAGCTGCTATGGTTCACATTCTGTCATTCACTCTGGATGGGATGACCATCTAAGGACCCCAGATCCTGGTGCCATACCAATCCTGTATCTGCTCACATCTTCAATCTGATGGGAATCCTTTCAAGTAGGCCTCTTCCAGGAAGAAGCATGTTATGCTCAGAGTCACTCAACCCCACAAATCCCATTCTTGGTCAGCACCCAGAACTCCAGTAGAGTCTTCCAAAGCCAAGGAGGGAGTGAGGATCTCTAATATCATGCTTGCAATGTTCTGCCTGTAACCTGAGCAGCAGCACGGAAACCCATATCATGAGAGTCTAAAGATTTCTAGGGAATGTGCAAGATCAATTTCTTTTGATATTACAACACAACAAGCATTCATGTTAAATTGCGTCTCCAGAGAAGGATGTCTGCAGTGCTCTTTGGCATCTTGGCTTTGGTCTAATTGTAGAGTAGCTACATGATACTAGCAAAGTCTCACAGTTCTTATTGCATCTTTACATGCTTCTTAGTAGTGAAGCATCTTGATTGCAGTTCACTAGTTTCTTTTCTTTTTCTTTCTTTTCTTACTGGATGGGATAACAGTGTTCCTGTCAATTCTAACCTTTGCACACATGGCTGCGTAGGAAAACTTGCACTTTTGAAAATAAGTCCTATGATAATAAGTTTGAATTATGATTCTTATAGATTTTAACATTTGTGCTTGTGCCACGAGGTATTGTGATTGGTGCACTGTATAAAAATTACTGCTCCCTTCATCACTTCCTCACTCGTGTGGCTTTGCCTCTCTTGTCATGCTGTCCCTTGCACTTGGGCCCATCTCCCACTGCTCCTGTCCAATCTCTGCTTAAAACCCATTGTGTCTCTCTTCCCCTCACCAATCAGCTTGCATACTGATCCTTTCTTGAATTATAGACCTGTGTCTTTATTTGGCTCTCTTGTCTGTCTTATATCATGAGTTGTTTAGGGCAGGGAGCGTCTCTTACTCTGTGGTCATGATCCTGCAGGTGACACCATTAGCAGGACCCCCTTCACTTTTGCAGAACCTAATTGACTTCCCAGGGCACTGCAGATTGGAGAGTGGGGGCAAGGGGAGGGTGACCAGACTGATTCCCATATCCACACTAGTTAATAAGATTGCAAGATTGGGGCCTATGTCTGTCAAGATGTGCACATATATGGTGTTATATTTTAACAAATGATAATGAACACATTAATAATATTGTAAATATGTCAACAAGGAAACTTTGATAAACAGTTCTGTCTTCTTAATTACTTTTTATACATGTGCTGTACCATTAGTTTTGTGGATGAACATTGTATCAAATGCTCCAACCTAACATATACTTCTGTATGCCACTGTGGAGGAGACCCATGGATTCATAAAGCCGACATCTGAATCCATGAGGTCATTCATTCCTTCACAACTCCGGCTTCCCTAGCCCCAGACCACCCACACAGCTTGTCTGCTCTCTCTGTGGTAGTCAGGGAGAGACCTGCTTGTACAATTATTCCAGAGAGAAACAGAGCAAGTTGAATTGTTATACAAAACAGTCACTGTTGTACACAGGGTTAAGCATTTGTAAATGCAGATTGTGTGAGAATTTATTTTTGTGGCCCAGGTAGCAATTGCATTTGAAGTACAGTTTAAGGTTTGAAAAAACAGAAGGTGAAGTCTATGTTGGTGCTATTCTGTTTCTAGAAGAAGTTTGAAGGGAGGAATCTGCATTTCTGAAATAATTAACAAAGGCTTTTTGCAGGGAGGGGATTAGTGTGTATGAGTGAATTAGAGCAGATCTTAAACAGATTTTTGACATAGTTGAATAGAGGATGTCCATAAATAACTGTGTATTATGGATGTTTATCCACCATTTTAATTACCTATGAAGAGATTGAGTGCTTTACACAAACAAGAAAATCAAAGATCTGATTCTCTCTCACACCAGTTTTAATAATTTGTTGTTGTAATTCCAATAACTTCACTGAAATGATTCTTTATTTATAATAGTGTCAATGAGAAGCAAATCAGAGCCCAGATGTTATCGTTAGTTTAAATTGCGTCTTTTTTAGAAGACATTAATGTAGGGCCCAATTCTGCTCTCACTGAAATCAGTGGGAAGCTTACCATTACGATAATTGGGATTAGAATCAGACCCACAATAACTGATGCATTATTCTTTTTGTACTGGGTCATTCTTGCCAATTAGCTGGGGAAGCCGCAGACCCAGTGAGCTAATTGGTATTCTTTTTTTAAAAAGTGGACAATAAAATCATAGATATTTAAACACACTTTTTGGGGGGATAAATATTACATCAATCCAGTTGCATTTAAAAGTTCATTTTATAAACTGAGAGCAAGATTCTCCTCTCAGATACACTAATGTAAATGAGAAGTAACTTCAATGAAATCAACGGAATTATGCATGAGTAAAACCACCCCGAAAAGAGAATCAGACCCTTACTGACTCCGGCAATGCTGGATGCAGAGCTAGGTACTGAAGGTATGTGTTCCCTAAAATAACAGAAGGGTGAGCTTGTGGTTAAGGCACAGGATAGAAAGCCAGGAGATCTGTAATTTGTTTTTTGCTTTTGACACAGACTCCCTGTGGGACCTGAGAAAGTAGCTTAATGCCTCAGTGCTTCAGTTTTCTGTCTACCTCATGGGAGCATTGTAAGGCTAAGTTCATTCATGGTGATATTTTGATGATGAGTATCAAAAATGCCTATAAACAAATCAAAAGTAGCAACAATCATTTTATGCCAATTTTCTCACTTTCCATCAAACACTGATACAATGTGCCTTACAGTAGTATTAGCTATCGATATGTACATCACTAGTCAGGAAATGCAATAGCCACTTCATATTTTCAAGGTTTCTTCTATGGTAAGGACGAGAAACATTTTTTAAAAAAAGAATAGATTCTGGAGAATTCATTCCATGGGAAAAATATTTGTTGTTCAACACTGTGGCCGAACAAAAATATGCATGTCAATAAATAAATAAATAAATAGCCCACAAATGTTAAAATTAGCTTTTCCCTTACATACTGCTAAATATAAAAAACTGTCATTTTTTCAGATCTCAAAAAAATCAGTAATTAATTTGCTAAAGGAACCCAAAAAATCATCAGATCCAAAAAAAGCAAGCTGTCTTAAATTGTCCATTCTTCACTAACCAATTTTTGGATGCTGTATCACGTAAATTACTGGGAAATAAAACTGATATTTATATATTTAAATGCAAGGAGTTTTTTCAAATTGTTTTCCTGGCTTCTTTAAAGTATTGAATTACTTTTTTTAAATTGGCCCCCTCTACAAATTGGTCAAAAAACAGGGGTAACACTTCACAAAAATAAACCAATTTCTTTTTCAATTTCAAAGTTTTAAATTTTGAAATATCTTCAAAATTTCAAAATGCTGTATAAATTACCAGATTTCCCTGAAAATCCTCAGACTATTCAGTCTTTACTCACAGATTGGATGGCATAATTTGGGAGAAGATACACTGAAGTCAAACTCAAACAGCTTAATGAGACTAAATCAGGGGACCTGGATAATCTCCAGCCAAGAATATTAAAGGAACTGGCACATGAAATTGCAAGCCCCATATCAAGGATTTTAAATTAATCTGTAAACTCGGGGGTTGTACCCTATGACTGGAGAATTGCTAATATAGTTCCTATTTTGAAGAAAGGGAAAAAAAGTGATCCAGGAAACTACAGGCCTGATAGTTTGACCTTTATTGTATGCAAGGTCTTGGAACAAATTTTGAAAGAGAAAGTAGTTAAGGACATACGGGTAACAGTAATAGGGATAAAATACAACATGATTTTACAAAAGGTAGATCATGCCAGATCAACTTGATCTCCTTCTTTGAGAAGATAACTGATTTTTTAAACAAAGGAAATGCAGTAGATCTAATCTACTGAAAAGCATTTGATACAGTTCCACATGAGAAATTATTAGTTAAATCGGAGAAGATGGGGATTAATATGAGAACTGAAAAGTGGATAAGATACTGGCTAAAGGGGTGACTACAATGGGTCATACCGAAAGGTGAATTGTCAGGCTAGAGGGCGGTTACTAGTGGAATCCCTCAGGGATCGGTCTTGGGACCAATCTTATTTAACATTTTTATTGCTGATCTTGGCACAAAAAGTGAGTGTGCACTAATAAAATCTGCAGGTGATACAAAGTTGGGAGGTATTGCCAATATGGAGGAGGACTGGAATATCATACAAGAAAATCTGGATGATCTTGTAAACTGGAGTAATAAAAATGGGATGAAATTTAATAGTGCAAAATGCAAAAAACAAAACAAAACAAAACAAAAAACAAGAATTTTGCTATAATCTGGGGATTTATCAGTTGTAAGTGACAGAGGAGGAGAAAGACCTGGGTGTATTGGCTGATCACAGAATGACTATGAGCCGTGAATGTGATGCGGCCGTGAAAAAGGCTAATGCAGTGCTAGGATGCATCAGGCAAGTATTTCAAGTAGAGACAGGGAAGAGTTAGTATCATTATACCAGGCACTGGTGAGACCTCATCTGCAATAGTGTGTGCAATTCTGGTCTTCCATGTTTAAGAAAGATGAATTCAAACTGGAACAGGTGCAGAGAAAAGCTACTAGGATGTTCCAAGGAATGGAAAATCTACTTTATGAGAGGAGACTCAAAGAGCTTGGCTTGTTTAGCCTAACCAAAAGAAGGCTGAGGAGAGATATGATTGCTCTCTATAAATACATTAGAGGAACAAATACCAGTGGGGAGAGAAGTTATTTAAGTTAAGCGCCAGTGTGGACAACTGGCCATCAACAAGTTTAGACTCAAAATTAGGTGAAGGTTTCTAACCATCAGAGGAGTGAAGTTCTGGAACAGCATTCCAAGGGGAGCAGTGGGGGCAAAAAACCTAACTGGCTTCAAGACTGAGCTTGATAAGTTTATGGAGGGGGCAGTATAATTGGACTGCCTACAATGGCATGTGACCCATAGGCACCTGCCAATAGCAAAAAATCCCCAATGGCTGGAGATGGGCCACTATATGGGGAGGGCTCTGAGTTAGCACAGAGAATTCTTTCCCAGGTATCTGCCTGGTAGGTCTTGCCCACATGTTCAGGGTCTAACTGATCACCATATTTGGGGTCGGGATTTTCCCCAGGTCAGATTGGCAGAGACCCTGTGGCGGTTTCACCTTCTTCTGCAGCATGAGGCACTTGAACATTTAAACTAGTGTAAATGGTGAATTCTCTGTAACGTAAAGTCTTTAAACCATGATTTAAGGACTTCAGTAACTCAGCCAGAGATTAGCGTTCTATTACAGGCGTGACTGAATGAGGTTCTGTGGCCTACAATGTGCAGGAGGTCAGACCAGATGATCACAATGGTCCCTTCTGATCTGAAAGTCTATTCTTTATACAAAACTAGGAAGTTGAATTCCTGCTTTAAGTGAAAAAAAACCTAAACCATGGAGCTGCAAAAAAGCATCCATAGTGAATGTATACAAAGGAGTAGCATAGGTGTATTACTATTAGTTTATGTATAATAAGAATATGCACACTCATAACATGGTGTTTTATAAGGGGTTTATCTGTAGAGTCACATCTATATTCAGAATGAAAATACAACTGAAAGTGGGATAACATTAGGTTCCATAGGTGGGGAAGAGAGAAGATTTTCAGGAACGGATACATTTCCGTTCCAAAGACATGACAATCCTCACAGTGAAGAACCCAGATTCATCTTTTAAGGAAGATGGTTGTATTTTTGTTTGATGTTATGCCCTGCAGTGGATGTGAATATAGCTTCATTTCCTGTCCAGTGAAGAAAAGAAAAGAAAAGAAAAGAAAAGAAAAGAAAAGAAAAGAAAAGAACCCCTGTTCTCTGGAGGATGACTTCTGTTGTTCTGTGTATTAACATCTGTCAAGTGACTGTTAGAATAAGCACACTTCAGCTTCATGGCTTTTTTCCACACTAACATCTGGTGAGTCACAGGTGCTGGCAACGGAAACCACCAGTCCACTGAAATGTACTGAGGAGCTCTTTGTTATTTTAATACCACATTGGGAGAGTACTTAATTTGCTCTGATTTGAAATGTTCCTTATGGACAAGGTGCTGTGTAAACAGTGTTCCAGAAAAGACTCAAGTCAACATAATTTTTATTTGCAAACAGAGAACTTTAAAAAATGAAACAATTGTGCAGTGTCTCCACACTAGCTGTGCTGTTTTGGGTGCAGGAGAGTTGCAGTTTTGCTTCATGTCCACACTAGTACAATACTAAAACCCTTCCAGCTCTGTGAAGTAGTGGCTTTTCAGAGTCTGGAAGACCTCGTAGCTCAGGAAAATTGTGGGAGACGAAGTCAAAATTCCATAATTCCCTGAGGGAACTCCTATAAACCCTCTTATGCCAGTGCCATTTCCTAATTTTTTCCTCAAAATGGAGGCCAGGGTGAAAACTCAGCTCTCACTCTTGGCACAGCAGGTAATATTTCTACTGGAGGTCTGGGAAACCAATCATGAGACATCTGAGGTGGCTGTGGGCAGATGGTCCCAGCAGTACCTACGGAGAGCCAGATTTCACGTTGCCCTGGTGGTGTCCCCACCACCACTTCAGTAGACAGCATCATGATTGTACCTGTGGATGGTCTTCAGTGGGTAGAGTACAATTTTTTGGTCATGACCATAATCAGAGACTGGTGGGATGAGCAGCAGTGGTTCCATAATTTCAGGATGAGGAAGGAAAAATTTCTGTATTTCTTTGGTGAGCCATCCCTGACACCATGGAATCAGATCACCTGGGAGAATGCTGTGGAAAACAGTGGCAATTACCCCATGGAAGCTGGATAGTCACTATTCAGCAGAGCATGAAGCTGAGGTTGGGAGCACTTGTGGCGGAGGTTTGCAAGCAAAATAGGTAGTATGTTGCAGGATCCTGTGGTCAAAGTGGCCAAAATGCCAGAGAACATTGAAAGATTTCATAGATTTACATTTTCTAAGGTCAGAAGGGACCATTGTGATCATCTAGTCTGACCTCCTGTACAGTACAAGCCACAGAACTTCCCTAGAATAATTCCTAGAAGTAATCTTTTATAAAAACATCCAATCTTGATTTTAAAATGATCAGTAATGGAGAAACCAACACAACAGTTGCGGTTCTTGAACTATTAAGGAACCAGTGATAAAACCCATGTACTAGTTCTGTGTGTCCCACAACAAGCCCAGAAGTATATTAAGAGAAAGGAATACTATTCAATAGTGATGTAAGTTTTAGTGGACACATTAGATTTACAATGATTACTATAATCCTGTGGCAAAGGAAATTCATTAGAATGAGAACCCATCTCCATATTGCATATTCCCTGTTTCCAGATAGCACTAACTGAATATCAGAGTAAATGAGCCATTTTGATTAGCTTTCTGCTCAATCTGCAATAATTTTTCTTTTAAAAGATAGAAACTGTGTTAGAAGCAGTTTCAAAAGGGCAAATATGTTTGTCCAAAGTAACTAGATTTTAATCTGAGAGACACAAAATAGGTGAGGTAATTTTTTTTTCTTGGACCAACTTCTACTGGTGAAAGAGACAAGATTTCAAGCTCCAGAGAGCTCTTCTTCTATGGAGTTTGAAAGCTTGTCTCTTTCACCGTTAGAAGTTTATCCAGTAATAAAGATATTACCTCACCCATCTTGTCTCTCTCATATTCAGGGAGCAACACATTTACAACACCACAAGTTTTAATCTGCTTACTGGGGAAGCATCAAAATTATTAAAGGTCTAGAAAACCTGATCTTTGGGGGATGATTGAAAAAATTGGGTTTGTTTAGTCTGGAAAAGAGAAGACTGAGAGGGGACATGATAACATTTTCAAGTACATAAAACGTTGTTACAAGGAGGAGGGAGAAAAATTGTTCTTCTTAACCTCCAAGGATAGGACAAGAAGCAATGGGCTTAAATTGCAGCAAGGGAAGTTTAGGTTGGACATTAGGAAAAACTTCCTAATTGTCAGGGTGGTTAAGCACTGGAATAAATTGCCTAGGGAGATTGTGGA
Organism: Dermochelys coriacea; assembly: GCF_009764565.3. Classification (NCBI taxonomy): domain Eukaryota; kingdom Metazoa; phylum Chordata; order Testudines; family Dermochelyidae; genus Dermochelys; species Dermochelys coriacea. Next base: position 91,468,239 of record NC_050072.1, read on the forward strand.
ATCTCCATCACTGGAGATTTTAAAGAGCAGGTTAGACAAATACCTGTCAGGGATGGTTTAGATCAGTGGTGGGCAACCTGTAGCCCACGGGCCGCATGCAGTCCATCAGGGTAATCTGATTGCGGGTCACAAGAAATTTTGCTGACATTGACCATCCCCAGGCACAGCTCCCCACAGTTCCCAGTGGCTGTGGTTCGCCATTCCCAGCCAATGGGAGCTATGGGAAGCGGCGGCCAGCATGTCCCTGCGGCCCACTGCTTCCCACAGCTCCCATTGGCCAGGAATGGTGAGCCGCAGCCACTGGGAGCTACGGGAAGCTCTGCCTGAGGGTGGTCAATGTCAGCAAAATGTCTTGCGGCTCACCATCAGATTATCCTGATGGGCCGCATGCGGCCCACAGGCCGCAGGTTGCCCACCACAGGTATAGATAATACTTAGTCCTGCCATGAGTACAGGGGACTGGAATAGATGACCTCTCGAGGTCCCTTCCAGTCCTATGATTCTATGGAACATCATGGAAATATGCTAGCTGTTGGCTGTCCATATTATTCTTAGTTAATAGCCTTGATAGCCCAATTCTGTAAACAAAGGAATTTTATTCCCTCGGATAAAGTTATGCTCCTGCTTACTGTTTGAAGGATCAGGACCTATATATTTCTTAAATTCTGAAGGCATTTTTCATTTGCCCTGCTTGCATGTATAAATGTAATGATTTCTGGTGCTCTCACATCTTTCTGAGCTGATTCCCAGCCTTTTCCCACCTCTCCTTTTTCAGACCAGATTCAAAAATAATGGGAGTCTTATGTGAGGATGCAGAGTAAGACCAGAGCAGTGTAGCCTTAACCAAGGCTTTGTTCCATGTCTCTGAAGAAAAAGACATGCAGCAATGTGATATATGACAATTCCATCCTGAGGTTTGGGTGACAAGTCACTCTAGTGTGACTCAAGGTTTGTGATGGCATCAGAAACTTGCAATAGGTTTATAGCCCTACATTATTTGGCCCAGGCTGCCTACCTTTTTTTCTTCGTGTGGCTGAGATTCAGATTGCTCTGACATAGAGGCAAAAGATGATGAAGATGTAGGTTTTTTGGCCCCCGAAAATAAACTTGGTGGCCTCTTTTAATTCAGCTTATGGGCTACTACCCATATTATAGAAACCACCAGCTGATATTGTGGTGTGGGTTTTTTCCTCTCCTTTAAGTAATAACTGGATTGAATTTGAATGGCGCTAAATCCATTTTAACATCCCACTAGAAAGCTTCTTCTCTAGGTCATGATGGTGGACAGGCAGAGCCATGGGGGAAGACTGTGTTCACAAGAGACCCGATCTTCAAGGGTGCTAAGCACTCTTAGCTTGCATTCAATTCAATCAAGGTTGTGGGTGCTCAGCACGTTTGAAAATCAGGCCCCATGTGGCCTGGGGAGAATCCAGTATTATTTAGTGTCTCATTATTCCGGAGCTTCAAAATGATTGAAAGAGGAGAAAAAACCAACAAACCCAAATTTCATAAACATTCATTAAAGTCCATCATCAGTGTTTAAGCAGCACAATAGCATAACAATATGTCAATTGTCACTTTGTACCGTGCACATTTTAATTCCCAAATTACCCCAATAACCTAAATAAGAAAGGAGAAAATGTACAAAGAATTCATATGGCCATCTGGAATGTATAATGTGGAAAGATCTGGAATGCATTACATGGTCTGGAAAGTGGCTGGTCGAATTCCAGAGAGCTAAGATAGACTTCAAAGTCTGGCCACACATCAGTGAAACTGCTGATCAGCTCAGATATTTAAAGTGGCTGTAGATGAATGAATTTATTGCATTTATCTGTTGCATTCATATGGGAAAACATGACATAGACAGGTACTCCATTAATTTCATGCTGGATTTTTTGTTTAACTATAAACCATATTTTCAAAATCTTATGTTGTCTCATGACTTTAAAAAAAAAAAGGTGTTTCCTTATCCTTCATTATATTGCTGTATTGCAAGGGCAATACAAATGTGCAGAAAAATATGGCATGATTAAAATATGCTTTTTTATAATAGAACATGGGTAATAAAAAGAATCTTTTCAAGAACAGTGCAAACCAATGGTTTTTATTTGATTTTTAAAAACAAAGTCTAAAACAAATGAATCATCTGAGCTCTTCCAAACGTTAAACCATCCTCCTCCAAAATTAACTGCTGGACCTGGATCCTGATGGTCCAAATACCCAACATTCTTTTTGTTATGGTGTTGATGAGAAAAATGGACCCTGCTATTTTTATTAATTTAGCTTCAGAATCAGGATCGTAGGTACTCAAGGAATATTTTCCTCATCCCTGAAAAGAGACAACCAATCTGTGGGACTTGATTTTCTATAATGGGGTAAAACTACCCAACTCTCCTTTTTCCTTCTTTGAAAGTTGAAGTTATTATAGCACTTGATATAAAGAACCCTTTGCTCAGATGACAAAGCTGAGCTACTGTATCTGACCTACTGCTTTCATGAACTTCACTATGTACTGCAAGTACTCAAACATCAACCTCAGTTATAAGCAGCAAAAGTAATATTTCCTCTAATGTGATACAAAAATGCTACTCAGAACAGAATCTTATCAAAGTAGTTACAGTGTGGTTTTTTTCTACTGAATATTCTTCACTGACCAATTTTTCCATTTAATTTCCTGCTCCCATTGATTTAAGTGGTTACTGTATCAGGTAAACTACTGGGAGAGATTTAATTAGTATTTATGCTAATGTAATGCATGCCCCTCGCTTCTGTGATTAGAGGCAGCCCCAAGAAGGTAATCTGCTATCTACTACAGATAAGCTCTTTTGTTTGTGTTTTGTTTCTGGCAAAACCCTAATAATCATGTTTTACCTTTCCAAGAACACCACCAAACTCCTACTCTTGGATCATGCACTTAGCCATTACCCATCAATAGCAGAATACACATAGATGTATGCAGCAAGCCATCCCCCAGCACTGCCAATATACACATAGGCCCATGCAGCAAGTCAGCCCTTAGTGTTTTAGAAGCATTTGGTAAACAAGTACCCATATTGTCCAAAAAGAGATAGAAGTATGCAATAAATCATTCCCTCCTTCAAGACACCAACACCCTCCAGCAGCCCCCCTCCCATCTTTCCACCCAGGCAAGTAACTCCTTCTGCCTGGACAGCTGAATGACCAATTTAGGTAAGTAATCAAGCAGTCTTGGTCTTTTAGTCCCCTTCCTTTCCCCCCACAATATTAAGGGATCTTGACTGTGCTTTTCACGTCCTCGATCCTCTTGGGCATTACTATGGACCTGATCCAGTTCTCTTTAAAGTCAATGTGAGTTTGCCCTATGACATTAAGAGGTGTGGCACCAGAAGTATCATCATCTGGAATAGCACTGGCTACTTGTGAACACAGGATCTGGCTGTTGCCCTAAAAGTGGGCGGTTTGTTTAAAAGCAGAAGACATGCAGGACTTGTAGGTGACTTTAAAGACGGATGCATCGGTGTCCTCCCCATCTCTCTGGGAACTGATGCTTTTCTGATCTCCTTCCCTATACTCTTTAAAATTCATCAGTGGTGAGTCCCCCTCTGAAGGCTCAGAAGTCGAGGTGTCTCATCTCATTATCACCAACAATATTCAAGCATGCAAACATCCCATTCCCATGGTAATTTGACACAACAGCTTCTGGTTCCTTCTGAAGCCCAGATGTGGAGGGACACAATAATGGACAATAATGAAAAAAGAAAAGTTAACTGAACATTTTCGAATCTCCTAGTAGACTTAGTTGTAGAAACAGGCAAGGATCAGGTGCCATTTCACTTACTCTTAATTCACACCTTTAAAAGAGGAGCAAAGTAACTTACATAAATTTAATTAAAGTCCCAACCACACTTCCTAAGCATCTGTGTTTCACAGATGAGACTACTCTGAAGACATTACAGATTGACTTTAAATCAGCATTGAGAGAAGAGGAACATCTGTTTCATATAGTAAAAATTTACACTTTTTATCCTAGCTTTTGGCACAACTATGGTGAGCATCATGGAGAGCACAGTAGGAGAAAATATGACAGTGAGACTACTGGAAACATAGCATCTGTATGGAGACTGAATTGTGATAAAATGACAGTCTGAAAAATCACCAAGAAATCTCACTACTAGATCCTTCATTTAACTTTTACCATGTCTTGGTTGAGAACAGTGAGTAGATGAGAACAGTGACTAGCCAAAACATTCTTTCACCACAAAGCCCATACATCTTAACTAAAGACACATCCAAATCAAATCCCTAGGCTTGAACATCTACACATTTTGGAAAGGGTTAAAATCTGGATCTGAATTTTCTGTACCAGGCCCATCTCCAGTGTTTTAATCAAAAGAATAAAGTTGCCTGAAAAAAATAGTGTTTCTGGACATTCAAATTCCAAATAACTGCTTGATTTGACCATGTTTATAGACCATATTACTTGCTATTCGCAAATATTTGGAATGGAGGGATTTTTATTTGAACAGAAGGAATGGATATGTTTCATACAGATACTTGTATTTGAAAGCAAACTAGGCTATTCATGCTTGAACTACTGTATTAGCTATTAGTTTTTCATTATTTCCCATTGTTAATCTCTTATTTAAAAAAAATAATTTATCTAATTAGGGAGCAGAAACAATACTATGTGTAGGCTTGGAAGGATTAGATTTCTGTTAGTAAACATCAATTTCATTGTACACACACAAACTGATGAAAAATATTTCCATCAGTAATAATCAAAATTTACAAGCAGGCAAAGAAAGAAAAATGCTGATTGAGAATGTATTATAGTTTGATTTAGGGATATTGACTTTGTATATTTTGAAATGTGATGTTGACAATTTATTTTAAAGGGTTATAAAGTTGAAATTTTTTTAATCTCAACATCTACTTGTGACACTCTGTTTCTCAGGGGAAAACCTTGCACCCCTATGTTCATCCTTATAATATGATTGTGTGGTATCCAATGCAAAGTTTGTCCTGTTGGGTTTCTCCAGAAGGCTCATGATGCACTGATTATGGTTGTTATAGTAATGTTATAGGTTGTAATTTCATGTATGTAGTTATGAGGCTGAAATTCTGTCCTCATGGTTTAAAACAAGCCCAGGCAAAACTCTCCAGGAACAGAGGGGCAGTTCACACCTCATCAGGGCATGTATGAGACTAACCCAGCCCAGCCTCACAGGAACAAAGGAAACTGGCTTAGTCAGCAACAAAGGATCTGTTGGACTCTCCAGTGAGTCACCCACCTTCCCTTGATCAATCTGGGACTACGATGAGGTAATACTCATCTGACCCTAAAGGGGGGGGAAAACTAAGGGGGAAGAAAGAACATGATAAAAGGGAGAGACATTTGCCATGCTCTTCCTCTCTCTTCCACCTACACCACCACCAAGCGATTGAAGTGCTGATCAAAGGGGAGAGTCTGGCTGAATGGCAACCAGCCAGCCTGTGGGGAGAAGCATACAAGTTTGTAAGGGCACTGAAAGTGTTAAGATCAGCTTAGAATACATTTTACTTTTATTTCATTTGACCAAATCTGACTTGTTTTGCTTTGACTTATAATACTTTAAAATCTATCTTTTGTAGTTAATAAATTAGTTTGTTTATTCTACCTGAAACAGTGCATTTGGTTTGAAGTGTGTCTGACTCCCCTTGGTACAACAAGCCTGGTACATATAAATTTCTTTGTTAAACTGATGAACTCATATAAGTTTGCAGCGTCCAGCAAACATAACTGGACATTGCAAGATGGATGTTCCTAGGGTTGTGTCTGGGACCGGAGATATTGGCTAGTGCCATTCGGTTGAACAAGCCAAGCAGCAACTGGCCAAAAGTGCTCACTCACAAGCTGGAAGGAGCTTACATGCCAGAGGCTGTGCACGAAGAGCCCAGGAGTGGGGGTTCTCACAGCAGAGCAGGGTAAGGCTGGCTCCCGGAGTCGAGGATTGGAGTGACCTAGCAGATCACCAGTCTGGATAACACCAGGGGAATGTCACACTACTGCCATCAAATTGTTGTCTGACCCTCTCCCCCATAATTTCCAACTACTGTCAACATTTAAATTGATAAAAATAAAAAATACTTAAAACCCATAATTTTGTGGAACTGTAAAATTTTAAAATGATAAATTTTTAAAAGCTGAAAAAGAAACATTGACATTATTTATCAAAATTATATTTTAAAAACCCCCTCTGAATTCTTAGAAGCCTAACTATGTGATTTAGGTGACCATGAATAACTAAGAATGAACAGTCAGTGTGAACAATCTGCAAATTCCCCATACACTGAAGTTTGTTCATAGATTTCATAGATTGTATGTCCAGAAGGGACCACTCTGATCATTTAGTCTGACCTCTTGCATAACACAGGCCATAGAACTTTCCCAAAATAGTTCCTCTTTGAACTAGAACATATCTTTTAGAAAAACATCCAATCCTGATTTTAACATTTCCAGTGATGGTGACTCCACTACAATCCTGGGTAAGTTGTTCTAGGGTTAATCACCCTCACTTGTTTATTTCACTTTATTCTATTTAATTACCCTCACTTAAATTATCCTGTGCACTTGTGCAAATAATGAATGAATTTGCAAAAATCAGGATCAGTTTGGGAATGATTTCAACTAGCTGTACAAAGGAATAATAGAATTATCACATGGCCTAAGTGTGAATGATATCACAAATGTAGATTTAATAAACTTCTGAACAATCTTAAATGCCCTGGATGTAGCAGCTTAGGAAAGTGATCTGGAACTCAGATCAGAGGACATGGAGGAAGAGAACCAGGCCCTCTGAGAGGTGAGAATTGTTCCCAGTAATCACAATGGGGTAAATCACTCCAAAGCCTAATGAGGGGTACTTAAAATGTTGACACTAACTATTCTATTGCTGATTATTTTGCAGACATGTCAAGCTTGAAGGAAATACTGGTAGATATTAGGGCAGTGTGGCAACTAGTTCTTGTTGGAGTGGGGAATGAGGATTCAGCCACCTTAACTAAAATGTGGGATGGTGGCCAGGATCCAGGCAGTGTGAGTGCCACTAAAAATCAGCTCATGTGCCACCTTTAGCACATGTGCCATAGGTTGCCTACCCCTACTCTAGTACATGTTAAAAGTAACATCCCGCCTTGCCTACATTAGAATACTCTAGTTGGAAGCTACCATTTTCTAACAACACACCTTTAAATCCTAGTCAAGACAAATCTTACATCACTTCCACCCTTGTCCAAAAGCAGTCTGGGGGGAGAGGGGATACATCCCCCTTCCTACTACAAAAGCTTCAACTATCTCCTAGCTGCCCCAAACCAAATCTTGTTCCCACATCTTCCTGGGTTCTAAATGAGCCATACATCCCTTAGCCAAGGATTAGAACTTCTAAAGCACAAAGAAGCATTTCAGTATAAAAATCTGTACCATACTGACTGGAGGAGAGAGGATAGTGAAGGAGAGAGAGGACTTGGGGGACAGCGTCACGTAATTCTGAGCTAATGGGCTACATAGGGTATGAAGTCTGGTCTGTAACTTAAAATCTTACTTCTCTGTAACAAGGAGGACATGGAATCATCAGTGAATGTTTAGGATACTTATCTGTTAGGTTTGGCTTTACCTTTGTGCCTTTCTCATTTCTCTTCATGATTTGTTTCATGTTCTTCCCATTCTCATTTAAGTGTTTTATTTTTTAGAATGGTTTATTTATCCTTTTGGAGCATTTAATTTCCTCTTTGCCAATCTAAGCCAAAACACAGCCAGTTTCCTTTGCCTGATGTTTGACCAGGAGCATATATTTTTTTTAAACTGTTATGAATTTGAAAATGAGCTTCAACCCAAATGAGATCATGCGTGGACTTTTTAATGGCAAAACTGGGAGTGGTTGTCATGTTCAGAATTAGCTAATGAGGAAATACATAAGTTGTTTTCAGAGCCACCCATCATCTGGTATGTGTCCCATTAGAATGCCAAGTTTTTTCTTAGAATCACTGGTGATGAAAAGCCATAGATATTTTGCCATACAAACTATGTGATTTAATGTGTACTCCCCTAAGGAACTGACATGGAAAAAAAGACCTTAACACAAGTTTTCTGATCTAATGCCCAGGATATATTGTGGTTTTGTTGCTTTCTACATATTTTTATTAAAAAAATCTTTTAAATTGTGCATATTTAAACATAAAAGAACCCAAAAGACTAAAATAATTGCACTATAAACATTAATTCTACATAAAATGAAGTAGTCAAATATATAGAGAAGGTACTGTATATGGTACATTATCAGACAAATACCCTTTTTTCAAAGATGCATTCCAAAATTATTAAGCATATTGAAAAGCAAGTCAGAACATCTTTGAAGTGATCATATTTTACTTTCCCCAGACTTTAGCCGAGTTGTCATCCCCGTAAGTTAGTCTTCGGGTAAATCTTACATAATATATAACCATACTTTCTTTTTATGTTGTATAATACCTTTCATCTGAGGATCTCAAAGTGTTTTTCCAATCTCTAATTATCCACTCTATGTGAATGAGCGGGGGTAGGTAGGTAGGTATTATCTCATAAATGGGTAACCTGAAGCATGGAGAAGTTATGACTCTCCATGATCATAGAATGAGTCAGTAGCACAGCTGAGAAAGGAACCCAGGAGCCTAAATCATTGTACAGGTCTACCCACTAATAATGCTCTTTCCTTTTGGCCTAGTGGAGCGAGCACTGGCTAGGGTTTCAGAAGACCTGCGTTCTGTTCCCATTTCTGCCCCTGGTGTGCTGGGTGACCTTGGGTAAAACACTGCCCCACAAAGTGCCTCAGTTTCCCTTCTGTAAAATTGGGATAATAATATTGACCTCCTTTGTGAAGCACTTTGTGAACTACTGATGAAAAGTGCTATATAAGAACTTGGTATTATTATTATTCCCTTTAAAGTGTATCCAGCATGCCAAAACCATACAGGAATATCTAAGGGCAGCAGCTTTAAAGACACAGCAAAGCTAATCAGTCCCAACATTGCATAAGTTTGTTCTGTGATGTTGGAATAGGTTATTATATTAAAATGGATCCTAAATAGACCACCACATTTGTTCTTGACAGATTTAACTAGTGCAGCCCAGCAGCCAAGCCTTGCACAGAAAGAGCTTTTCTTCCAAAAGTTTGACCTGAACCTGAGGTAACGTCAGTGACTTTTATTTCCATCAGTGATGAGGGCTGCCACCAGCAGGTGGACAGTGCAGGTGTTATGGCTGCCCCAGACTTTGGAGGGGGTTCTCCAGAATCATTCTGATTGCCTCTGTATGGGCAGCGGACAGAATGCAGTGGATGTAATACAGAGGCTTCATGCTGCTACTCCCAGATTCTGGATAGCAATAGGGAGCAAGTCAGCTGCCTTTAGATCTCCCAATAAAAGGAGAGGACTAAAGTGGAGAAAGGAAAAGCAGGTGGAAAGCTTTAAAAAAAAAAAAGCCTACATGTGGCCCTATATAAGATACTCTGTATCTTATCCCCAGGAGCCATTAGTCTAGGATTCTGCAGTGTAAGCCCTTAGCTTCATATTAATTCCATTGTGGAGACCAGCCTCATTGCCATACAATCTGTGTGGCTGTGAGCAACTAGAGACATGAGGAAGGAATTAACTCCTTATCTGTTGGATCCAGCACAGAACACCTACACTCTCTCCAAAGCACATTTAGGTTGGCTGCAGTTCTATGTTTTGTATCCGTTTAGCAAAAAAAGTTGAACAACCTTAATTTTGATCTGCTTGAAACAGAACCCTGCTTGGCAAAATATTTATTTATTGTTTCATATTCAGCTTCATATAAACACAATATATGGGGGAAACCAAGCCTGAGGCTTTTAAATACCAATAACTTGCACGGATCCAGTTAAACACATATTTCCATCTCTCTCTAAATGTTGGGTTGGCTGATAGCTCCTTTGTCCTGGAGCTCATTTCAGAAAGGCCCATGGTTCTGCGACAGAATCATACAGAAGTGTGGAACCGACTCTTCTCTTTTCAACTACTTTTCACTTGAATGAATTGGTGTCTGTAGAAAATATTGGGCCAATCCTGCTCTAAAAGGCTCTGGAATCATTTTATCAAAAACTTGGACATTTTAAAAAAAATGTTATAGGATCATTTCATAAGAATTGTTTGTAAAATTTCACTTTTTTTCTTATTTTCCTCTAAAAATTTGAATTCATTCAATGTGAAAGTGAGCTATTAAAGCAATTTTAAAATTTAAAATTTAACACCCCCCCAAAAACAGGAAATTCAGAGCTCTTGACTCTGTATAGACAAATGTAGTAGAACCAGTGTATTTGTGCAATGCAAGTGGAAGGCACATTACATGTATTACCTGCAGCCTAGAATTCTGCTCTACAGATTCTTGGATCCTATACACAATCATGTGGATACACCAGCTCTAGAGGAAGGTACTTTTGTGAAGAAAAAAAGAGAAGAGACTATCAGTCAGACAAATCCAAAGCTACCATCATTCTCTACTAGAATGTTTTTTCATGTAAAGAGTACATCATATCTTATACAGATATAAATATATCTTTAAAAATCATCAAAGATATTATACCCTAGAGAATATCCTCCACTGAGGAAGAGGAACACTTCTCCAAACAAACCATCTCTAAAGAAAAAACTTTACTAAAGAATACCTCTAACAAACTTTTGGTAAGTGAGCTACTTTCTAGACGCTACCTCTCCTAATGCAACCCTTACTAATTCTACTTCCCTTAGTACCCCCCCTGAGGCTTTTATAATTGCAAGCAGAACCCAAATAGCCCACAGGTGAACTTGCCTCTTAATTTATTCCACCCTAATTGGGGCAAACAGGATCCTTTATCAAATTGGACACAGGTGCCTTTAAAAAAAAAAAGCTCACAGGTATTTATTCTGCTTTACAGTCTAATTCAGCAGTAGGAGTTCCTGATTTTCCCCTTGTGGACCTCCAGAGGGAATAGTCTAATTATTTAGATGATACACTGGGGGAAAGGATTAGCTTGTAGGAAAATAAGATTCATGACAGGCTTGTCCATTGCACTAGACCTACCATTCAGTGATATGACCTATTAGGATAAAGATCAATTTAACAATCAAGGCCAAAAAGAACAAGCAAAACCTCAGTTGTACAGTGGATTGGGCTGGGTGAAAAGAGCTCATGTTAAAGAGGTCCCTACTTCTTGCACACTACAACATGCTATGGGTCTAAACTCTAGCCCTCTCTTTTCTCAAAGGGCTGCACAATAGTGGAAATTACTATAGCTTTAGGGTAATCAGTGCACGCTTTAGGCATGGAGTTTGGAAACAGAGAGCTCTTACGTTCAACCCTTATATTTAATTTTAATTAATTTCCTTACTTTTGGTTGGAGTTAAAGGCTGTAATGGTTTTATGAATTTTTATTATGCAGTGCTTTTGCTTTTATTCTGCTCCTGTGTAGCTGCTTGAAGTAACTAAGGTAAAGTGCATTTTATGAACAAATAAAGATGTTGTTCAAAGTCTCCCAGAACAACAGCTGTATGAATGGCTTTTGGCTTTCTCTATTCACCTGTTTGCATCCAATATAACACAGAAATTTTCCCACTGAAGACTGTTGTAAAGATTTGGGAAATGTAACAAAATTTTAAGACAAACTTTTTGAGCTAAAATTGTCTTTGGTGTAGCTCCATTGAACTAAACCTGGTTAAGCTTAAAAGAAAAGGAATTACCCTTACCTATTGTCTAATAAAGTTGAAAGATGACCGTTCCTGTGGCTTTTTAAATTAAAATTAAAAAATACATTGAGTTTTATATTGTTCTGTAATATTTGTATTCACTTTTATATACACATACATACATGTCAGACTTAAATATAAAGCAGCATCAAATCTTATTAAAATAATTGGCCCTGATGTTTCTTAAATGATAAATCAAATGAAAATTTTAATTAAGATGATGTAGATATGAATAACTTTGGGACACTTTGGACACGGTTTTTTAAAATACATGTACACAACTACATTCTAATTGGCATGTAGAGTTGTACAGGAACATTGTGTAAATGGACAGGTAGGCAATTAATCAGTCATATGCACATGCATAAATTTTGCATGTTAGTTTATAAAAATCAGTTCCTTTATTGCAACTTTCAGAGTAGCAGCCATGTTAGTCTGTATCTGCAAAAAGGAAAGGAGGACTTGTAACACCTTAAAGACTAACAAATTTATTTGAGCATAAGCTTTCATGATCTACAGCTCACTTCATCGGATGCGACTTATATTTTCTATAGAAAGAGAAATCATTAATATAATTAAAAATACATACACAAGAGATTTATTTATTAGGGAAAATAATTTCCCATCACTTTCCATACCACAGATATTTAATGACATCTGAGTTCTTATGGGTGTGTGAGAGAGTGCTGGACGCATACAAAATTTCCCCTAGACTAGAAATCTATAGAACAAACATTTGGAAGACTGCTATCATTGGTGTCTTGATAAGCTTGTCTTTATAACTCCTCATAAAGCACAATAGGGTGGTTGTTGTTGTTATGGTGAGATTTTGTTTTGTGAGTATTGCCCAATGTGGAGAGGAAGAAATTTATGCTCTGAAAGTATAGCAAGTAAAACGTTTCAAAACCCTAGATGATACAAAACACATCTGGTTTCAGGTTTTGTAACAAACTCAGAAATGAGTTCTGATTACTCAAAGGTTTGCAGACGTGGGGCCAGTTTCTAATAAAGCAGGGCCAATTGATGGTATTGTGTTGAAAACTGTGAATAAATTGAACAATTGTCTTGTTAAACTTGAACGGAATAGAAGTATTGCAAATGTTAGGGCTCAAACTTCTGTATACTTCAAAATGTAAGACTTGCAAAAATAAAGCTTAAATTTGTGTGGTCAGGACGCGCTGCAATCAGATAACAATTTATGCTGACTCCTATGTACATATCAACCCCAAATTATCCACATTCAAGATCTAATTGGCTATAGAAAATAAATAGGCCTAAATTATATGAACAACTAACAATTGGACATAAAAATTAAATACGCATCAATTATACAACTAAGGCAACCATATAAACAATGTGGCCCACCCCGATTGGTTGGTCTATTCTAAAACAGAGCCATTAGACCAGATAAAAAGGACGAAGGCATGGGACTCTGTGTGTGTGTGTTCATTCGGTCATAAGGGAAACCTGACCCATACCCACTGAACCAAAGGGACGTGCACTTCTTGACTGTCTGTATCTGGCCAGTGCGGAAAGGGGCCGACTGAAGGGTAATGTATTTTTGGACGAATGCAAGGTAAATCTACGGAGTAAAGAAGTCTGGTCACTCGAGCCGAATTGATCATAGTTAAATCGATACTGTAGCATAAAGTCAATAGTAGGTGGCTGATGCATAATAGCTTTGCATGTATTTGTGCTTGTCTTTCAAGTAGTCCGAGCGGATGCATGGAGTGCTGTCATTCATAAGCTCCTTATACGTATAGTTGTGTTGCCTTTGAAATATTTTCTCACCAGGAATATAAAACTGGTGAATAAGAGCTTTACTTATGCTTGTCTTTGGGGCTTTTATTATGACCTGCCAGGACCAGCATATGTAGAGTCACTGTTCAGGAACTCGCAAGTGGTCCAGAATATTACATGTACTTGCTCTTTTCTTCAATATAATCTGCCTTTTGTATTAATTCTTATTCAGTGCTGGTCTTTGGTTTTCCTTTTTTTGTTTTGTTTATGCTGTTATAGTCGAAAATCATTAAAAGCTTTTCTTGAGGAATAATTAATAGTTCTTACTTATTTTATATGGACACCACTTAACCTCATTACATCCATGTTGGGTGGTGGGAAGTAGTGAACACATGGGGGTGAAATAGGGCCCCGAGGCGTACCTCCTTCTTCCTTTATCTCTGCAAAAACCATGCAAAATTTTTGTTTCACTGGCTTTGAGAAACTCAGTGATTTTTGACTGAGTTTCACTTTATTATTTTGGTTTCATTTAATGCAAAACAAAAAGCAAAATTCAGGGTTAGAGAACCCACATGGACCGAAACCATAGAAATTTATCCATGAACTAACTATATCTTCATCTTCACATGTGCATAATTTTTAAATTTCATTGTTACACAATTAATATCAGAGGCACAAGCCACAACATTTGGATCAGAATTTCAAACTATTAAAAGTTATTTGTCATACCATAGCACCTAGGAACCCAGGTCATAAACCAGGACCCCATTGTGCCAGGCGCTGTACAAATTCGGAACCAAAAGACTGCCTTCTCCCCAAGTTGCTTACAGTCTAAATCTGGGGTTTAGATCTGGGGTTTTGATTCAGACCATTTGCCAGACGGGTCACACTGCAAAAGTCAGTTTTTGAATCTGACCACCACGGCCTGATTCACCACGGTGTTTCTCCAGTTTTGCACTGGTGTCATTGCAATGACTTCAGTATGTGCTGTTTCTTTAAGTCTGACACAAGAAGCCAGGTAAGAGGGAGACAGGAAAGATTCTAGGCATAAACTGTTGAGGGAATCAGAGAGAGAGGCAAAGAGGGTAGCTTTAGGGCTAATACTGTTTATTTTACTATGGAATTTCTTGTTCAGTATTAGAAGAAAGCACCTTCCTGTCAAACAACAGGGTCAGAGGTAAGTTGCAGCTGGAGTATCTTTACTCTCAGTTCCCATCTGGCAGTAGGAAGGTGATCGCAGGGGAGAGGAGGTTGCTCCTCTTGTGCAACAGCAGGCGGGTCTAAAGAAAAGAAGAGGCAGTGGGCAGGAGAGGAGGGGTCACTTGGAAACAGGGTATATTACCAGGAAGTAAATTTCCAACGAGATATGGACTTAGGTAAATGTAATGAGAAGAGCAGTTCTCATGATATTAAATCCCCCATCAGAACCAGAACCCCAAAATGGGCCATAGTGTTTCACTTCTGGTTGAAAATAGACCTGGCTAAATAATGGGGAGAAATCATGCAGTGAAAATGTGCTCAAATTGCAATGAATATTATTCACAATGAGTTATACAATCAGCTCTAGATAAAGCACAAAACCTTTTATGAGACATAACAAAATCACATGTGATGTGAGGAGGTATGGGGAAAATTGATCCAAATACAAGCTTTTGGGTTTGTCCCTTATCTAATTTTGTTTATATGTGTGAATACTCTGGAAGAAACTATATGGGTCACGTACATTATGTGATGTTTTACACACACCCCAGGTGTCAGTTACCACTGAAAGGAGAGGGAAATCTGTTTGCTTAGGGAAAAGCATCAGTCATTTGCAATTTATGATCTGACAAAATAACAGTTCATTAATAGTACCATACTTCGTGGTTTTACGCTGCTTCACATCTTCAAACCACTTTACTGACATTAATTAAAACGTTTCTTCTCATGATTTCAAAACAATTCTAAAGGAGAAATGAACCATAGAGAGGCTCAGATATATAAAACATACAATCCCCACTTTTCAGAGTAGCAGCCGTGTTAGTCTGTATTCGCAAAAAGAAAAGGAGTACTTTTGGCACCTTAGAGACTAACAAATTTATTAGAGCATAAGCTTTCGTGAGCTACAGCTCACTTCATCGGATGCATTTGGTGGAAAAAACAGAGGGGAGATTTATATACACACACAGAGAACATGAAACAATGGGTTTATCATACACACTGTAAGGAGAGTGATCACTTAAGATAAGCCATCACCAGCAGCAGGGGGGGGGGGGGAAGGAGGAAAACCTTTCATGGTGACAAGCAAGGTAGGCTAATTCCAGCAGTTAACAAGAATATCTGAGGAACAGTGGGGGGTGGGGTGGGGGGGAGAAATAACATAGGGAAATAGTTTTACTTTGTTTAATGACTCATCCATTCCCAGTCTCCCCACTGCTAGTTTGCCCAGCTAGGAATTTGCATCTTTAAATTATGAAAATCAAAACTAAACTATGCTGTTGTTTCTGATGTTTGGGCACAACATTAAAAAGTACTTGATTTTAATGAAGGTCAGATTCCTTCATAATAGGAAAACATCTGTCCCACATGCAGAACTTTGATTGAACTAAGCAGGCACTTCCCCACCCTCTAAATTGCACTGACAAAAACAAAAATAGCAAAGGAAGAAAAATATTGAGCTCAGATCTTTGGCCCTCTCTGAGCTACAAAAATAACCAGATCAAGGAGGCCCTGTTACAATATGTTTGCCTTCACCGCAACATGGTTAAATGTGTACTGCAGAGGGGACCATTCTGAATGCCTAGGAGTTAGCGTTATCCTATCTTCACTACAAATACACTACCCTATAAAATTTTAGGTGTAAAAGGGTCCTTTGATAAATGTTTTAGACTAAACAAACCACAGACCAAACTTTACTCTCATTATTCACCAGAGTAATCTCATTGAGTGGTGCCAATAGGGTCACTAGCACTTGAAGTAAGTGGGCCTACTTGTGTAAGGGAATCAGCAATAGAAATTCTTGAAGTCTGTTTTCATTGACAAGCTGTAATTTGTATTACACTGAAATTATGTTCAATGATGCCCCAATCGGGATACAAACATACAAGACACTGCCCTGGCCTTACACAGCTTACAGTCTAAGAAGACATGTGACTTAGGACAGATATGTATGCAATATATAGACACATATCTGTAAACTTTTTAAAATAATTGTAAATTAAGCACATCTTCTTGAGCCATTATTAATTGGATGATTTCTTGTAGGTGTCACTGCAGAGGTGGATCTGGAGAAGGAAAGGAAAATGGCCTAAGGGATCACTTCAGACAGGGCATTCCATGCGCAAGGGGAAGTGTGGAAGAAGAATTGGATGAAAAGTTGAAGCAGGTGGATAAACTGGAAGAGGAGAGGAGGCAGGGCGGACATGGAAAGAGATAGGGAACTTGATAGAATGCTTTCAAAGAGGTCTGAGATGGAGTCAAAATAACAGGCAAGGAAGTTGATCTTAGTGACTGCATTCTGTATGGACCAGTTTATATGGGTTGCTGTAAGTGTTAGGGAGGCCAGGGATGTATATGTTATAAGACAGGTTATAATGAGGACCTGGATGATAGTTTTGTCTTTGTGACAAATGTAGAGGTGCTCTGTCATAACTATCCATCTGTATCTCAAAATGGGATTTATGTGCTGATATGTGTTAGTATACCAGAGGGGGATCAGACAGTTTCAATACCTTCATCCACAGATAGATACAGTCACAAGACCAGGCTATGCCTAGACTTAGAACACAGCAGTGGCACAGCTGCAGCACTTCAGTGTAGCCGCTCACTACAGCCAGGGGCAGGGTTCACCTGTCTCTGTCATTAATTCACCTCCCTGAGAGATTGTAGCTAGGTCAAGGGAAGAATTCTTCCATCAATCTAGCATTGTCTACACTGGGGGTTAAGTCGGCTTAACTACATTGCTCAGAGGTTTGGATTTTTCACATACCTGGGTGACGTAACTGGGTTGACCTAATTTTTCAGTGTAGACCAACCCCCAGTGCTTACGAACCAGTAAAACTAAATGGGTTTATCTACCCAAACAATGGAGTTATCATCATGAGGCATTCTCCTAGATAGCTTGGCTATCTGAGTGAGAAAAACCAGTCCAAGGCAGAAGAGTCACACCTGGACCATGTAACAAAGACACCATTCAGCAATATGGTAATTGGGCTCAGATTCGTACTGGGGAGGGGAGAAGAGCAGGTTCTAAAAAAATCCTGAGAGAAGAGAGATGGTGTCAGGAAGTTAAACTGAAACCAGGCTGGGGCCCAAGAACGTAAATGTGTTCTGTTCTTGTAACTAAAGGGAGGAGCTGATCTAACTTAGCTTGTAGTGAAATGTAGTGTTAGATGCAACTAAATAGATATCTAGCCTATTTGTTGGTTTAAATTCCTGACTTTCTAATATTTTGTTCTAACTATAAATAAAATACTTTTGTTTTAAGATAGCAGTTGGTCAGTATCACTGCTCACAGGCTTCCAAAAGGAGGATACAGGTGCCTCAATCCATTTGGGCCTGCAAAGTGATAAGCCATGGATACAGCATCAATGGCTGGGTATCCAGGCCCTGGTCTAAAAGTGGAAGAATCATCTGATTCCACTCAGAGACAGGCAAGAGGCCTATCACCTGAAGAGGTGCACTCAGAGAGGCCAGAAAGGGGACAGAGGTACAGCTAGCCCGTAACTGTCTAAGGTTTTCAGGGTGGAAATTCTGTAAGGAGGAAGAGTGGTCTTGTGGTTAAAGGACAGGAAACAGGAGAGCTGGGGTTCCCTTCTGTCACTGCTACTGTCATATCCTGGGAGCTCATGCAGATTGCTTAAAGTCTCTGGCAAATTCTGTCAAACGGAGATGACAATACTTCCCTACCACTCATGAGTATCATGAGGCTAAACTGTGCTTGCTCCTGTGTAGGTGCACTAGCAGTGGAAAGAGCACAGGGAGCCCTTTACACAACCCCGCCCACACACAAAGGCCACGCATAATCTGTCTTTTAGTACTGGGGAGGGGATCAATTAGCACTGCTGTGTTCCAGAAGAAGCTTTTCTGGGACAACATGAGCTGAACCTTATCCCTGGATGCCAGGAGTCTTCGATTTGGTTGGAAGGAAAATTTTTTAAAAGTCTAGATTATGCTTCTTAGGACAGAGAGCTCTCAGTAAAGGGCAATTTAGAGCCACATGATCCCTGGGGGAGCGTGGGGAAGGCTTGTGCTTCTGGAATCGTCACTACACTCCCTCCTGGCACAAGACACATGCCTTTCAAAAGCAAAATGCCACAAGCACTCAAGTGTGTACTTCCCCAGTGCAACTCAGCACCTGGAGAGGCATATGTGAGCCCTTAGTGTTTATAAAGTGGGCTAAGATCCCTGGTGGGAGTCACTATAAATGCAAAATATTATGAAGGTACATTTTACTTAATCACGTGACGTTTGGTGGAATGACATGCTTGGAATTCTCACTCACTCTGTCCCAGTTGTTTTGCAAAACCTGCAGGATGCTCCATCCACCTCTATTCATATAAGCTTTCAGGAGAATCCAGCAGAATGATATTTCAGCTAACCCACACTGCTTTTCCTTACCTCATCATAGGTGTTAAATATATACTTCTTTAGGTGTCTCATATGCGCTGCTCACCTGTTTGAAGAGTAAAAATTGCTTTAAACAGAAAAGGACCTTAATGTCTAACAGATGCCCTAGTGCCCTGTGAGACAAAAGTGTTAGAACCACCATTGTGCCCGTCCTGGTCACATTTTATTTCTTTCACCTGCTCATGTGGTGCACACGTGGCAATACACTTTTTCCAGTTCCATTCTGCAAGTAGAACAGTCTTTTGATGAAATAAAACATTTCATCTAACCAAGTCAATGGTAACCGGTTATACAAGTGGATTCCAGCTGCACGTATTTAGGCATATTGTTTGCATGCCACCCATCCAGCATTTATCATTTGGTAACAAGTAATTCGATATTGTTCACGAAGCATTTGAAGAGGCCAGGAAGCTGGCCGACCTAGTGTGCATTCTTTAATTACAAGCAAAACAACATTTTGATATATGCACTTCAAAAATTATAAATTTCAACTGGAGGCCACTGTTAGTGGAGAGTAATTAGCATCCTTGCCTATTTCAGATGTGCAGTGATGCCATTTCACAGACCCAGTGAAAAGTGAAATAAAAAGGGTAAAACATCATGGCCCCATTTAGCCTTTAAACATGTGCTTAAATCCATCCTTATTCAGCAAAGTCCTTAAGCACATGTTTAACTTTAAACATGTGTTTAGGTCCCATTGAAATCAATGTGAGTTTTGCATATGCCTAAATTTAAACACAAGCTTAAGTGCTTTGCTGAATAGGGACAAACTTCTGAATCAAGGCTCTAGTGAGAGCAGATATTATTATTCTAGTAGGTGATTTGGATCATTTTAGTGGTTAGGTTACTAAAAGCGGGCTGCAGTTGTGTAACTGCTCTAGAGCTGCCGGAGACCAAATACGATGGGTTGTATGGGGAATTTGACAATTATATTTTAGTACAGGGGTTGGAAACCTTTCAGAAGTGGTGTGCCGAGTCATTTATTCACTCTAATTTAAGTTTTCACGTGCCAGTAATACATTTTAACGTTTTTAGAAGGTCTCTATCTATAAGTCTATAATATATAACTAAACTACTGCTGTATGTAAAGTAAATAAGGTTTTTAAAATGTTTAAGAAGCTTCATTTAAAATTAAATTAAAATGCAGAGCCTCCCGGACCGGTGGCCAGAACCCGGGCAGTGCGAGTGCCATAGGTTGCCTACCCCTGGTTTAGTACATTCCTTACTCTGCAAGATTTTTCTACTGGTAGCTTCTGAGACATTCTCTGTTTGTCAGGGACTTCTGGGGCCTCTCTGTCACTGTCCAACCAAACTCCTGGCGACCTTTGTCATCCACACTTCCTTTAACCTTCTGCTCCTGTTTTAAATATTTATGATATTGAGAGGGTGGCTGTTCCCTTTCTAATGATTGTATATTCACATGAAGAATTTTTCACCCTGAGGGACAATTGCTTTTGACAAATTTAACATATCTGATCAAGTGTTAACTGGAAAAACTGCTCATAGCTCTCTCTGTGTGTTTCGGGCAGAGAAGTAAGGACACACTTTATACTATGACATGAGTAGAGAACTCACACAATATTTTTCAGAAAAAATTACTTTTAAAATCAGGAATTGAATCATTTTCTTTTTGTTCTTTCTGTTCAGGACCAGTTCTTGGAAGTGTTTACTGGCCCAGAGCCCCATTTCATTTCTAACATGAATGACTAGTAGAGTTAAAGATGAATATTTTATAGCATTTGAAAGCTGGAATTAAGGTTTTGTACCATGATAAAGCATGGGGTTGTTGCTCTAGCAGGCAATTCTTGAGATATTGACTGCTAAACTTGGGTTGCAGTTAAAGTGGGGGGAAAGCAGGATGGCAATTGGAATTAAGGTCCTGATGGCTGCTGGAAGATGCACGAGGTGGGGAAGTCCAAATGATGCCCAAATGCTTGAGTTGGATTGCACATACTTTTTCTCAGGGCAGGAAGATAAAAAGGTTCCAAGTAACACAAAACTCTGCACAAAGAATACCTTTCCACTTTCTGCCACCTGGGATTAGAAAAGGACAGTTCCTTTCCCTACTCAATAGCCTTTCCTGGCTACTCTGGAGAGCTCCTCCTGACTCTGAGTCTCCTCCTACTAGCTGTCTATTTATAGCAAGTATTGCTTGTGACCTGCAATCACATGACTCTTGTTGTTCCCTCCCTAGACTCAGTCTTGAGTCTTGATATAAACAATCTCTCATTAGTAGAAGATTTTTCCTTTTGCATATTTTTTCCCCAGCAGAAGAGGTATTTTCCGAGAATATTCATCTGGATTGTTTTTTTTTTTCCCTAGTGGATACAAAATACTGATCTTTCTCTGAAAACAAAAATATCCTTGGATCTTCCACCAAAGTTTAAAAAGAGGGTTCTGACAATATTTTCCACTGACATATAATTGGAGAAATATCTTCATGGATTTATTTTGTTTAAATATGAAATGGCAGTTCCCAGAAGTTTGTACTCAAAAACAAGCTTCAGCATTGTTAAAAAAAAATTTTTTTTGGTAAATCTCATATAGCTGTAATAAAGCAAACATTCAGGCTAACAGATGACAACATGACACCTGTGAAAATATAGGACCATGACTGCCACAATGTCATCTTAAATCTACTCCAGTTAAAATGAAATTAAGGAAATTATACTGTTTTTCTTCAAATTATTCACACTGCAAATTACCCACAAGACACTCCTGAAAGAGCTGGTATTGAGTAAATAAATGCACAGCTCAGATGCTTGACGGGATGGGTAGAGTTCATGCCTAAATTGTGAACTATTGTTACACAACAATATGCTGTTAATACTAAAACTATTGAAATCAATGGAAAGATTCTTATTAACTTCTGTGGCTTTAGTTCAGGTCCAAATACACAGTTGTTAGTGCCATATTCTGCATATGTCTTATTCAATCTGTTTTAGAGGCTTCTTCAACGGACTTTGCAAGTGGCTATCAGCTCTTCTACTGAGACAACACCATAAACCCTAGCTAGCAGAGTCCTTATGACTCTGGGATGTCTGGATCCCCATTCTGCCATTGGAAAAAAAAAAACTTCCAAAACCAAACTCTCAGGCTTACCTAATTTAAGTGCTTTTTTACTCACCAGGGAGTTCACTTTGAAATTTGGGAACTCCAGTAACCTTTTTACTTTCTTTTTTAAAGAAGCATGTGGGTTTTTGTTGTTGTTTGTTGTTTTCTTCAGTTTCCTTTTCTTCCTGCCTTTTTGAATTGGAACTTTCTGGTAGTCTAGTGAGAACTGGAGGCATTTAGAACCAAATATTCAAAAGCTGATAGATACCTATGCTCAGGCATACAATCTTTGGAGTGCACTTTCATTGCGTGCATAATCCCCTTCATTTGCAGGAGCAAACAGGCATATTTGCATGTGTAAAATGATCAATACATGCCTAAATACTTGTATAGCTCATGGTTCTCTGCACCCCATCCTCCTGTCCCCGCTTTGTATGCACTTCTGGTTTGCATGTGTCCATTTTTCTCACAATATGGGTGAGCATGGCAATATAGCAGGAATAAATTGGGTTCTAACCTTTGACGGTGTAGCCCTCATGCCTTTTCTAACTATCTGTGCCCGTGTTGCTCTGGCATCACTTCCGTTTTACAGCTTCTCCTGGGGTTTGGTGACTTCTGCTGTGCCTGATACATTTGTAGTGAGTAATTTCTTTGTGTCCACCTCTCAGCTTAATTAAAGACTGGAGCTTAATTAAATCCTTTCTCACTCTCATGAACTCCAGAGACCTCACGACTAGGGGAACAGGTGAAAATCCATTCTAAACTGCAACACTGAAGAGTAATATGAACAGTAGATTCAGAATGGAATACGGGAATCCATGATTCAAGGCAGGCTGATATTCATGCAGATGCTTTCTCCATGAATGGCTAAGGCAGCCCTAATTAAGATTTTCTGCTAAATAAATATGCGTAGAAAAAAAGGGGAGGGGAATAATTAGAATCCTCTTTTCTTTAGATAAAGTGGACTGACTTTGCACTCTTTGTACAAAGCTTCATGCTTCATTCCCTTGGGTGACATTCACATGCTAGTTTACAAGTCTTCTGCTCTTTTCTCAGTAAATATAGTATCAGACTCAACACCCCCTTTCATCAGGATGCCAGAGAGTTGGAAAAAAAGATTAGCAAATTCTATGAGCGCATACATATAGACAAGGAGATTAATTCACAGGGAGGGATATTACTTGGGATAAGATCCATGGGTGGAAGATCTCTATCTCCATGGCAGCACAAAGTTTACAAATATACCAACTGTAACACAATCGATTCTTTTACTGGCAGAAGCAAGTGTACTGGATGTTGAGAACAACTAGTAGGTTGTCAGACTTGTAGTTTTTAAAGTGTTAAAAAGGCCAGAGGCAGTGTGAGAAAACTCTTTTTCATGGCATTTCTAACAAGCTGAACAAAATCAAGGCCTTGTGTAATGAGCACATATTTTATACAAATAAGCTCTAACGAGCTTACCCATCTCTAATTAAACTAGAAAGGAAGAATTTGTCCTAATTGGACTGCATAGCTGAAGAATTAATTGTGAGACTGTTTAGAATTGCAATCTTATGGCCTAATTCACAGAAAATACCTTTGTGATTGGGCATACTATATGCAAGTTCACACAAGTCTTTTTTTTCCAACATGCAAATCCATATGCAGTTTTGATGCTTGATTTTATTTTTTTAGAGAAAGTCCACTTACACAAACATATATGGGCCTTGGCAGAGCTTAAGGCCAGTGTACTGTTTAGTACAATATTCTAATGTAGCCATGAGAAAATACCTCTCTTGCACCATAATTAAGGACTTTGGTTCCACAGAGAAAATTGCATGCTAACTTATTGACAAATATCAGGAGTCACTATTGTGTTCTGTTGTCTGAGGCTGCAAAAACAAACAAACAACACCCCCCCCCCCCGAATGGAAATTCATCTTCCTTCCTAGCAATGACAGACGCTAAATAGAATGCTGCCAAGGGTTTAGAAGTTTGCAGTGGAACATCTGGCACATTTAGACAGCATTCATTAAAAGAGGGTTTCCAAGCAGTGACATGCGAGAGGATGGACATTATTAGATATCTTCTCCCAGTTTGTCTTCCAAGTCCCATCTGCTTAGTTTACTGAGAAAAGCAAGTTTCAGCTACCGTCCGTGCTGCACAGCCAGTAGAGTGAAGTAGAATCTATTCTGCCTCAAGCATCACCAACAAAATTGTCAGCTAAGTTCCGATTCCAGAATCTTTATTGATGATGGTTTATGTGCAAGACAGAAAGAGCATAATGTAGCTGTCAGATACAAGCCTGGGCATGTGGCATTTAGAGAAATTTCATTTTGACTTGTAAAACAAGTATACTTTGTGGACCCAGTCCGGAAATGTTTAATTAAACCTTACACTGGATGGCAAAACTCCCATTAAAATCAATTAATTCTATAATGACATAGAGTGGGGTTTTTAAAGGAGCTTAAAGGATTTAGGTGACTGACTTCCATTCCAATTTAATGGATAGGGTGTCTAACACCCCTAGGCTTCTTTGAAAATCCCATATGTAATGATCAGAAAAGGGAATCTGTGAAAATGATACTTTGAGATTTCATAGTTATTCTCCAGTGCTGACACTCATATTGGGCCAATGGGAGTTTGATCTCAGGAAGGATCAAATAAAAATTGAGTCAGGACTTCAGTATTTGGCCTTATATGAGTGCCAGTGCTGGAAAATAAACTATGCAACATCAAGGCTTCATTTTTGTATGTTCTCTTTTCTGACCATTGTGCTCCATAGGAGAACACTATCATTTTACAGACTATACAATCATATGCATTCTATTAATGCTCAGCTTTTGATTCCATTTGATCTTTTAGTGCATAGAAAATTTAGGAATTTTGTTAGGCCATGTTTCTTCTTCCTGTATCAGGTTTTCATTTAGAAGGTCCTCAGTGTCTTTCCTTTTTAGAATATAACTTTTACTGTTTGTATGAGATCAGTTTCCATTCATTTTTTAAGTTACTGAGGGAGGATAACATTTTCTAGTTTCTCTATAGAAACACAGCACTGAACAGGATACTGAAGAAAATATTCTGAACATCTCAACCACTATTTCAAATCTCGAGGGGCCAAATTCAGCCTTTTAGGCACAACTCCACAGGGGCTCATGGACTTTCCCCCTCTTGTTCCAGGACTAAATTTGCTCCTTTATTTGAAGGTTTGTCTAAAACAAAAAGCAGTTCATTTGTCAAAAATAATCACACACAACAAACATTCTAAACCATCCCAAACTGGGAATAATGAATGGGAACTATACCACTAACATATAATATTTACTGTGGACCAAGTTCTGCTCTCAGCCTCTAAGAGTGGCACTCAGCATTGACATGCAGTCCTCTCATACCACCACATTAAAGAAGCATATTCGTGATGAAATCTGCTAAGAAGGTCTGATAGCATTTTATCCTTAGTTAGAGCCAAAGGTTGAAGTCCTTACTATTTTTATTCAGTCCTGCCTCAACTAAACTTCCACTGGCTTCAATGTGTTACTGTTGACTTCAGGTCTCATTGACTTCAATGGTAGTCTTGCCTGAGTAAGGACTACAGGATTTGGCCCCATCTCTGTGTGTTTGTTAATACCATAAGGCTTCATGTCAAGCTTTTACAGAGCTTCAGAACAAGACTGAATGCCTGCCATTGCTAAGGGTGAAGTAGGGCAAAGGATTAAACAGACATTTCCAGTGTAAAAGGAAGAGACTTTCACCAATATAACAAACGTGGTTACAGTATTCTCAGAAGTAAATGTGGCTGGTGCAGCCATTCACCAGGTTAAGATAATTACTGAGTCTTTAACTGGTACACATGCAGAAGGTGTGTGATGACAATAACAGAGTAAATAAGTTAAAGTGTTAAGTGGCAGTTAATGGCTTTTCATCCACAGCTTAATGGTTCAAATCCAGCCTCTGCCTTAAAAGAAAAGTACAATTATCTGCTCAGTCTTCTGTGATCATGCTGCCAAAACCTCGATGCATAATTTAGCACAGTTGGTCAGTTTGCTGCAGAGAGAGGAGCAGAAGTGAGCCAGTTTGGAGAGTGAATTGACTGTCAGTGTTCGAGAGGATGGCTGGTCTCTGGAGACAAGAGTCTAGTCTTGGCCTGGCAGAATCTCCTTTCCTTACACAATTAGTCCTGGCACTAGAGGAAATGACTTTTTACAGATCAGCTATTTGGAGTTCAGTACAGTATCTGTTAAGAGATTGTTTTTTCATGTCAGATTCCCCATGCAGGGGATTCTTATCAAGTCAAATCTGCTACAGTGAGGTATTGGATAAAGTGATGCATGTCAGACACAACCCTTTTCCTTAATACAGCATATTCAGGAGAAAGAATTGTGATATGTATTATTTTTAATTGTCTCTTTCATATGGTTATGTATTATTCATTAACTTCATTTCCAATTCAATATGTATGATTTCTTGATACTCTATCACATCTTGCAGAGTAGCAGCCGTGCTAGTCTGAATCCGCAAAAAGAACAGGAGTACTTGGGGCACCTTAGAGACTAACACATTTATTTGAGCATAAGCTTTCGTGAGCTACAATTCACTGCATCGGAGGCATTTTTCCACTGTATGCATCCGATAACGTGGGCTGTAGCTCACGAAAGCTTATGCTCAAATAAGTTTGTTAGTCTCTAAGGTGACACAAGTACTCCTGTTCTTTCCATCACATCTGTTTCCCATATGAGAACGTGGAACCTAATTCTGCTGTCATTCACATCAGTGTAAATCAGAGATGGTAGAAGCCTGCCTTGAATGGGGGGGAAGGGTGAGGTTTGGAGCAGGGTGTGCGCGCAGAGGGAGCTCAGGCAGAACCTAGGGTTCTGGCAGTGGTGGGGTGTGGGAGGGCAGTGGGGCAGGCACTCACCTTGGCCTCAGAGGTGAACAGCAGGTGAGGAAGTGGCATGGTTAGGGTGACTGCCGTGGCATGGTGTCCCACCTTCTCCACCTGCCCAGCTCCCTGCTCCCCAGCCTGGCTGTTGCTTTTACACAACTTCAGCAGCTCCTGTCCTCGAGGAGAAACAGCCCTCCATCTCATCCCCAAAATGACACAGGTGTACCCAGCCACCCCTTCTGTCAAGGTTCCTTCCCCACTCTGAACTCTAGGGTACCAATGTGGTGACCTGCATGAAAGACCCCCTAAGCTTATTCTTACCAGCTTAGGTTAAAAACTTCCTCAAGGTACAAACTTTGCCTTGTCCTTGAACCCTATCCTGCCACCACCAAGTGTGTTAAACAAAGAACAGGGAAAGAGCCCACTTGGAGATGTCTTCCCCCCAAAATATCCCCCCAAGCCCTACACCCCCTTTCCTGGGGAAGGCTTGATAAAAATCCTCACCAATTTACAAAGGTGAACACAGACCCAAACCCTTGGATCTTAACAATGAAAAAAACAATCAGGTTCTTAAAAGAAGAATTTTAATTAAAGAAAAAGTAAAAGAATCACCTCTGTAAAATCAGGATGGTAAATACCTTACAGGGTAATCAGATTCAAAACATAGAGAATCCCTCTAGGCAAAACCTTAAGTTACAAAAAGACACAAAAACAGGAATATACATTCCATTCAGCACAGCAATTTTACCAGCCATTAAACAAAAGAAAATTAACGCATTTCTAGCTAGATTGCTTACTAATTTTTTACAGGAGTTCTGAGAAGCATTCCTGATCTGTTCCCGGCAAAAGCATCACACAGACAGACAGACCCTTTGTTCTCCCCCTCCCCCCCCAGCTTTGAAAGCATCTTGTCTCCTCATCGGTCATTTTGGTCAGGTGCCAGCAAGGTTATCTTAGCTTCTTAATCCTTTACAGGTGAAAGGATTTTGCCTCTGGCCAGGAGGGATTTTATAGTTCTGTATACAGAAAGGTAGTTACCCTTCTCTTTATATTTATGACACCTTCCCTGCCTCAAGGTACCCCATCTCCCTGATACTGAGAGGGCTGGGCTAGAGGAGGAGTTGGGCACCTTCCCAGAGAGTGGAAATATTGCTGGGGCAGAAACATATATCAGCCCCCCACAATACTTCCATTGCAAGAATGTTAGCCCACACCTCCCTCCCTGGTTCTGCTGCCCTGGTGTAAATGCCAAGTGCCAATGCTTTATTTCAGTGAAGCTACTCTGGATTTATACTGCTGTAATGGAAAGCAGAATTATTAATGATAGTTTATATATTTGTTAAATACCAACAAAGTCCTCATTTCAGACTGCTTTATGACACAAATACCAGTTCTTAATTCTTTGCTGGGGACAAGTTAAAACAAATTACAAATTTTTAAACAGCGGGGTATCATCATCAAAATTGAGTTACAAAAGCAGCACAAGAGGAAAAAAAAACCGAACAATTAGACTAAAGAAGGAATAAAGATCCACTGATAACATATACAAAAAAAAAACAACTTAGGGTCCTAAAGTCCTATCTTCATGAAACCTATTTTTCTTTTTTAGTGGACAAACAATGATAAATTTGTGGTGTGTGAAAACTGCTGCCTTTCTCAGGCTTCTGGCATATAGGCAGCGTGAGCTGAAATCTAAAATCACTGAGATTGCCTGAAGGGAGAACAGGCCCAGACACTCCTACCTTGTGTCTCTCTATTTGGAATGGCATATCAGCAGTGATTTATGTTTAATATGACAGATACTGAGGAAGAGACAAACTTGTTAAAAGGAATCTCTTATGGAACAACATGTTCCATGTAGATCTCTAATGCTTGGGGGGGGTACATGTAGGTAATCAAGATGCAGCTGCAGGCAACACTGTAATCAGAGTAGACATGTTGATCATTGGCCAATCTCTGCAGAGCCTTAGGTGGTATCTTCTGTGCATATCAATGAGGTCTTGCCTCAGACTGCCAGTGATAACTTGTATTTTGAACCAATTTCACTTTCAGAACACAATATTGCTTCTGGGATTGCACCTTTCCAAGGAGAATAGTCAGCGATCTTTGTGACTCTGGGAACATAAGGGATACTTTTTTCACATTAAAAAAAAAAAAAGGAGTACTTGTGGCACCTTAGAGATTAACACATTTATATGAGCATAAGCTTTCGTGAGCTACAGCTCACTTCATTGGATGCATCCGATGAAGTGAGCTGTAGCTCACGAAAGCTTATGCTCATATAAATGTGTTAATCTCTAAGGTGCCACAAGTACTCCTTTTCTTTTTGAGGATACAGACTAATACGGCTGCTACTCTAAAACCTTTTTTTCACATTGTTCACCATCCTTTCAGGAGAGAGGATGTATCCTTATATCGCTGGATTTTCAGAGGAGGTAGGACAATTTTTACCAGCGGAGGACCTGACCCCTCTCTTTATTGAAGCCTCTTCACAAAATCAGCTCTCCTTAATATGGAATTGTGATTCCTCACCAAATAAATCTGGAAATCTGAAATTGCTTCAAGGCATAGTATCTAGCTCTAGGCCAATTGCACCTGAAAATGTGAGTCTGTGAAGACATGAAACCCATTGGCCCATGGCTGCCCAGAAATACATATTAATGTATCTTCTAATGTAGCCTATAATGCTGTTTCCCGTCCTTTGCACCCCCCAGTTTCTTCTTTACCCATGTGAGTCTGTACTGTACTTCAGCATCAACATATCCTGCAGCTTGAGACAAAGTCTCCAATTGTTCAACTTAATGGCACCAGCCCATTGCTCAAGTGATTGTTGCCAACTTGATTCCCTCACTTTTATGAGGCTTTCAAGACTGGTCTTACAACAAAATGACAACACGGTAGCCACTCTTCTGTGGAATCTAATTTGAAATTCTTCATTTTGCTTATTAGTGATTGATGTCCTGATCAAGGAAGGTCTTTCTAAAATAAAGATATTTGATTAGTATTTTCAAATTTGCATACTGGGAAAAGTTGATTCAAAAAGATGAAGGAAATCAGACCCGAAATCAGTCTTCAATCAGATGGCTGAGAAGGAAAAAAAAAAAAAAAAAAGAAGACTTCAGCAGAGCTTAAACGAGCCCTTCCTGGTTGAGATAAGGTTTCAATCTTATGCTTTTGATAATATCTTTCATAAGTTTAACTATAAAACATTGAAAAACAAACTTTCAGAATGTAAAAATAACTCATTCAGGTCAGTGGAAAACTGGATTAATGCAAGTGCTACTCATTTTTTTCTTATACTGCCAGAACGGAGAGTAAAAGAAATTGCTATAATACTTCAGTTACAGCTGCAACATACTGCTGCTTGAAGCAATAGAATATCCAGCTGAAGTATCTTCTCCTTCACATCTGGGTTGCCCTCTAAACTGCATTCCCTTTGTGTAATATGCAAGACATTACATCATTCATATATAATATTTTTAATCTCATCACTAAAGGCCTAGTTGTCCCCTTCCTCCGAGTTTTGTGGGGTTAATCGGTTGTGCAGTATAAAACTATCTCCTATGAAGGTGAAGGGAGTGTTAGATCCCTGGGCATATTTTCCATTCCGTATCCAATGTGGCTCTGGGGAACAATCATTTGTCCTCAGTTAACATTGGACAATGTGTGCCACACAGGTGCTTTGGCAGCAACTATTAAAATCATTCATTGTTTCAGTATTGCTGCAGTACCTAGAGGCCCCAGCCCAACTGTGCTAGGTTCTGTACCAACATAACAGTAAGATGGTCTCCGGCCCAAGAGCTTACCATCAAGGATTAAGACAAGAGGCAATAGGTAGACACAAACAGGTAACAATACAATGATTCTGGTCAACATGATTAACAGCACAGCACACCAGATGCCTAACCACAGGGTTCAATTACAGGGACTATAGATTTTTAATTTTCCTCCTTAAATTGCCTCTACCAATATGGGTACATCTGTGGAACACAAATTCCCCTTCTAGAATGAATGGAGAAAAGGGAATAAAGTTATATGGAGTCCCAAAACACTTCTTCAACAAGCTTGTCAAAGGGTGGAGCCTCCTTCAATTCACTCTGCAGTTTGCAAAAGAACTAAAATCCCCAGCATCCTTTGCAAAAAGAACATTAAGTCTTTGATTGCCCAATAATGAATGCTATATAAAAAGGGCCCATGTCTCCAGACCAAACTTTGGCACATTATATATATATATATAATGTTCATATTCAGGGGTGATAGTTGCAATACAGATATGTACCATTGACTTCAATGGAAGGTTTACTTGAATAATGACTGAATAAGAGTAAGGATCTCAGGATTTGACTTTGTGTTAATAGAGGAATCAGCACTACAACATTTCCTTCTGCCTCTGACTCTAAACATGGTGTTATGTAATCACCAAGAGCTGAGCCAATTAAATAGCAACTCCTAATTATATTCAAATTAACAGAGCAATCAGGTACTAAGTCACAATAGCAGTAGGTTATCAGATTAGGAGTGCTTTTAGGATTTTAGGGAACTTGCCTGAGAGGAATGAGTTTGAAACCCCTACAGAATTCCTACCTGCTGTTTTGAGGACAGTTTCTGTGCATCCAACATTGCTGAAGAACATGGATGTGACATCAAAAACAGGACAAAGATTATAATTTTTACCCCATTTCAGTTTCATTGAGATATTGATGTGGTGTCTTTTTCCTTCCCTAGCCTCTTACTGTTCTTTCTCCTTCCTTTCATATTTACGGTCCTCTCTTTATGCTCCTCCCGCATCTATGTCCTCTCTTTTCCCCCATGCTTCTTGAAGTAATGACTCCTTTCTCACTGCTGGCCCTTCTCGAGGTCCACTTTTAGTCTTTTCCCTAAGGTCTTTATCTGTCTTGCTATCTCCTAAGAGAGCCAGAGACCCCAGAGGAAGGAGGTACTTTTGTTTCTTCCCAACCCATGATCCCAAGTGACCCTCTTGTCTCCATCACTGAATGTAAACAACTAGAAGAGATAGAAAGTGAGAGTCCCACTGGCTGCCACCTCCTTCTCCTTATTGTTACTTCTATCTCTTGTGGCTGCATTTCACTGCAGCTGAGATAAGGACAGAGCTGGCAAGGAAAGTTATGAGTTGGATAGAATGAGAAGCAATGACAGGGTCCTACAGTTCAGACAGAAGAGCAATCTTTGGCATCCTAAGAACTAAATGATAGGCAGTGCAAGTAGAGCAGCAAAGTAACCCCACATCTAAATAACTCCAAACTTTTTGGCCATAGTGGAGTTAGACCTGGATACAAATTTTGTGTCTTGAACACATTTCAGGCTCTCTTTCCTTCAGCCCTCAATTTCCTGTAATCCTCTTCAGTCTTGAATAATTACTGATTTAGTGAATATACTGAAAATAATTACTTAATTATAATTCCTGTCCTTGACTGGACATTTGCCCTAGTTTTATTTGTTGTGGAGTTCTTGGTAAGAAGTGTGGAGAGGACATATTAGGAACATCAGCACATCTTATTCTGTCTTCCAAGGCTTTGTGCTTTGGCTAACTTGTTTTGGCATAATTCATAAGTGATCAGCTAAACATTCCTAAAGCAAAAATCCCATGGAAATACTGTGCCTTGCATAATGACAGGTTTCAGAGTAGCAGCCGTGTTAGTCTGTATTCGCAAAAAGAAAAGGAGTACTTGTGGCACCTTAGAGACTAACAGATTTATTAGAGCATAAGCTTTTGTGAGCTACAGCTCACTTCATCGAATGAAGTGAGCTGTAGCTCACGAAAGCTTATGCTCTAATAAATTTGTTAGTCTCTAAGGTGCCACAAGTACTCCTTTTCTTCATGGAAATACTATATCTGAGTGGCTACTACACTTGCTTGTGTAAGCAGATCTTTAGCAGTAATATGTTTTTCATGTCAACCACTGCCAACTCTGAAATTTGACGGTAAGGGACAAATTCCAGTCACCTTATTTAGCCACATTAAAGTAATTGGGGCTGCTTGTGTGAATAAGGATGGCAGAATAAGTTTTTATTTGGTCTTTTTTTTTCAGCCAAACTCCCACTGATGTCATTCATTAGTGGGAGTTTTACCCTGCTAAGGAGTGAGCGAAAGTTTAGTAAGGACCTCAAGATTGGGCCCAATGCTCTTTTTAAAATATGATGCAGCATGTTATGTCATAATGCCAGGCATATACACATTAACATCTTAATATTTTGGGCCTAATTCTGTAGGGCTAGTCACAAGAGTGAAGCTACTTGTATGCGAGTGTTTGCAGCATTAAACCAGAACTTACCATTGTGGTGACATGATCTGTTATTTAGAATGGAATGCTAGTGTACTTTTCTCAACAGCTTCCAATATAGGTACCAATAGAATAATTATCTGGAAGACTGCAAGAATATATTTAAAAGGTAGTGTTGCCAACTTTAATGACTTTAGCACAAGTTTCATTATATTTGATGTTTTTATTAAAGCCTCAACTCCTGAAGTTGCATGACCATGTGAGAGTCATCTTTCATAAAAAAAGTCAGGCAGTTGATATTCACTGATGTTGTATAGTGATTTTGTTATGGTTTTGCTGATTCCCTTTTTTGTAATTGCTTTTTATGCAGTCAAGTTTTATTGGCACAAACGTTCATGGAATGTGAATTTCAAAAGTGCAAACATGAGAATATATGATGAAGCTATCTTTTAAATTCATAGGAGCAAAATGATCCCTCTCCCCCACATGTGCTTGCAAGTATCCAGTTAGGAAATGAAACAATACCATTTGACATGTGACCCAACACTACTACTCAACACAGCTTTGACAGCGAATAGTGAATTCTTGCAGAGAACTGTTTGTGATCAACCCAAAAATGTTGAGTATTTGCAAAAAATTACTTGAATGCTTAAGAAAAAATAAATATTCTAGGAAAAGCAGTTCTCAGAAACAGAGGCTAAATTTTTTGGCTACATTGTGGTAAATCATTTGCTCAGCTCTACTAGAAATTCACCCCTTGCTGGTGCAAGAAGATGCCAAATTGTACCCTTCCTGTATACACAAGAGCAAATGAATGGGAGGGAAAACACATTTTCAGGGGAGTGCAGAATATGGGGTGGAGAAGGTATTGTGCCAGCAGACAGAAGCTGGAAGCACCATTTTACACAGGAACTCTGCCAATAAATCTGCCTGGGACATGCCGAATCTCCCAGTCGGCCTCGCCAGCCCCACCTATTTTCTGTGCAGTGTGGGCTAGCTCTAGACTATCTTGCAGAGTGGGGGTTGTGGATGATTTATACTGTGGAGCCCTTGCTCCCGGCAAATGTGGTACTGCCAGCAGCCTTGTGCAACCTAGGCAGTGAATCAAACCCACTGTCTCCAGAAACTAGCATGTGGAACAATATAACAGCTTGGAATTCTCAGATAAAATTAAGTAGACCAAAAAGAAGGCAGGGTACCAGCCCTTTATGGTTTTTAAATAAAAGGGGCCACATTTTGTTCTCCATTATACCTTGGGTAATGCTACTGTCCTCAATAGGCATGCATGTGTATAAATGAGAACAAAATTGGAACCACTCATTGCACTGGTCTATAATGTCAGACAGACTGATATAATTTGCACTGTGCATGTATGCTTGCAATATGTATGTTGGCGGATACCTTTTTACATTGCCAACATTACACCTATTTGGTTATTCTGTTAAAGCTCTATGAAATATTGATCGTTTAAGAGTTCACATTAAATATTTACACACACACACACACACACACACACACACACACTTATAACCTACCCTTCATCTTTGCTCTGAACTCACTGACATTAGGAGTTTTTTTAAAAACAGAATGCAGGTAGAATATGGCCCTAGGAATAGTCCAGGTGATGCTATGGAGATCTAGTGAAATATTTGTGCTCCGTTTGAACTGACACGATTGGCTCTACTACTAAAAATGAAGAAATGCAGACCCTGCAGTCTCAGAATGACTAAGATCCAGGAAGAGTCCAAGATAACCAACACTCAACAGAATGACAACTTTTTTTCTATGCTGAGTTCTTGAAGCCATGTTGGTCCCAGCATATTAGAGAGACTAGGTGGGTGAGGCCACATCTTACATTGGACCAACTTCTGTTGGTGAGAGGAACAAGCTTTTGAGTTTACCCAGAGCTCAAGAAGACCTGAAAGAGTTCTAGATAAGCTCAAAAGTTTGTCCAATGTCAATACTGTATAAAAGCAAGGAAATAGCAACACACTCACTTTGACCTCTTTCTTCTTTATCCTCCCATACTCTCTGTGCATGGAGTGTCAAATCAGTTTGCCATTATTTGCTGGTCTGTTCATGCTTCTGAATGTCACGTTGATAGACTTTACTTCTTTCTCTATTGTTCTGTTCACCCTCTTTTCTCTTCCCAGCTGGGATCCATGTTGTCACTTGACATGGAAGTCATGTTTGTTGTATCCTTAAAGTGTGTCTTAAATATTCCATCATCTTCTTACCAAGTTTGAGGCTTTAGGGTAGTTCTGTTCTGCTTAGAATTTCTGATGTTGCAAGAAAGTCTCTCCAATGGACTCTGAAGCAGTTTCTTATCAATTGCTGTTGTTGATTTCTGTGACTCTGCTCCATGGAGGACAGACATGATGCTGGTGTGAAATCTAAGTATAGAACTCAGAGCCAGTTTGGGGCTTGTGACCTCACCTGGTTCCCAACAGTCTACCCAGAGGCTGATACCCATGCTTTGGAGTCATTGTAGGCAGTGTTACATAGCATTTTTAGAAACTCCCAACTATGTGGGTTTTTTTTTTGTGCCAGCATGAGACCTCTAATATATGTCTTCCAAACTC
The DNA here is from genome assembly GCF_009764565.3 of Dermochelys coriacea. Lineage (NCBI taxonomy): Eukaryota > Metazoa > Chordata > Testudines > Dermochelyidae > Dermochelys > Dermochelys coriacea. The sequence goes on from NC_050072.1 coordinate 91,504,061, forward strand.
ACACCAGCCCATGCAGTGAGAACCCAGATTGGAAACCAAGGGGTTTACTAATAAATATAGAAAACTTTGGATAGTTTAGTTAATGAAATCTAAAATAAAACATCAGTTATAACTATATAGTTATGTGACTTAATCTACCCTGATTAGAAACAGCCCTGTTGACAAACCACGTGTTTTACCTCTTTAGAAATGGCTACGGTGGAACTAATTCTCAAAACCTCTATTTAAAAAAAAAAGGCTAAAACCAAAGAAAAACACAGCTTCAGACTTATAGTTTGCTCCCCAGGGTAATGTGGGGGAGTGGTGGGAAGAGAAAAAAAAAGTCTCATTTCTCACTCCCCCCCCCCCATTTATTACATTCTAACATTTCTAAAAACTACCAGGGGGACTAAATAAAAGCCAGGCATATATCATCTGTGGTTTTCTACATTAGATCAGCTGAAAACTGTCCTCCTTTGCTAGGAAATGTCTGCATTTGCCAACAATTTTGTGTCTGACTCATTTCCTTATTACCTCTCCTCCTCAGTCTTTTCCCTTGTGGGACTGACTTTCCCCCACCTCAAAACAAAAAATAATTTCTTTGGATCAGGAAGACTGAGGACAGCATTTCTAATAGACTCTGTCCATCTCTCTAGCTAAAGTGCTTGTCACCATGATATCTAGACTCCTGGACCCCATACAACAGACTCTCCCCCATATTCTCTATTCACCTCTTCCCTTTTGAAGAAGATGAATCAAGTTCTGGCATTAGGGATTTCTACAGCAAAAGTTGATGCACAGTGTAGGAATAATTTCTTTCTGCACACTTAACTGAGATGCTCCAGAGTGAAGTGAAGGAGTTCACATAAAGTGCTCAAGGGAAAAAAAAAACCCAAACTCTTTCAATTATCTAGTTCAACTCCAACAACCAGATCCTGGCAAAACCAGATACCTGGTAGATCCAGCTCCTGGAGGATTCTCCCTGCATAGGGACATCCTTGAAGGCTAAGAGGCACTGTAGTGACTTAGGGTATGTCTTCACTGTAATGTAAGCCCAGGGTTCAAACTCGGGTTCAAGCCTAAACCCCACTTCCATCTACACACAAATCACACTAACCCAGGGTCCCAAGACCCCACGGGGGGGGGGGGGAAGAGTCAGAGCCTGAGTCAAGCTGGGACCCAAGGTTCAAGTCCTATTGTTTTGCAGTGTACACACAGCCCCACTGGAGTCATGCTCTGGGAGTCTGTCAAAAGTATTCCACAATCCTATAGGACAACTTTCTTTGTCCTCCAGACAGACAAGATTGGGCAACAGTCAAGTTTTCCCACACTGCACCAAGAACAAAGAGCTAGGGCGGTCACACTTTGGGAGGGTGCTAGGAAGTGTGGGTTATGGTGGCTGGACTTGAGCCCACATAATGCAGTGTAGATGCTGGACCCCCAGGTTGGGATCCAGGGTTCAACAATTCCTAACCTGAGGTTATAAGAGAGTGTAGATGCTGAAGCCCTAGGTTAACAAACCCAGGGTCTGCTAACTTAAGTTCTACTAACCCTTGGCTTACATTGCAGTGTAGATATACTCTTATACCACTACTCTCTCTCTGCTCCCAACATAGGGGCATATATCCAGGAGAAAGTTGATTCCAGGATGCCAGAACAAGCTTTGGGAGCCATTGGAGACAGTGCAAAGTACTTGGAGACAGCTTTGCATTCTCTCTTCCCAAGCATTGTTAAATGCAGCTTGGAGATGGCCCAAAATCTGGAGCCAAATGGACTGCATATACAGAAATAGCATCTGGTACAATCAAGTAGAGCACAGTAGAGGACCGTCTATACCAGGTGTGAGATGGACCAGATGATTTAGAATGACTTTTTCCTAGTACTTCTATGATTTAAACAATATGGGAGTGAGGGACGGAGCACGAATACTGCTTTATTAGCTAAGAAAACAGATGCCAAACCAATTAAAGCAGAACAGAGAAGAACTGAGAACAGATTAGTGATTTGGGGGGGGGTGAGGGGGGGAAAGAGGGGGAGGCAGTTCCAACATTCTAAAATGAACACGACCTGTGAACCAAACATTCGATAGCTTCCCAATCAGAGGATATATTTTCCCCCCCTCCACATTTTCTTTGGTTTGCATTATTATTTACTAAATGGATTGAGACATTTATTCATTCACACTGCAGCTTTCAGACTTTTTTCCAGCTCCTCACCCTCTACCTCCTCATAGATAAATGTCATAGCTAAATCAATTAATTGGCTCAAGACAGGAAGGAGAGATAGAAAGTAGTATAGCTGCAGAGCAGAAAGAGTTATGTAATGCATATGTTTTAGTTGATAAACTGGAGATGCTAACTCCTACTTTGGGCCTTTAGTCCAGGAGTATATTTCATCTGGTCGTGAGTGTCAGAACAGCTGACTCCAAAGTGACTAGTGATTTTGGATGCCCAACCTGAGATGTATTAAAGAGGCCCGATTTTCAGAAAGTGCTGAGCCTTGCTCTCTGAAAGCACCCAAAAATGGAGGCACCCAACATCATTAGTCACTTTTCAACTTTAAGCCACAGGGTATGCCTGCATTTAAGCAGAGAGGTGTGATTTCCAGCTCCCATAGATATATCTGTGCTACCTCTATTCAAGCTAGTGCACTAAAAATAGTGTAGCTGGCACAGCAAGGATGGCACCTCAGGCTAGCTGTCCAAGTATGTACCTGCCTAAACCCACTGGGTATGTACTTGGAAGGGTAGCCCAAGTACATACCCAGATATACTGGGCCACAGCCTGGGCTACCCCAACTATACTGCTATCTTTAGCATGCAATCTTGAGCTAGCAAGGGTATGTCTACATGAGCTGGGAATCACAGCACTCAGCTCAAATGCAGACATAGCCTCAATATACAGCTAGATGAGAAGTTAAAAAAACTGATTTCACTCCAGCTGTATTTGTGCCCCTTGTGTTCACTTTCCATGAAGATTCTGGCCTGCAAGTTTATTGGCAGGAATACTCAAGGAAACAGTTAAAATGCTAAGTGAGGTTAGGAAAGTTGGCAGAAAGAGACACTGAAGTCATAGTATGACTTTCACACTGGAAAGCTGATTCTAAGATTTATGTTCAGTCTGGAAACTGAAAACATGACTTGTGATGTGAGTTCAACCAAAACTAACATCCTTCCAATATTGACCTATACAATGTTTTATTTATTACTCCCAGAGATCTTATTGATCCACATAATTGTAAAATGGCAGATAAGTCATTGGATACCTTAGAATGGATTTCCATTGGAACTTTTAGAAATTGGGACATAATCTTGGGAAGCAGTATCATTTTTACCACTCCTTAACTTGGCTCCCCAGAATTTTCAGCTCCTGGGGTCCTGCACACTCCATACTTCTGCAACCTTTTCACTTTAGCCTCTGTGCCTGTGGTCCTACAAACATCTTCCCATCTTAGCCCCATTCTCCTCCAGCATCCTCCCCGACATCTCTATTGCTCTTCACTACTGTAAAGGGAGAGTGGGAAGGCACAGAGCTTTGAATTCTGCAAAACCTGCAATGCAGCCAAAGACATTCAAAGTACCTGGAATTGTGCAGAGGACTATGGAACAAAGTGAGATCCTAAGGTCTCCAGAAGGACAATCTATGACTGGCATGGGGCAGCAGAGCAGAGGAGCATGAAATGGTCCCAGAGACCAGATACTATGGCAGTCCCAGTGAGTGCTGGAGCAAGCAGCAGCTGCCCTCTAGCTCTGACAGGGATCCAAGTTCTACCCAAGACTCCTGACATTACGCATGTCTTAAATCCTTTTAAAAACCTGAGGACAAGAGCTGGTTGGACAATGGGCCTTTTTTCCCCATGGAAACTTTTGACAAAAATGAAAATTGTTTTTGTTAATATTTTCCACATTTTTTTTATTTTGGCAACAAAAAAAATCAAAACCTGAAATATTTTGGCTGAAAACTGAAACATTTTCAACTGAAAATGAAAATATTTTGATTCAGAAATCTACTGTAGTCAGATCAGGCTTCTATTCGCTTTTCTAGACTGGGGTCCTTGTTCACACTACATTTCCCATGATATGCCACAGTCTCCCTTCATGGTGATTCGAGGCAGTGGTATCATAGGAGTCTGACCATAGTGTATTATGGGAGATGTAGTCTGGCTAGAGAGCCCGGCCCATAGAGGAGAATGGGGACATCACGAAATTGAACAACTTCCATCAGGCACTGTGGCAGGGTATTCAAATCAAACTATTTAAGTTTTGGCCAAAATATTTCAGTTTTTAAACTTTTGGTATTTTTGATGGAAAAAATTTTTCTGGAGAAAGACTTTTTGCAAAAAATGTTTAGCTGAAAACCTAATTTTCTGTCAAAAACAATGTAGATGGAAAATTGTCCACCAGCCCTACTAAGGACATTCCCAAGCAAAAAGCTGTGCTAAATTGGAGTTAAAAAGTTGTGTATAATCAAAAAACCTCATAAGTTTAAAAAACCTACATGAATGCTGTAGTCAGACATCCAAACAATTAAAAGCTAAAGGTTAAATTTTAACTCACTTCTTGGAAAGTATGGAAATGCCATCACTAGATCATCATAGGCCACTGCCCCTTTAAATCTGTTAATTTAGATTCACCATAAAATATCACTAGGGATGATCACTTTTAAATGCAATATTTGCATTTGCTATGTTTTAAAATAACAATCAGGGTACATTAGTCCCATTTGGACATCTGCTCTTTTACAGTTCTCTGGACACTGGTGTATCAGAAACAAATGTGAATAAAATATTTTAAAGCCATTTTGTTAAAAAAAAATGGAACCATTTTACTCTACTTTAAATAAACTATTTGATAATGCTTTACAAGAATAATTTTGGGCTATAACTTTTTTCTTGTGACTACAGCACCATGTGTTCTGGATATAAAACTGGCTTTGGTTACCCATATCATTAAACTGGAACACAAAGCTATGCCTGACTCAACTGTGCATGAAAAAAAAGATTTCATCGTGTCCTGCAATAAAAATACCATTACAGAAATGCACTGATTTTTTCCTGGGTTGAGTTTTTTCTTTAAACCGGCAATAAATGAGAAGTGGAGGAAGGTGTTTATGTGAATGCTAGACTAGATTGTGGTGTTAACGCATAGGTTTAAATAGTGTAGGGACGATTGTCAAGTTGTGCTGCCCCACGGGGAACTTTAGGAGGCCATCGAATTCCAGGTACAATGCGTTGAGAGTTCATGGGGAGCAGTCACTGCCAATCCCTTAGGCAGGTGCAGGTGCAGCTTGCACTTCCCTACCTGGTCAACCAGCTGTTAGCTAGTGCAAAAGAGGCCCTGGAGAGAACGTTGGCTCTACCTCCTCCTCACCTACTTTTGGAGAGGCCAGACACCTTTACTTTTAAAGACAAAGGAATGGCCTTTGGAGTGAGTGGGAGCAGGGCTGCAGCTGAGCCACTGAAGAGCTTGCAGTGTAGACATGGCCTAGAGAATCAATAGTTCAGCTGCCTGTGAAGCTAGTCTAGTGAACTTCCACTAAGAAAATGGAGACTCATGAATAGGAAATAAGATCACCTTTTACACAGAGGAGCATGGAGAGTAGTAAAATAAATTAAACAATGTTGCTATAGAAACTTGAGGAAAAGGTTCCAAAAAGAGTGATGGAGTTGGACAGTGTGGGAGTAGAAAATGGAAGAGATTAGCCTATTCGTTCCTACTTCTTGACACTCAGGGGTGGTGCCATAATTAATTCATAATTCATACTAATGTGAAGTAACTGTTTGCACTGTTGATTAAACAAGAATGTCAGGAGCAAAGGAATAATCCAAAGTTCCTTTAATTGAAAACTGTGAATTTGCCTATTTCTTACCATGTCTGCTTGAGTTTCAGTGGGTATGTCTACACTGCGTTAAAACATCCGTGGCACGCCCATGGCAGGTAACTCAGCCTCACAGCTCAAGCCCTGAGAACCTATAAAATTAAGACCCTGGGCTCCAGCCAGAGCCCAAACATCTACACTGCAATTTTATAGCCCTGCAGCTTGGGTCAGCTGACATGGGCCAACTTCAGGTATTTTATTTCACTGTAGACATACCCAGTATGTATAGCTGACTGAAGACCTGGAAGTGTTAGGGGAACTTTGTGCTTCAAGGTATTCTGTAGAGACAATCCAGTGGGAAGTACTGATCCATTGTTATTGAACCAATGCCTCCAGTAAGAAGGACAGGATGCCATTGAGGCTTTGAAGGAATCTTGCACGAGCTGTCTGCTCAAGAAACCACTGTTTGACATAGACAATCTGGCCAATGATTGAAGTTTTCTTTTTTGAATAAGGGGATCAAGAAAGTTATGGCACGACAACTCTCAAGGTACAAGCTTCCTCAGAGGGCAGCCATTTTGAAAGAGGCCAGTTCTTTGTGGAATTCTCTGAAGTGGAACATTATTCTTCAGTCTCTGCCAAAAAAGAAGCTTTCACTTATGAAGAATTGTGGACAAAAATGACCATTAGACCTAAAAAAGGTTGCTAGTGCATTAGATTTCAGTAACTTTTAACTATATGTGAGCTTAAAGAGTCTGATTCCATTCTTAGGGATAAAAGAATGATCTTACCTAAAATTCTTAAAGGGCACTTTTAAAAAGTAATTTAAATTCATAAACTAATTCATAATTAACAGATTTACATGTAAAATTTCAGGAAGTTCACTCTGTGCCCAAAGAGTAAGTGCTGCAATTCTGAGGACGATATACTGAATTCTTCATATGTAACAAACTGGTTGAATACTTATTTAAATGCAAAACTCAGCTCAGCCTTAACTATGGAACCACAATTGGCATTTCCATAATTAAGTCCTTCCCCCAGTCATTGCAAATCAGTAGTTGGACTCTTAGCGTCTATCTACACTACCAAAAAAAAAAAAAAAAGACTTGTGGCAGGGAGTCTCAAAGCTCAGGTCAACTGACTTGCGCTCACAGGGCTTGCAATCCAGGACTGAAAATAGCAGTGTAGATATTGGGCTTGGGCTGGAGTCTGGGTTATGAAACTCAGCAAGAGGGTGGCTCTGAGCCTGAACATCTATACTGCTATTGTGAGCCCTATAGCATGAGCCCTGTGAGCTCCAGTCAGTTGACCTGAGCCCTGAGACACGCTGGCTCAGATCTATTTTTTTCCAGTGTAGACGTATGCTTGGATGTGTTATGAAGCTAAAGAAAGCAATTTTTTTCTCCTTGATAATGTGAGCAGAAGTGGAGCTGACATAATCCTGCCAATAGCAAAGACTTACGGCTCTATCTGTAGAAGACTTCAGGTTTGGGGAGGACGAGTGACAGTATATTTCTGAGCTTGTCAAGCTCCACTCTGAAGGAATTGAGAAGGGGAACACTTTTTTTTGTAGAAGTCAGCTCTTCCACACTTTGCGCCAAAAGCCTCTTCAAACACTCACTAGAATTCTTTCTTTGGTGGGTTGCAAAAGTATGGACAACTGTCAGCAGTATGTATAATTGTACTTGTTTGGATATGAATCAAATGTTCAGCTGTAGCCTAATTAAAAAGAATAAGGATTGTGCTGGGCTGGTTACTGTGCAGCTGTGTGTTACACCTATAGCCCCAACTCAGGACCCCATCCCTATTTAGGGCAGCATTTGCTTAAGCATGTGCTTAAGTCTTTTCCTGAACTGTGGCTCTCGAGTAAGTGAATGGTAGTTCTGTATTCCTTCCTCTTCATGTTAGTCTCCAGCTCTAGCTAGGGATCCCTTCTGGTGGCTCCCTAAAAGATGAATGGAATGAAGAGCTCCAAAAGATTAGTTACTGAGGACTGAATGTACAGTACAAAAAGTAGGCAAAGCTGGGAAGCCCACATGCTAAAGGAGGTTCTATAATTAGAGCCAATTTTCCCCTTCATGCTGGGACCCAAAAATATTTATAAAAGAAACTAGCAATGAAACGTTCATCTTCATGCAAATCTCATGTTCCTTGTCTTTTAACATCCTGAAATAAAATTGATTTAATGCTTCCCCACAGCCTTGATTTTCTGTTTTTATTCTGCAGGGTTACACTTGATATAATTTTAATACAGCAGTTTAAACCTCAGTCCAGTAAAGTGCTCGCTTTACTTTAAGCGCACGAGTAATCCCATTAATTTCAGTGGACTACTGACATGCATAACATTGTACATGTTCTTAAGTGCTTTGCTGGACTGGGAGTTTAGTGCATGTGATCACATCTGTGGGGGGCAGCCAGAACAAGGGGACTATAACAATCTACTGCTTTCTCATAGCTAAAGGAGTTCTCCTATAACTCAGGCAAAGGCCTGTGTTGTTATTTAAAGGTCCTATGTCTAAAGAACCTTTCTGCTTTGGAATTTCCTCAGAATTCTTCCTTCAGGATAGAAAGGAGGGGTTGCCCCCCATGGAAGAACCAAGAAATTCACTCCAAAAATCCAGTGGACCTCAAGAGATCTGCTAGAAGTACAAGATCTGCTAGAAGTATTTAGGTGGAGACCCTATGCCACCACGCTGTCCTTCACGATGCCTCTCTCCAGTTCCTTTTTAACATGGCTATGAGCAGTCGTCTATGAAAATCTTGTTAGAGAGAGATTAAACAGCATAGAGTGGCTCCACTCAAGCCTCAATAGAGCCTTAATATTAATTCTTGATTGGATTCCACTATCTGGGGAGAGATACTACATGTTCACCCTTCATGGTGATCATTAGATGTGGATCCTATATCTTAAAGAGTCCAGGAAAAGGGCGTGGAGGGTGAGAAATGATGCCATGTGGGTGCCCGGCCCTCCATCCTATGTATGGAGATCTGTTGTGTGAAGGGGGAAAACAAAAAAAAATATCAGGGTTTTTGTGGTAGTTTGGAGCAGAAAGTAGTGAATGTATAGAACTGAACAGTATGATATGTTGGATGAATATGTACCAAATAAAGCTATGACTACAAAGTCAATAAAACATACAGTTGGATAACTGATAAATCAATATAGGAAGTTAGCCATTTATCTTCAGGTTATTAATCTTTGGTAGATCACATATGAAACAGACAAAAGGGGGTGTGTTGTGTTAAATATACTGACAAAATGTGTTTAAAATATAAATTTGTTTTAGGCACCAGTAGTGGATTGAAATATATACACTTACATCTTGTGTGTTATTATGGCATTTTTTTATTATTGGCAATTTGTTTAAAACTATCATGTTTGCTTCCTTTGTGTTTACAAATGTCCTAAGTACAAGACATCACCATTGTAGTTGAATAATTATTTGCATTGCTACTGGATGCTAAAAGAGAAGAAAAATACATGGCTTAGAGAAAGTTAAAAATTGCTTGTCTTTGGCTGCTTTGGAAGTTACAGATGTTTGTGTGTCTCATTCTTCCTTTGCAGACACTGGCAGTTAGTATTTGAACTATTTTAGCCCTAGGATCAAAAAATGTGTGTGCGCTTAGTTGCCAAATGTAAGTGCATCACTGGTTTTTGGAACAGTCTTGTTTTACAGAATTTAGAAAAAAAAAAACCCTGGTACCAGTTAGGAACATATTAGTACAACACTAATTATGAACTGGAATGTGTCAGAAATTAAATGAGTTATGATCTGGCGAGAACCTGCAAACTATAGTCAGATACTTAATAAAGTTTAGACATGCAGCTGCGAAGACTCCTGGAACCCTGCCACCTTTTATTAGAGTGGCGCCCAGTAACATCGCTATAGTTAAGGTTCTGTCAGTGTTTCCATTATAAGACCCCAACCCCTTTTTAAGAGCTTTGTAGCGTGCCCATTTTAAATCACATCAAGCTGAAACTTGACAGGAAAATTGTCAGGAATACATTATTTTTAATAAAAAAAAGTTACTTGAGTTAGTTCTACCATTGTTTTAGACCCAGAGAGATCTGGGGTGTTTTATTATAAACTTCTTTATGTCATTCTTAAAAAAAAAAAAATGACTACAAAAGATGAAGTTTCATCCTAACTTCTGAACCTACTTTCTTGAATCAGACTTGTAATTTTTTTTTTAATTTAGTAAAGTGGTTGGAATAAAACTCAAAATGGTTTTCATTATTTGTAAACAGGCCTTTCTGAAAACTGGAAGTGAACATAGTGAACTTTTTGGAACTCAAAAAAGCCAACAATCAGAACCTCAGCTGATATAAATGTGTAGCTGGCAATATGCCAATTTACACCAGTTGAGGGTCTAAAAAAAAAAAAACTTTTCATCTACCTTTATCTTTGTGCTCCCTGTTTCTATCTTCATCCAGAAGTGAAAGTTCCAAAATACTGCAAGACCGACCATTCTTGGGTTATTTCTTGCTTGACTGGAAACAAAAAGTCTAGTACATGTAGCCATGAAACAGTTAAACCTTTTGATTACACTTCTAATCAGTCTGCGTGCAGAGTTAAGCCATTATTTTTGTTCCATCAGTCCTGTGCAGATTGTCAGAGGGGATAAATATACAGTATACACTGTTTTCATAGTGAAACTTTGTTTTTGTTCTTTCTTGTTATATTATTCTTTTAGGGTAAATAAAGGAAGAGTCATTCAAACTGAAAGTATTTGTTCTTTGTGCATGGAACAACAGGAACAAACAAATCTCATGAGCGCTCATGATTTTCTTCCCAGATTTCTATGCATAACAAAATTCATCTAGCATTTGAACTTTTTAAAAAGCATTGCTTTATTGATCAGAGTGAGAAAGAACTTCCTTACTCAGATGTTTCAGGGACATCAAGAACATCTGAGTATTTGTATGACTCATTCCCACTATGGTACAGTATATAACTGAGACAGATGCCTACATATAAGAATTAAATAGAATGTGATCCAATACATCACAAGCCTTTCTTAGGTTACTTAACTGAAATTCAGAAAAAGAAATTCACATAAATAAAAAGCAGAAACAGTAACCCTAACTGGCCATGTGCATGTGCAATACGTGATTGGTCTGCACATATCTGGTATTTGCAATGTAGGCTGGCGGGGCCATCCCTCTGTTTCTGCATCTGAAGGGGGCCACACCTCCTTGCAGTTTGGATCTGATAAAGCCTTCTCTGAGCAGAAGTGTGGGGGAATTACTGATTCACAAGGGGGCCCATCCTCCAAGCAGGGCAGGCCCTACACAGTCTGGGCTGTGGCTGGTGACCAGGGCAGGGTGCAACTGTCTATTGGCAGCCACTAATTAAGGCTCTGACCTGCAATCAGACAGAGCTGCCCTACCAGCCCAGTGCAGGGGCTCAGGTAGGGGTAAGTGCCACATGTTATGTCAGGGGGTCAGGCCAGGGGTTAAGCTGAGGAGCAGAGGCCTCCTGGCCTACAGAGGGGGAGTACTGCCACTCCAGGGGTGGGGTGGCAGGGGGGACAAGGGCCCACCCAACTCCACCATGTCCCAACCCAGGGCCCTATCAGTGGCAGAGCAGCCCACCACTGGGTCAGCAGGGATTGCAGCAGACACCTGCAACACACTGACCTGGCCTGGTTCCCTTGGGCTGCTTCCTTCTCTCCCCCTCAGGCATACCTGGATCCAGGGGTCATCCTCAATCTCCTCTGGGTACACTGCCAAGGGTAGCGATAGGAGCTTCTCTACATTGGGAGAGCGTAGAGGCTCGCTGGGGCAACAGCAGTTCTCCTTGTGCTCACCTCCAGCAGTTTCTTCCCAACTGAGCAGCTGGGCCGGCCTTTTATATTTTGGCTTCCTGTCCCGCCCCTCTGCTTCCAGCATGTAGGACATGACCCTACTGGCTCCTCCCACCAGGTGGCCTGCAGCGTTCCCTCCACGTCTGCAGCTGAGGGGGGCCATGCCTCCTCGCTACATGTGAGCATATCACTATAAAAATGTGTGTGCACAATTGCATTTGTCTAACTTGAAAATCTGCCCTAAATTAATATAATGTAAAAAAAAAAAAAGAAAGAAAGAAATGAACTCAGTTTTAAGATCTTTAAAGAGCTATCATTTCTGAGCTCAGCAGACCAGTTTGCTAAAATCCTGGATGATTTACCAATGAGCTAAAAAGAAGTGCTTATATGAATAGAACCAAAAGATTGCACCTTTGCATGTAAAGCTCCCTCCATGTAAAAATCTCAAAGTGCTTTACAAAGATTAATAAATAAAGACCAGTGATGAAGTCCTGACACCACTGAAGTCAATAACAAAACTCCCATCAACTTCAATGGAGCCAGGATTTCACCATTAGTTTCCATAAAGACTTGCCACTGTACTCCAGGAGGAAATGGGTCTCAAGCAGTGGCAACCTACCAATATGCAAGTGAAGTTGGGGATATCAGTAGAACCTGCACTCTGTATCTTACCTTAAATATTCAATGCCAAACATCTTTCTCTTTCTTTGTTTTGTTTTTTAAAAAAGTTATTTTAAGTGAGGATCCCTTCCTTTTTTTCCTCCTTTGGCACATATATTGAAACAGATCTGCTACTGGCACTTTCACTGTTAGCACTAAGGGCTTAGATTCTCAGAGGTGCTTCAATAGGAGTCATGAATGCTTAGCACTTCTGAAAATCAGGCCCGTAGTGCTGGCTTCAGATAAGCTGTCTGAACCAGCTTCAGAAATTAAACAGTGAAGGTGAATACTTATGCAGCTGTGGATCACATGCTGACCAGGTTTAGATCAATGCTCTTAAATTGAGCTTGTGCCAATCCAAGAAGCCCTGGTTTTAGTTTGGCTGCTCAGTCAGTCACAGTTAAAGGAGATATGAATCTTTAATTATGGGGCCAACTTCACCACCATAGTAATGATAGAACAAGGATCGCAAGCTTTACCCTAATTTTCAAGCCCTTTAAGCTTGTCAAAAACCTCTTTTAGCTTGCAAATTTGCATGCTTGCTTTCAGGTCAGAGAGTAATTGTTTGGCCAAGTTTAAAGGAAATTGATTAAACTATTTTTTTACATAGAGGCAAATAAAAGCTTAGCTTGGTTTTAAATTTTAACAAAAGTGTAATTTCTTCCCATACTCCTAACTCAAAAATGGCATAGAGTTTTGAAAAACAGTGCATAGAACAGACCTGAAAAAAGCCTTATGACTGAATGCTCTTAAGGGTTGAATTCTAACTGACTGGTTCCATGTAAGCAGCTGTGGTGGTGAAATATTTTGTTAATGCGTTGGCAGTTAACCATTTAGATTCTGCGCTCCCTTACATCCCAGACAGTCTGTTGTGTCTTTTGCACAAGAACATAAAGAAACCACAGCTGGGTCCCACATAGCTGTGTTCTGGCTCATTTCTGGCAGATTCCAAAATCTAGAACAGGCAAGCACCACTAGAGGGCTCAAACTATTTAAACTAAAGGGATGCTATAAGATTCTTATACACTACACAATCCCATTCTTCAGCTCCCCAGGGTTTCAAAGTGGGCACTGCTACTAAGTCCCTGAGCCAATGCTGCTTCACATCTTTCCTCCATGGAAAGATGGAATCTCTGTGAAGGCTAATGAGGGGTCATGTTTCCTGCAGGCACACCTAGATAATGAGGAGGCAGCGGCCCTGTGCTTCAAGTTTTTGGGTGGATGGGGTGTGTCCTGTGGTGTCTTAATTGCCATAAAATATAGATTTTATTTGCTAATTTTTAAAATTCCATTTTAATAATTTCTCAGTGTGGTTATAGCTTAATGAAATGGATATGAAGAAAATTGCATCCATTAGTGTTACATGCATAGAAGCGTAAATAGCTCAAGTTCTTCAAAACAACATGAGAAACAGATGAACAGGGAGGTTATTTTTAAGAACATTTTGTATAGCCCAGCAGTATTGTATTCTCTCTTTGTGCTGGAATGAAAGTTTTTGCCTCTCTCTTTTATAGAAATTTTTGGAAGCTGATATTACCATTCGAGCCACCCTCTCCTTAGTGCGTCACCATGCTATGCTTCCCAAATAAATTCCTGCACTTAAGTTGTGGCTAATTTAAATGCAAGAAATACTGGATACCAGTATGGAAGAAATTAAAGCCTAATCAGACAATGTCAGAACAGTTTTGAAAATAGATGGGTTATAGAAGATTTATTACTCACTACATGTAAGAACAAACTACTTAGGTCCTGTTACACCCATTGAAATCAGCCCGTGGCTTCCTGTGACTCATTTATATGTAGAAATCACACTTCATACTCATTAGTATCTGTCGTTAACTTATGTATGGAATACCTCTTACTTTTTCATACACTTGAATGCACTGATGGTTCCATATATACATGTCTTCTTGCACGAAGGCAAATGCTGTGTATGTGTGCAACCATTAGCAACTGTGCTGGGAATCTGTAATATATATTTTTTGAAGTGACTAGCAATTCTGGGTGCCATGGGTTTTGGGTGCCCACCTTGAAACACTTTGGGGGGCTGATTTTCAGAGAATGGATGTTCAGTACTTTCTGAAAAAAATCAGACCCTCTAATGGGTGTCAAGTTAGATACCAAAAAAAGGTGTCTGTGCTAAATATGCATCCTTGTATATAACAATCAAGTGATAATTAATAACTAAGGGATTCAGGAGCTCAGGTTCCATTGACCTTCAGTGAGACTTGCGCTCCTGCATACCACAGGCACATGTGAAATTCTCCCCTCTGAATTTGTGCCTACTTACCTGTAGATAACATTCAACTGCATATCTATTCCTGAACCTAACTATAGACTTGGAGGTGAAATCCTGACCCCACTGAAGTGATGGGAGTTTTGCTATCGTCTTCAGTAGGGCCAAGATTTCACCTTAGATTGTTTAACTATGAGGAACTCCGCTAATTCTAATACAATTGACCATTGTAATACAAAGAAGCCATTTTAAGAAACATAAAATCCCATTTTTAAAGGCTTATAGACTTGGATTTTCAAAGCAGCCAAGTGGGTTAGCTACACAAATCCCACTGAACTTAGCACATTACTGATGTAGGCACCTTTAGAAATCCAAGCTTTAATCATAACTTACAGAATCAGTCTTGTACTATATAAGAGATCTGTGTGTCTCTTTAGCTACGTTTTTATACTGCACTCACCACCATGGCATCTTCAAGATATAATGCAGTCACTAGGGTGGAAAGTTTGTATTTTACTATATTTCAGACACTGGCAACTGAGTCTTCATTTGATGGAAGCTTAAAATTGTTTAATTTCTTATTAATTTCAATAAATCTCTCCCCACTCCTTCTGTGTTACCCTGTCTGTATTGCCTCTGTGTTCCTCTGGCTCTCTATGGTGTATCACAACTGTCATAGGTAGCACATACAACACATATTTGGATGAAATGTATTGCCCTTTGGAGCTTTAATGGTATGCAGCTAACTGATATTTCCAGCTTCTAATTTTGAAAAAAGTTAGAAATATTCCTGTGGCTAAAATACCAATATTTTGCAGTGAATTATTTTCATACTTTGCCCAAGCATCATAACAGACCTTTTCTGGAGAATCATCTCATATGACACCTGGGATAACCTGCTCCGCAAATATAGTCGGCTATTAACCAAACGGCAACTCTTGCCAAGTGCCCAATGTGACAATTTAGTAGGATTGCTCTAATGATTGTTGTACTAATCAGTGACTAATAATTGGTGCTTTCTTAATCAGAACAAACAAAACTAAAAAGGCTGATCATTTCCAATTCCAGATAAATATATGGTAACATGAAGTGTACCAAGATGTGAAAATATTTGTCTGAAAAGGGGCTGATATTCCAGGAGAAATTATTAGAATGAGGCCTGAGGTCCACATAAATTGTGTGCCTACATTTGCACATGCATTTATAGTGACTGCTCTCAGTGATAGCAGGAGCTAGTGTTATGCAGCATCTTGCTCCACATAATACTGACCAGGCCTAATAATGCTGCTTAACTAAGGAGATACAATGAGATCAAAACCCCTCTTGAGACAGATTAGAAAGAGGACTCCAGTTGGCCTCAAGATGTCAAGGTTTCATTCACAGCTTTAGGGCCTTTTTGTAGGATATCGTCTGAGAAGGTTCCCAGAGGCACAGAGCTTTGACACCTTGAACTTTCATCTGCAATAACCATGATATCAAATAAAGCAAAACAAATTTTAAAAATTCTAGTGGCTGAGATGAGTCGTTGGTCAAATGTCCTCATAATCTGCTGTATTAATGCTTCTGGGGGGTTGGAGGTGAGCTTACCCACCCTGCAGAATCTATAAGGTCTGGAACCTTAGTGACCCTAGACGTTGTCTCTTCATTGTTTGACAGAACTTTAATAAGAAAAGACTACTGCTGGTCTGCACACACCAAAACCTTTGTGGCAAAAACCTCACTAGGATCTTATTTACATTAACACCAAGATGCCTTCATATTGCCAGAGTGGTGCAAAGAGGATTTGGTATAAATAAGAAATCAGTCCTATTAGAGTCTTGTAAGTACAAAGCTGCTGCTCTTTCTGTGCCATGCTGTGTGTATGTAATAGCCAAACAAATTAGGTAGGAGATGCCAAACAGTGACAACCAGTTCTCCCATTTACAGAAAATTGGACTCAATGCTATGGGCCTGATTCTCATTTATATTTGCACCCTCTACACCACTCTGGCAGTGTAAATGAGTCTTAAAGTGGATGTACATATTTACTTCCACCTGATTCCCTTTGCCCTGCCAGAGTGCGTAAAGTGCAAATGAGCATTAGGGCCTAAGCATCTGTGTCCTCAATTGGAGTTAAAGGTACTCATCCTCTCTAAGGACCTGCTCATCATGTTGCAAGATCAGACCCATTTGTATATACTACTATCTAGGCCTCCAGAAAGAACAACCAACAACCAACTCTGGGACGGATCCCATTTAAGAGAAGAATTCAGACTTTAGAGAACAACCACAGCTTTGACAGGTGGTGGATTGAAATAGAGCCCACATTCATTAGTGGAGGGCTCAGAATACAAATGAAGGAGATGTTTGTTTTTCATTTATGATGGGTTTAATAGGACTACAATGCATACTTAGGGTATGCTGCAGATTTGTAGATTTTTATTGTAGGGTTTTTTCCACAATCCTTTTACAGAGATAGAAGAGAAAGAGATAGATGTTAAGCTCTGATTTTTGCTCCACTTCCCTGATACAGAGATATGGGTAATTATATTTAGGTACAGAAAGATTTTCATCTCATTCATATTATTCTCCAAACCTCTGTTTAAATTTATTCAGACCTATACCACGTACAGACACACAAAACTGTATCTAAGTACACCCAGAAAAACCCACCAGGTCCTGTAATCTGAAGACAACCAGCTTTGCCCATTACTTTGGGGTATGCTCATTTATTAGGGTTACTCTTCGGGTGGGGGGGTTCTATAATTCTATCAATGTACTGCTTGTGTCACGTGTGTTTTCATATGGAGCTCTATTTCTCCCTTATGCAAGTCCACTCCCAATGGAGCTATCCTTCAGGACCTAGGTTCCTTAGGGCTGGGTTCCTCCAGCTCCAGAACCGGTTGAACACACACACATTAACAGAGCAAGTCTGAGCGGACCGGGTCAATCAGCACTTTCAGGCTGACCCCCTTACATGCCCCAGGGCTCATAGGCTGGGCTAAGCAGCACTTTCAAGCTGCCACCCTTGTGGCAAAGGTACCGCCCCGGAATAAAGTAAGCCTGAGCAGGCCGGGTCAAACAGCACTTCCAGGCTGTCACCCTTATATACTCCTGTAGTCAATGGACTGGGTCAAGCAGCACTTTCAGCTGCCACCCCAGTATATCACAGGTTCAGCACGTCCCTATCTCCACTTTCACATCACGATTGTACTGGTAGTAACCCACTTGATGAGCAAACGCCACAGTATTTTTGGGCACTACAGGGATTTTTAGCTTAGGTAAAAGAAGCGTTGCTACAGAGTAAATGGGGAAACTAAAAACACAAAAGAGGAAAATTCAGAGAGAGAGAAGCAAAGAGAGTGTTGCTTTGACACTTCAGGGTCATCTGATGAAGATGTACCACCTTGGACACTGCTGGTATTTTTCCACTGGAAACAAAGGGTTGCTGCCTTATGTAAATTCTACTTAAGGCTGTGGAATAAATTAAGCAGGACTCTTGTCCATTGTCTCCCTGTCCAAGAAGGAAGATTACTAAAAACACCTGAAGGAAATGGCAAGGGCTGAGTCCAGGCTGAGACGGGATCCAGTCTGTGAAGAGAAATAACTGGAACTCTAAGCTACAGCAACTCTGAAACCTGCCTAAAACAACATTTAGGGTGAGAAATTACATTTTGTAATCTGTTTCCTGAGTGTATTAAGCTTAGTTTGCATGTTTTGTTTTATTTGTTCAGTAATCTGTTTTGTTCTGTTTGCTATCCCTTATAATCACTTTAATTTTAATTTTTGTAGTTAAACTAGTTTCTTGTTTATTTCAAAACCCAGTTTGTGCCATTCATAACTGGGGACAAAAAGCTGAGCATCTCTCTCTCCACATTGAGGGACAGGGCAAATTTTCATGAGCTTGCACTGTGCAGATCTTTCTATAAAGCACAAGACATTATTTTGGGTTTCTACCCCAAAGGAGGTGTGCATGTGAGTGCTGGGCAATCCCCAAACTGATTCTTCCCACACAGAGCTGACCTCAGTGTCTGTGTCCATTTGCAGCTGGGTGTGTCACTACCTGTGTGTGTGCTGGAGAAGATTTGAGGGCCTGGCACAGCTAGGACAGGGTGAGGAAACCCAGGCTGGGTGAATGGGTGGATATGCCACCAGCATATCAGGTGGCATCCTGGACGGGGGTTCAACCCATCACAATAGCCCATAATGTTTGCGCCTTATGTGAGGTCAGAAACTCCCTTCAACTCCATGTCACATTAAGAGTGATACAGAGGAAAGGATTTGTCCCATAGAGATAAGCACAGGGAGAGGAAGAATGGTTTCTGTGTGCGAATATACTACCACTTCTGTATCTGCAATGCCAGTTGACTTCAATGGGAGTTATGAGTGCTCAGCAGGCACTCAGCTTTCAGGCTTTGGCCTTATATGTTTAATTATAAAAGCAGTGGAAAAAATTTGTATGGAGAAACAGCAGGTCACTCATATTAGAATAACTCAAAGCTAAAGATGCCTTAGTATAACTGACATCTGAGACACAATAGCACTACATCAGGCAGCCTCAGACCAAAGGGTTTCCTTATTGAAAAGCATCCTGATACCAAAAGGTGGGGGGGAGAGAAGAGGATTAGCTTCCCCAAAAAGTGCAAACATCCAAATAAATGCAGTGTAAATAATAACCAAGGGAACCTGGGAAGTGTGCCAAGGTTATGTTAGTAAAACTGGCTAGAAAGAACAGAGTTAATCCTTGGGACACTCCTCAATATTCAGGGTTATTTCCCTGAAGCACTGAAATGCTCATTGTTTCTGCTGAGACTGGTCTTATGGAATGATTACCTTGACTCACCATAATTCACTATAAGAAAAGGAGTACTTGTGGCACCTTAGAGACTAACAAATTTATTAGAGCATAAGCTTTCGTGAGCTACAGCTCACTTCATCGGATGCATTTGATGAAGTGAGCTGTAGCTCACGAAAGCTTATGCTCTAATAAATTTGTTAGTCTCTAAGGTGCCACAAGTACTCCTTTTCTTTTTGCGAATACAGACTAACACGGCTGCTACTCTGAAACCTGTCATAATTCACTATATGCATCTATTTGTAATATGCTTTTACTTTTCTCTGCAGATGTTGCTGTTTCCAATTAGAGATGTAACTCCTACCCCAACTGTTAATAACTATTTTGCCTTGAGACATATCTTATTTGCTAACTGAAAAAGGCACTATAGTATATTATTAGAAGTGAGTTTGTGAAGTAAACTCCCAATGACTCTAATCTCTGGAATGCTGACTCTTTCTGAGGTCAGTAATTGGGTATTTTGGAATTTGCCATAGCAGCAGGCCTAAGCCTGTCTTCAGCCCTCTTTGAAATTCAGACCCTGGGGTCAGCAAAATAATTGGTGCATTTGAACAGAAAATCAGAGAAGGAAGGTTATACTTTTCTTTCAATGCCTTCATTTCAATATACCAAGTATTTTGAAATATATCACTGTACTCAAAATATTACAACAGATTCAATATCCTTCCCATTTAATTTCCATAACGGTTCTTGGAAATTTATTCCCAAAAGCCCATCAATAATTATACAATAATTTCTAAACAGCCAATGGAAAGAAAGCCACATCACTCTTTCAGGCTAATAATTATCCCTTTTACCTTTCATTGTATAGAAACTTTCATAATAGCCACATATGTCCTGCTGTAATGTCAATATTTTCCAGTTTTAAATATATAATATGGTAAAGTCAAAAGGCCTTGCATTGGCTTTTAAAGTCTTGCCTTGGATCTATCTCAAGGCCTAGGTATGGTTATCAAGGTCTACATTTGGCTCTATATCAAGGTTTTGCTTTGCTCTTAAATCTCCCCTATGCAGAATGTTGCTCATGAGTAATGATTATGCCTAAGTTTGTGTGTCACAGTGTTAGCAATTGGAATTTCTTATTCATATCCGCTACTGTATGCTCTAGCACAAGGGTGGGCAAACTACAGCCCACGGGCCAGATCCATCCCGTGAGCTGTTTTAAGCCAGGGCACTCCATCCAGGGCGGGGGCCGCACCACACTTAGGAGCAGAGAAGGGACATGCCACTGCTTCCAGGAGCTACTTGAGTTAAGCGCTGCTCAGAGCCTGCACCCCTGAGCCTCTCCTCATGGCCCAACCCCCTGCCCCAGCCCAGATCCCCCTCCCACTCTCTAAACCCCTCAATCCCAGCACAGAGCACCCTCCTGCACCCCAAACCTCTCATCCCCAGCCCCATCCCAGAGCCCGCATCCCAGCCAGAACCTGCACCCCTTCCCATACCCCTCCCCTGATCCCCCTCCAAGCACCTTAGTCCCAGCCCAGAGCACCCTCCTACACCCCAAACTCTTCATCCCCAGTCCCACCCCAGAGCCCACACCCTCAACCAGAGCCCTCCCACACCCCACTCCCAATTTTGTGAGCGTTCATGGCCTGCCATACAATTTCTATTCCCCAATGTGGCCCTCAGGCCAGAAGTTTGCCGATCCCTGCTCTAGCACAATGGTACTGGTAGTCATCTAGTACATACCCAGCACAGTAGGATTAACATATCATACAGAAATGTACTTCCTGAGGATACCTGTGTATCATAATCACCCTCAAAATAATCCATCTACTGATGGACACAAAAAAACTAGTTAGGATAGCTACATATTTAACTACTGGAAATGCCCTCACACAAACAGTCATAGAATTCACTCACAGTATACCATGTCTTCCAGTAATTAAGGCATTGAAGATGGCTCAGCTTGTGGTAAGCAACTGCACCCAGGAGCCCTCATTCCACCCTTAGTGAGGAATGGTGGGAAATGGGTTCAAGGAGGATTCAATCTTAGGGGTGAAAAACAAGAAATAGTTCTGACACTGAACAAAGACAAAATACATATATGATTTTCCCATTGCTAATTTTTATGAGAGTGTGTGCTTTAGAGTTTAGCAAAATATAATAAGTGAAGAAACCGGTTTATGACAAAAAGGTGTTAGATATTGTGATGAGGTGCAACTCACCACTGCAGCTCCTCCTACTGGCTGTCTTGGGACTTAGCTCTGCACCCTCTTCTGGTGCTGTGTCACCCACCATCACCTCTGCTCCTGGACCCACATCACTTCCAGGACCACAGTGTCTTCTTCATGACACTGCCCTCCAGCTGTGCCACACTCTATGTTCTCCCCTTCCAGGGGACCTGTAATCTCCACCTAGCCACTTCCCTCAGTGGCAACTGCAGTCCATTGGCCTGGGGCCGCTTCCCATGCAGCTCCAGCACCCTCTTCTGCCTGTACCTTAGGGCCTCAGCCTGCAGACCCCAGCAGTCAGCCAGGGGCTCTCTCTAGGTCCCCAGTCCCTGCTTGCAGCACTGAATTGTCCCAGGTGCTCGGGCTTCTTCCCCCTGCTAGGAGCCTGGTCTTCTCCTCTCGAGTTCCAATCAGTTCCTGACCTCTGCTCTGTCTGCAGCCCTTCCAGGACTGGCTCTAGGCACCAGTAAAGCAAGCACATGCTTGGGACGGCACATTTCCAGGGGCAGCACATTTTCAGGGGCCGCATTCCCGCCATCCTTTTTTTCCCCCGGGCCCCGCTCAGTCAACCATTGAGCCCGTGCATGGGGTGGGGAGGCAGGCTCAGCGCGGGAGTGGTCCCTGTCCTGGCCCCCCGCCACTGGGGGAGCGGGGCGATGCGGCTTCTCCCCCCCGCCCGCCCCTGCCCCACACGTCACAAGAGGCAGAGGAGCCGGAGCTGAGCGGAGCAGACCCCAGGATCGGGGCAGGACCTGCAGCCAGTAAGGGACCCGCTGCCCTGGGCGGCTCGGCGCTGGGTGGGTGCGGCTGGTCCGCCCCCCTCCCTGCAGCTGACCCACTCCCCAGCCGCTCTGTCGGTTACTGTCCCCTCTGCGGGGGTGGGTCTAGGTCTGAGATCGGGCTGGGGGCCCACGGGCGGGATGTACAGCTCCAAGCACCTCACTCCAAACACTGCTATAGCATTACACATTCTTTTAACATTACCAGTATCAGTGGCTTCTGGTGAGTGCAGTTTCTCAAAACTGAAATGACTATAAAATTATTTGAGGTCCACCATGTCTTAAAATTGTTTGTCAGGACTCACATTAATTTCAATTGAAAGTACCATTGCAAAAAATTTAGATTTCACTGAATTATTAAAAGACTATGCAGGTATAAAAAACAGAAAAATTCAGTTCATATAAATTCTTTTAATTTATGAGAAACTGGGTGCACCGGAAGACACTAACATTTTTCATTACAGTGTATAGTTGAATCCAAATTGTTTGTAATTGTGATTTTGTTAAAATTAAATGAGTACACTAGTAAGAAATTGTTTTATTTCACTAACTACAAATTCTCTGTTTTCATTTTTTTTTAAACTTTAAACAGTCAAAAAACAAAACCAAACCAAACCAAAAAAAAAACATTGCAAAGTGCAAACATGTGTAAAAGTCAAAAAGAAGGGGGGGGGGGGAATGTTTTGCTTGGGGCGGCAAAAACCTAGGGCCGGCCTTGAGCCCTTCTTATATGGGCCTGCTGGGCTATGATTGGCTACTCCTCTCATCCCCTTTCTAATTGGTTACCTCTAGCACAATCTCTCTAGGGCTGCTTTTAACCTCTTTTCTGCCAGTGAGGGGCATCTGCCCAATCACAGATATATATGTTACAGACAGACATGTGTGTTATCATTGGTACATCAGAGGGAATCCATGTGTGACTTCTTCTAACAGTGTTATAGTATAAGTAAATGTTGAGTTAGATTCTGTCCAGCAGCCAAGCTCTGCTTCACAAGGTAGAGGGGGCATCAAGAATCAGTTATGAATCCCTGATCTTGAAGTTCAGACTGCTCCAGCCTTGGTGAGAGTTAGAACAGCTATGGTGCTGCTGTAACTTATGACACTGGTGAGTGGTCCTTATTGGGGTTAATAGTAATAACAATTATTATTGTTTACATTGGTAAGGCCAAATCCTGCTGTCCTTACTTAGATTTTACTTAGTCCTCACTCGGGTAAAACTTTCATATGAGTCATTTCTTCTCATAGTATCTCTTGTGATTTAATGAAGTCTTTTTCACTTATTTTGTCATTGGGGGGTTCCCATTATTAGTGTCATCTTCATATGCTACAAATGTGTGTGTATTTAATAGAATGAAAAATTGTTTTGGAGAAGCAAAAGCCATATGCAGTGACAGACAATGGATTTTTTCCATCATTTTCTCATTTGCCATTGTTTTTGTTTGTTTTTTCTGAGTTATTTATTACTTTAAAGTTTCATTCTCCATAAATTTCCAAGAAGTTCCAAAAGTTTCCATTATTGCCAGATTTTCTAGTCTACAGCAGAGCCTGACTCAGGATCTAAACTTCTCTGGGATCTTCATCTCTCACATCTCATCTGCTGTTGGTGATGTAAACTTCTACTTTGAATTGTTAGGCTCCTCATGGTTACAGAACATAAGGCTGCAATTCTGAAACTACTGTAAACCTCTGAAGTAAATGATCAATTTGGGAAGGAAATTAAAAACTACTATGTTCTTAAATATGCTTAAGTTCTTTCAAGTATTACTCCTAATAAAGAAAGGTGTAACAACACATCTGTAATGTCACTTGTTTTCTTTGTCACTAGGATTCCTAGATCTGTATACTCTACTTGTGCATTTTGTCTTTGAAGCTTAGTAATTCAATCAATGGAAGGAGCCAGAGTGTGGATCTCTGAAGGAAGAAAGCAACTCCACGGCGGGGGAGAGGGGGGGGCGTTAAGGCATCCTGTCTCATCCCCCCACCACCCTCCCAGTCCTGAGGGATGCTCAACTTTGTTCTGGCTGTCAACAGCACTTAAAGGCTAGTCTGGCAGACAGGGATTGCCAGGGCAGAGAGACATCCTGGAAATACCTCCTTCTTGCAGCCATATCCCTTATGCTAGGGTGCTAAAATGGGTTGGCATGAGAGTTGTTATGGTGGCCATACCATTGAAGGATTATCCTACAGAGGGAAAATCCTTAGTGGGTCAAACAAAAAGAGGGGCCAGAATCTGGTTCATTGGAAGAACAATGTGGGGAAGCTTGCACTGCTACTGCCAATGGGGTAGCTATTCCAGGACAGATGATTTCATTCTTCAGATCAGTCAAAGCCCTATAGCTCACAAGCACTGAATTCACTTAAAAAGTTTAAAACAAACAGAAATGTATCCCAACCTGCTGGATTATATTGGTAGCCATTACTCCTAATTCCTGTGGTGTTAATGAATCCATGGACACTTTTTCTGTTTGGTAACCTTTTCCTTGACACCATTCTTCAAATAAATCCTCTGTTCTTAACATCTCCGTTTCTGCATCAGGTTAACTAAGATTTCTGTGGGAAAGTTTGACATTTTCTTTTTTTCATTGGCGGAGTTCCACCTTTTTCCCCACCCCACTTTTTGTACAGATTTTATTTCCCAAACAGATGTCTCATTTTTGAAAACCACATCTACAAAGATGTAATCAGTTTATTGCTCATGTTTCTTTGTCTTTCTTTCTTTCCGTCTTTCTTATGTGATTTTCTGTTGATGTTCTGATTGTTTGCAGCTCTTGGCACCTTCTGAGTCATGGTTTATATTGTAGCTTCAACTTGCAAATATGTACTCTGGAGCCCCAAAAATCTACAGTTGCAGGAAAAAAATTAGTAAATATACCTGTAATATGTAATTTGTGTGTTTGCACATGTAAATGCCTAAGAACAGGTGCATGGGCATTTTTAAGGGTGCATTCCTTATATCTAAATTTTAGTACTTACTGGAACCAAACAAATCAGCTGGAGAGTCCTCCTGCTGCTGCTGAAACAGATGGCACTAATTGAAAAGGTGTACTTCCTGGAAAAATAGCCACAGATTTAGGTACAAAATGCCTGAATTTCCAGGACACACAGTACATCCTTGCAGCTGCCACTATAAATGTATGCTGGGAGCCAAAGGGGTAATAATTCAATTTCTAACTTTGTACCTGCAGATTTTGTGTGCCCACAAAAACAGGATTTATCCACACACATTATACAGATACCAGATTTTTGCAGGCTGATCTAGCTATTGGGTTTTCTTGTAGCATCTTACATAGTGGTATCCAGGTAGTATTACCCATGCCTTTTGAGGGGGAGGTATTCTCAAATTCTGGCTTTGTGGGTGCAAATGATTGTGTCTGTCAAATTGTCAGCATAAACTAGGGACCTGATGTAAAGAGTTGATCAAATCTGGAGAGGAAGCATGGTCTAATGGATAGTGCAGAGGACTTGGATCCAAAAGAGTTGTGTTCTAGTCCGGACTCTGCTGCTGACCTGCCCTGCAACCCTCAACAAGTCATTTCAGCACCCACTTATTCTGTCCATTTACATTGCTCTTCAGGGCAGGGACTGTCTTGTACAATTTGTTTGCACAGTGCCTAGCACAACAGAGCCCCAGTCTCCGTTAGCATCTCAAGGTGCTACCATAACAGACACAAGATGCTCTCCATGAAATTTTGAACGTTCACACCATCATTTATTTTGATCTGTACATGTTACTGCCCAAGAATAAAGTGAGAAGTTGCCAAGCTATGGTAAGACATCTAGGCCCTGCTCTTGCAGACACTGAACTTTACTCATGTGAGTGATGCTATTGCCGTCACGTAAAGGTATGCATACACTGAAGAGTTTGCAGGACCAAGGCTGCATTTTGAGAACAATAATTTTATTACTGCATGGCTCACTTCTAGTGTTCAACTTATTTCTGAGCTGCTAAAATAGTGACAGGACTATGGAGGAAATGCATGTGTTTATCATTGAGAGGGAAACCAATTCCATATGTTCCCCACATATACCTCATTCTGCGTCTGGCCTTCAGACAGGCAGCATCACATTGTGATGTCAAGGAAACAAGGAAAGAGAAACAGCAATCTGCTTTTGCTTAAACCTACTTAAAAGAGAAAATACATTTAGATGACCTATTCAGATGCTATTTAAGTTCATTCCAAGTGGCCAACTGCAGAGCTCATGTGTGGAAGGAGCTGCCAGTTTTCTTTCCTTCTTTCGTTTTTGCTTTCTTTCTTAAGAAGTCTTTTCATAAATCCGTGCTCAGAGTGCATGGATGGCACCTTGCAGTTCTTTCAGGTTTGTCTTTTGGAAGTGGTATTGAAAACAGCTGTCTGTTCCTGTGTGAGAAAGATAGCCATGCCTGTTCAGGAGAGGGGAAGGTCAACAAGGTAAATCACCATAGAACTATAACCAGACATGAAGAATAAATTTACAATTTATTAACAAGTGCTCATTGAAAAACAAGTGGACCCAGTCAAATGCTTCAATAATTCCATTGCAAATACACAGTGATAGGAAGCAGGAATTACTTTGCACAAAATATTTTTAAGAGGACTCTACTATAGCAAATATATTTGCAGAATTAGGATGACTATTGTCTTATTCCCTGCTTCTGTTTCCCCAACATGGTCTCATGTGAGCAAATGTCAGCAATGTCAGCAAAGCTATCTATCTATCTATCTAGTCAACTGGTCTTAAATTAGCAGGGAAATATTGTTTAAAAATATGTTTAATTAGCAGACAGACAAACAAAAACAGTCTACCTATTCAAATTTAACAAGAACCTAGTTGCTCTTCTGGAAAGCACAATCCACTTTGACTCCAGTTAAACACAATTTTATTGGTCCTACTTGTGGTAGATGGTATAAACACTTCGCTATGTTCTGAGCTCCCATTCCTGCACTCAGTATTTTACAGGATCAGACTCTAACATCTTGGAACAGCTGGACAGCACTCACACAGGGGAAAATATTTCTGTCTGCTGTAAGACTGAAAGAGTAGCATATTCTCCCTCCACCACTCAAGTAAAGATCAGTTCTGTCATCGATCCACACATTAGCACTGATAGGAGTTATATACACAGAACACTGCTAGGTATTATTACTCTGCATCAGTATTAAGGAATTCTTTTCTGTGAAGTCAAATTTTCTACATTTATATGTGGATTTTTTTAAACCAGTTGAAGAACAGAGTTTAAAAGGGTGTCACCTTATACATATGTGCAAAAATGCATTAATAAGTGTACCATATTAGTTCCACAAACAAACCCCCTGGTTAATTTGTAACCGTGCATGTAGACTATTGCATGTGACATTCACCCCTGTGCAAAGGGACAGCACAAGTGCTAAACAGCACTCAACTCCCACTTAAGCCCTCAAAATAGTGCATAAGTGGTCCTTGAGCATTGCATAGTCCTGCACAGAGTGGGTTTCTCCCTGTGTAACTGTAAAACAAACAATAATTGGTCAAAATATCAGTCAAAGCGAAACACTTCAATTCATCAAATTCCTTAGCTCATGGAAAACAGAACATTTTTTTGGATATGGAGAGTCACTCATACTCATCTGTCCTTTGGAAATGCATCCTTTAAAAATTCTGGGTTTAGCCCAAACTGCAGTTCTTTCATGTTGTGCATGAGTCTAAATCATTTCAAAGTCCACAGACTCACCAATTGATATCACTAGAGTGTATGACAGCTTTCAAATGTTTGATAGAATTTAATGAAGAAGAGTATTTTGTGCCAAATAAAACCTCATTCTTTACTTGGGAGGAAACATGTGAAGCGCATAGCTACCAAGTTCAGGCACTGATTGCGGAAATAGTTTTCTACAGCAATAAAATATCAAATATCTCCGTCATGCTGTACCTTCTGGATAAAATTATTGGAGCTCTAAGCCGTCTGAGGAGAACAATCAGGGTGTGTATAGGTGTGGAGCTGATGCATGCAATCGCAAAAACAGCATCCAAAAATCCAACCAATAATAAGGAGACAATGTGACTCTCTGACTGAAACAACACTATCTGTGGGGAGTCTATTTGCTATTATAATACTGGAAGGCTACACAATAACAGAGCTATAGGTGCAAGGCATCCTGACTCTCAAATTTTATTTGGAAATAGAAGATGCCTGTTGCCAGGATCATCAGAGATTGTTATTCTTCATTAAAGCTGTGAGACCTTGGAAAAACCTGCCTGGCTCATTTTTTAAAAACAAATAAACCCCGCAAGAGCCTAAAGGGAGGATAGAGTTACTTATTGTTACTTTAAAATACATTGGCTGCCATGTCAAAGCAGCAGTGGGTATATTTTAAAGTGACAGGTCTAAAAAATATTGTTCTTGCTCCCACCTCTCCCTGAACTCTCCCCATTCCAACAGAAGAATTCTACTTTGGTCCCCAATTAGTGAGCTGAAGTATTTAAAATGCAAACAAGGACCTTCTTTTCTCTCTCATACTCATTAACTCACTCAAGCCCTCCTTAGCAGAAGGATTTTCTAAAGAGTACATTTAGGAGTGTTAATAAGAGTAATTAGAGGTCGAGAAACCACCCTGAAACTTGACCCAAATCTTCACCCAAAACTTGAAATGAGCACAAACCTTTTTTGAGGTTTGAAAAAGTTCTGAACTTTATTTCCCCTATTAAAAATATTGTTTCGTCCTTGCACGGCAGGCCCTTACATGGTCATTTCAATGGCAGGGTAAAAAGCACTTCTGTTTAGGAAACTTCTCAAAGCATTCGTTCTGCTTTTCCTTTAGGCATATTGTACATTTGTTTGATATTTCTCAGGCTATCATAGATTGTGGATCTCAGTCTCCTCTCACACCAGTTTTACAGAAGTGTAACTGCAGTGGGCCATAGTTTGTGTTGTGCTTCTCAGGGGGTGCATCATAGAATTAGCAGCCCAGGAAGGGGGATGGCAACTGGGGCTGTACCTTCCATATTCAGGGGTGCTCTGAGCTCCAGTTTGACCTCAGAATGAGTTAGAGCAGCCCACTGGCTGCTTTAATTTACAGCTTTGCATGGTCGACTGTGAGCTGCTTTGCAGCCCAGAATAGCCAGAGCACAGGGTGCTCCAGCCACTCCCCTTCCTATCCTGATACACCACTTCATTTATCCTCAGCCATTCTCCCAGCATTCACCACAATACCATTCTGACCTCTTTATAGCCTCTTTAAACTACAGAAGTGACATAAAGTGGCCATAGTGGGAGACAGAATCTGGCCTATTAGCATCAGTGGAGTTACTCCTGATTCATACAATTGGTGTAAGAAGACAATCAAGTCCCCTATCTTCTGATGATGTTTTTTCTTCCTTGATCCTCTAATCATTCTAATCTCTTTTGTATATAGTATGATACATACAGTAACTGCCGAAACAGAAGAAGAAAGTGAGCTGTAGCTCACGAAAGCTTATGCTCAAATAAATTTGTTAGTCTCTAAGGTGCCACAAGTACTCCTTCTCTTTTTGCGAATACAGACTAACACGGCTGCTACTCTGAAACCTGTCACTTGGGGCTGTGAGTGTTTTCTACTAGTTACCTAGAGTTTTCAGCATTCAAAGCAGGAGAAGTTCATGTCTGAGAATCCTAGAGCTGCATTTACACCAAAGTAACAAGATCAGAATCTACATCTGTTCTTCTATACAACATTATTAGTGGTTTATAGATACAAGGCAAGCCCTGGATTTCATTGTGACCGTTCTCTGCCTAAATAGGTTGTCCTATAAATCTTATTTTATGGCTGTACCTTAAAGCTTCTGGCAGATTATTATAAATTCATTATTCTGACAGAACTCTTGAGAACAAAAGGACTCTATATCTTGTAAAGGACTTCCAAAGTCATTGGCAAATTTTCTCTTGTATCTTGGATAAAATAAGAACTGTCTTGAGCCTTCATACACAACTTAAATATGAGCCAAAGCTTTTTTGAGATTCAAATCATCTTGAATAATTTTACATTTGGTTTGCTATCAGAAGCTGATCTGGTTAAAAATCAGAATTTCTGTTCTTCAGGAAATTCTGATAATCTGGCATTTGTTTTTGTCCTCAATTAAGGCAAATAGTGAAAATATAAATTGTTTTTGCTAAATGGAATGTTCAGAAATATTTTGATTATGAAATGGCAAACATCTTGTTTCATCATGACAGGTTTCAGAGTGGTAGCCGTGTTAGTCTGTATCAGCAAAAACAACGAGGAGCCCTTGTGGCACCTTAGAGACTAACAAACTGATATAGGCATAAGCTTTCATGGGCTAGAACCCACTTCATCAGACGCATGGAGTGGAAACTACAGTAGCAGGTATAAATACACAGCACATGAAAAGATGGGAGTTGCCTTACCAAGTGGGAGGTCAGTCTAACGTGACAATTGAATTAACAGTAGGATACCAAAGGAGGAAAAATCACTTTTGTAGTGGTAATGAGAGTGGCCCATTTCAAACAGTTCACAAGAATGTCAATTTCTATTTTAACCATCAAATTAGGCCTGAATAAAGACTGGGAGTGGTTGGGTCATTACAAAACCTAATTTCCCCCTACTGTTACTCACACCTCATGGGAGTTGCAGTTTGGGTGCCTCATTCCCCCATTTTCTTCTTTGGGTTGGTCTCATTGGCCATTCTACATATCCTCCCATGAAAAGCTGTTTTGGGAGTTCCATGAGGCACTTCTGTGGTTCAACTAAAGCAGATATCAGAACATTTTGTTTCAGAGTAGCAGCCATGTTAGTCTGTATTCGCAAAAAAGAAAAGGAGTACTTGTGGCACCTTAGAGACTAACAAATTTATTTCAGCATAAGCTTTCGTGAGCTACATCCGATGAAGTGAGCTGTAGCTCATGAAAACTTATGCTGAAATAAATTTGTTAGTCTCTAAGGTGCCACAAGTACTCCTTTTCTTTTTTAGAACATTTTGTATCTCTGTTGCTGCATGGGCATAGAGCTTTGATAATTTTTAGTTTCTGCTGAGAGAATCAGTGCTTCTCGATGGCACATGAACTATGTACTGTTTTTAAAAAATCCCATCTAGGCTCCTAACTGTAATAATACATTTATTTGCAGTATATTACTATCTGTACTGTATAATGGTCCAGAAAGAATGTGGCTGCTGGTAAACAAGGGAGACAAAGTTGGAACTTGGGCTGTGCAAAAGGCTTTTTATTGCCTGTAATTTTTTTCTTTAATAAATGCCTCCTGTTTAAAATGGTCTGTGATTCTATATATCATGACACCTACCAGAGTTTGGGATTAGCAAAGAAGGAGCTACCTAGAGTCAATCCCAAATTTTATACTGGAACAGGACTTTGGTATTCAGTCAGTATTGTAATAGACATCCAAGCTGCATGCCATATATATATTGTGCTAATAATACAGTACATACTTTGTAAAGACAAGGTCTCTGCAAAGTACAATGTACTATGTACAGTCTTATAGAAAACATACACATGAAGTTCTGTGGCCTGCAATGTGCAGGAGGTCAGACATAGATGATCATGATGGTCCTTTCTGACCTTTAAAGTCTATGAATCTATGTACCGGAAGACAAAAAATTCTTTAAGAAATAGCACATGAAGTTTGGCTAATACAATTCATGTGCAATATTCAGTAGAGTTGAAAGAAAATTTTCTATAGAAACATTTTTGAAGGAAAATGGTTTTTTGACTAAAAGTTAATTTTCATGAAAAAAAAATCATTTTTATCAAAACGTTACCTTTTGGAGGTTTCTTTTTAATGAATCCCTCCCCCCAAAAAAACTTGAGGACATTTTTTAAAAATGGTTTGTCAAAACATTTTCCAGGAAAAAAAATAATTTCCTAAACAGCTTTAAAACTCAGGCAAAGCAGAATATTAGTGTTTAGTTGAAAAAAACAAACAAACACTGAGCAATTCTTCTTCAATCAAATACTTTTTACATATTCAGTACAGACATTGCCTGCTCCAGGGTTGAGTATTAGTGCTTTGATTCAATAAATTCTTGGGACTGTACAAAACTGGTATTACATCTTTAGTTGGGAGGGAAGTATTTTTTTTTATACAGGGCTGATTAGATTGATTCTTCTGAATGACACCATTACAAAAATGGCACTTGAAATGTGATATAATTTACATAATAGAAGACATGAGTTTTAAGAGTGAGTAGCCTGGAATCAACTGAGTTCAGTTTAGGTTTCATATTTAGTTCCAACCTTAAAAGAATCATTTTGTGCCTCGTTATATTGCCAATAGTCATTTAGCGAGGACACATACCAGCAGAAGTCATGAAAATATTCTTTCTGAACAGAAAGCTTTGTGGCAGAGATAGCAAATTTCCTTGAGATCTTGAAGAGTTGGGTGAACCTTCAACAGTTTGGAGCAGCATAAAGGGAAATGGGGAATGGGCACCTAATACTTCACATCAGTGCTAGATACTGTCAGTTTCTTCAAACATTTTGTACACAGAGGGCCTGATTATGCTCTGACTCACATGACTTTTACCTGATGTAACTCCATTGACTTCAGTATTACCAGCTTTCATGATTTTATTGCTAGTGTCACAATATTTGTTGTTTCTCTTAAAGACTCAGCTCCTGGAGGTCAAGTAATTATGTGAGAATCTCAGTTTTCATGACAAAAACAAAAGTAAATTTCTAGCTCTTTTGGCTTCAGAGAAATATTTAAGATGATGAACCCTAAAGGCTCAAAAACCAGAAGGCAAATCAGAAGTTAAACAATCTCATGTTTGTATGTTATAAGCTGTTTGGCAGGCCAATTGTCTGTGTTATACAGCACCTAGGACTATGGGGTCCTGATCCATGATTGGGGCTCCTAAGCATGATGGTAATACAAATAATAAAAAATACCAATAATGTTCAGAGGCCTGACTCTTGATTTCTGAACACTTCTATGTGACTTCGGTAGTCTGAAAAACAGCAGAATAAGACTTACATTTGATAAAGGATTTGGAAATCCTGCTATTCATCTGATCTCGCTAAAGGTCTGATTTGCTTTCGAGCAGTGCAGGGCTTTTACCCCAGTGACTGAGTGTGAACCATCTGGATGCCAGGGGAATGAATTATAATCATATAACTCATGGCCCTACATTTTCACTTCTTCTAAGGAGGACGTTCATCATCTCCCACTCTCCCTTCCAATGACCCATGGTGCCTGGCCCAAACTTAATTAATTTCTCTCAGGATGTGTGTTTCTCTTTGTAGGACTGTATACTGGGGTGATAGGGGAAAGGAAATCCTAACCACACAAACATGAGGCCAGGGCAATTTTGAACATTTTGAATATGTTATGTTGAATATGTTAGGGCTAGCAATCTCCTCATTAAACTCTGATTAGCAAGTGGACTTGATCCAGGCTAATGCAATGCTGAATGAGTTTTTTTTTTTTAATGCCAATTTATCAGAGGTAGGCAATTAAGAGCTCACACGCCTCCAAGTCTGGTAGTGTTTTTGAAGCAGAGATCTCATACCCATCCAACAAGACCTATTGTCCTTAGAACAATATTCCCTACTAATCTCACTTCTGGCAATTTACTTTTTCTTTCCAAGCAGATTGAGAAACAAAAAAGCTTGAAAGAGCATGGGGGAGGGATACTCTCTGAGTATTTAATCCCATCCCCTAAGTGGGAGTTTTCTCATTTCATTCAGTTTTTCTTTTAACGAGCCCTGGATAAATAAACTTTTACTGCATCACTACTTTAATTCAGTAGATCCAATTATGCATCCAGTGGGGAGCAAAGGCATTCTGTTTTTCAAAGCAAACACAATGCTGCAACACAAGAGCCTTGTAATTATTGCTTCACTACAAATATACAAACCCAAAGGTGAGATTTGCTTTGGTTGATTGTTTAAATGTAATTATTACCTTTCTTTCACTTTCAGCTTTCAAGAAGGCTTCCCAAAGGCAGTGCTTGGTGTTATTCTTCATAAGCCCTAGGATCCAAAAGGTTGAACGGGAAACCAGTCCTCTGGCCTCTGAGTCACTGAATGAGTTCCCTCACACAGTCAGGGCTGACCAAAGATTTTAACTCAAGAGCCAAAAAGTATGAGAGGCACCTGCTGAGGGCCACATCCTAATCAGGAGAGAGAAAGAGAGAGATGAAGATGAAAAGAACAAGCAGGAGACAGATGGAGATACAAAAATAAAAAGCAGGAAAATGAGAAGCAGCAGTGGAATGACAAAGGAGCTCAGCAAAAGCTTCCCCCTCCACCAGACCTTTGTGAATTGCTAGTGGTATTTTTATTTGTGTTGTGCTGACTAGGGGACACAAGCATAAAGACCCATCCTGCCCCAGAGAGCTTGCTATTAAATCTACAATGTAACATTATTTAAAAAAAAAACCCTAAAAAATTTCTCCCACGTTTTAGGGACCGTGGACAGATTCATTGTTGCCTCTGCTCCTTTGTGCTGGTTCCGTTGGCACACGGGGGCCATAGGGCAGGTGTAAGGGTAGCCCAAAGGCCAGCTCTGGGTTTTCTCCTCTGAAGCCACTGATACAGAGGATGGGGTAGGCCGGGAGGAGAGGAGGCACACTGGGGGCAATAGAAAGTATGGCTGTAGCTGTGATTCTCTACTGGTGTTTCCCTACTGCTGCAAGCCCTCTACAGACCATGGCAGCAGGGATACATAAATAAGGGTAGTCATGAAGGGTGTCCAACCCAGCACCAGGTGCTGAACTTTACCCTGTTATCCCTTTAATAAAGGGAGGCACAAAGCTCAATACAGGAGTGCATTGATCCCAAGAGATTGTGTTGCTCCACGATTTCCTCCTCCCATCATTAACTCCCTTTTCTTTCCTTCATTCAATCATTCTTTTTTTACTCATTTCCCTCCCTCTTGTTCCTTTTCTTTCTGTTCTTTTTGTTCCTTCTTGCTGTCATCTGCTGCTATGTTCTTCACCTTTACAGACATTAACTCTCACCCCACTGCTTAGAGACAGCTCAATACATTTTAATATCCCCATTTCACAGGCAGAGAAACAGAGGTAGAGAGATTAAGTGTGTTGCCCAAAGCTATACAGCAAGTCAACAGTAGAACCAGTGCAAAGCACTCAGAAACTTCCAACCCTATGCTCAGACCTCTATGACTCTCTGTATATACATATCTTATATACAAATACTACATAAGCAGTCTATGTTTTACATATTAGACCTATAAGAGATAACACATTACTACATGGGAAGTAATATGAATGTGGCCACTTGCTTTTATTACTGTTCATGCACATAAGTATGACATACTACATATATACTTGAAACATGTTTTTTCTATGAGTCTTTCTCCTGTCTTGTTTCTCGCTCTCTGTGTCCCTGTTCTCTTTCTCTAAACACATAAGCAAACTCCTACACACATATACACATGTACAATAAACGTGTTATATCTAAATAGAATTGAAGACAGGAAATCTTCTCCCACAATCCTTTTGGTGTTGGGCATCTGTGAAGCCAGTACTAAGTTCTATCTACCTTGGGTACTTCTCTGGCCCCTCTTGCCATAATATGTGTGCATCTCTCAGTACTCCATGAGGTAGGGAAATACTATTATCCCCATTTTAATGATTGGGAACTGAGAGACAGAACAATTAAGTGGTTTGACTGAGGATAAAGGAAGGCTGTGGCAAAGCCTAAAGGTTCTGAGTCCCAGCCCCATGGGACCATCCTTCCTCTCAGTTCATGGGACATAATAGTATGTTGGTCTACATATACCAAGGTTAGGCCTCCAGATCCCCTGGCCACCTCCCACCCACCTCATCCCACACTAAACTCCCATTCCACTCAGCAGATGTGACAGGCCATTCAGAGGAAGGCAAGATAGAGTACAGTAGGTATGGAGTCCCTTGGCACAACTTTTCTCTAGCCTACCCCTATTCAGTGAAATCATAGTGACCCTCCTGCCTTAGGGCCTTCTCCGCCCCTGGTGAGGGGTAGTACTGTAAACAGCACAAAGGAGGAGTCAGACATCTGAAAAGGCATTTTCCCCTCATCACTCCATCAATTTTCCATGAGCTCTGACTACTCTGCTCTGTCAGCCACATAATGAAAGAGCATGAAGAAGCCACTTGTGACTCCTCCCATAGGCAGCACAATACAGTGCAACAAGAGTGCATGGGAAGGGAGCACAGAATGGGCAGGCATGTGTGCTGCTGCCTCTAGCATGTGGGTACAAGATAGTCCTGGCACTCCCCTATGCACTATGAGGCAGACTTTCTGCCCTGCTCTGTGGCTGTCCCCATCTCCCTAGTTGGCCACATTCATCTAGTATGAGGAGGTGTCCCCAGCAGGCATAGACCTAGCTTAGCCGGCTCCTGCCCTACTCTACCCAAAATCTCTGATGCAGGGTGTGTGTTGAGGGCAGGGAGGAGGAGAGACCAGAAGGTGCTATGCTCCAGCTATCTTCACCTGGAAGAAGGGTCCTTGGGGATCTAAGGATGCTCCAGCCTGCACCATGCTCAGGAACTGGGTTGAGAATCAAGGTACCATAATCAACCCACTCACATACAGCGCACATGCACTTCACCAAGCATAAACTCAGCAAAACAGACAACTGGACCAACAATTCTGCAAGGCTAGTGTGGCTGCCAGTGCTAGCTGCTCCAAAGTAGGCCAGGAGGGGGTAGGGCCCACCCTCTATACATGGCTAGCACAGCTAGAAGGCTTCTTTGGTTCTGTTATCTGTCTCTTCACACAGCAGAGTCAGCATTCAGGATTATTGGGCATTGCTGACCATCACAAAGTCTACTGTCCCTGCATGCCCTCATTCCTTAGATGCAATACTATAGTTCTTGCACCTGCTTCTCCCCTCATTTACACCTGTGTAAATCAGGAGTTACACTGGTACAAAATTGATGTGCACAGCACCATACGGAGAATTTTCTCTCGGGTACTCTTTCCTCCTCATCTGTAGAGCTCTCACTGAGCAAAGCAGCAACGTCTCCTCATCTGAAGTCCATTTCCTTGTTTTTAACCATATGCTAAAAGCTACATGTCTCAGAACAAAGCTTGCATACAGTATGTAGCTATAACTAAGAAAATAGCCAGTCTTCTTTGTTGATTCTTGAATGGTCTTCTTGATGAGTTCAGAATCCTTATATCAGTAAGACTCCAGGTGCTCTAGGAAGTTCTCTAATGATGAAGAAATTTCCACTGAAGTTCTTCAGAGAACCCATGAATCTTGGCAAATTCAGAGTGTGGTAGAAGCTTTAATGTAAGACTCCCTTAGGCTAAAGAGCAACAGTTCCAAATTGCCACATGGTCGTAATGTGCACCCATCTCAGAGGGATCTACTGCATTTTTAAAGCAATCCTTCATATAAAACTACACAGCCCTGTTATGAGTTCTCCTTTAGAACCCCACCCAGACCATAACATGGAAAGCCTTTAGCTCTCAAGTACAGCCTGAAAGAAAGGGACAGAACTATATGTATTTGGCACACAATACTTTCCAAACTGGTTTTAAAACCCACCTAAATGATCCTAGCCTTGGTCTATACTAGGGGTTGAGGTCAAATTTAGCAGCATTAACTCTATTTAACCCTGCATCCGTCCACACGACGAAGCCCTTTTTTTTGACTTAAAGGGCTCTTAAAATCGATTTCCTTATTCCACCCCCGACAAGGGGATTAGCGCTGAAATCGGCCTTGCCGGGACGAATTTGGGGTACTGTGGACCCAATTAGACAGTATTGGCCTCCGGGAGCTATCCCAGAGTGCTCCGTTGTGACCGCTCTGGACAGCACTCTCAACTCAGATGCACTGGCCAGGTAGACAGGAAAAGGTCTGTGAACTTTTGAATTTCAATTTCCTGTTTGGCCAGCGTGGCAAGCTGCAGGTGAGTGCAGAGGTGACTATGCAGAGCTCATCAGCAGACGTGACAATGATGGAGTCCCAGAATCGCAAAAGAGCTCCAGCATGGACCGAATGGGAGGTATGGGATCTGATCGCTGTATGGGGAGAGGAATCTGTGCTATCAGAACTACGTTCCAGTTTTCGAAATGCCAAAACATTTGTCAAAATCTCCCAGGGCATGAAAGATAGAGGCCACAACAGGGACCCGAAGCAGTGCTGCGTGAAACTTAAGGAGCTGAGGCAAGCCTACCAGAAAACCAGAGAGGCGAACGGCTGCTCCGAGTCAGAGCCCCAAACATGCTGCTTGTATGATGAGCTGCATGCCATTTTAGGGGGTTCAGCCACCACTACCCCAGCCGTGTTGTTTGACTCCTTCAATGGAGATGGAGGCAACACGGAAGCAGGTTTGGGGACGAGGAAGATGATGATGATGAGGTTGTAGATAGCTCACAGCAAGCAAGCGGAGAAACCCATTTTCCCGACAGCCAGGAACTGTTTGTCACCCTGGACCTGGAGCCAGTACTCCCCAAACCCACCCAAGGCTGCCTCCCAGACCCACCAGGTGGAGAAGGGACCTCTGGTGAGTGTACCTTTTAAAATACTATACATGGTTTAAAAGCAAGCATGTTTAATGATTAATTTGCCCTGGCATTCACGGCTCTCCTGAATGTACTCCCAAAGCCTTTGCAAAAGGTTTCTGGGGAGGGCAGCCTTATTCCATCCACCATGGTAGGACACTTTACCACTCCAGGCCAGTAGCACGTGAACTCGGGAATCATTGTAGAACAAAGCATTGCAGTGTATGTTTGCTGGCGTTCAAACAACATCCGTTCTTTATCTCTCTGTGTTATCCTCAGGAGGGTGATATCATTCATGAGGGTGATATCATTCACCTGGTTGAAATAGGGTGCTTTTCTTAAGGGGACATTCAGAGGTGCCCGTTCCTGCTGGGCTGTTTGCCTGTAGCTGAACAGAAATGTTCCCCACTGTTAGCCATGGGGAGGGGGGAGGGATGAGGGGCTAGCCACGCGGTGTGCGGAGGCAAAATGCGACCTTTGAACGAAAGCATATGTGCTTTGTATGTAATGTTAACAGCAAGGTTTACCGTGAAAGAGTGTACCTATTGTTCTATAAAATGTGTCTTTTTAAATACCACTATCCCTTTTTTTTTCTCCACCAGCTGCATGTGTTTCAAGGATCACAGGATCTTCTTCTTCCCAGAGGCTAGCAAAGATTAGAAGACGAAAAAAACGCACTCGCGATGAAATGTTCTCTGAGCTCATGCTGTCCTCCCACACTGACAGAACACAGATGAATGCGTGGAGGCAGACAATGTCAGAGTGCAGGAAAGCACAAAATGACCAGGAGGAGAGGTGGTGGGCTGAAGAGAGTAAGTGGTGGGCTGAAGAGAGGGCTAAAGCTGAATGGTGGTGGCAGCATGATAAGAGGAGGCAGGATTCTATGCTGAGGCTGCTGGAGGATCAAACTAATATGCTCCAGCATATGGCTGAGCTGCAGAAAAGGCAGCCGGAGCACAGACCACCGCTACAGCCCCTGTGTAACCAACCGCCCTCCTCCCCAAGTTCCATAGCCTCCTCACCCAGATGCCCAAGAACGCGGTGGGGGGGCCTCTGGCCATCCAGCTACCCCACCCCAGAGGATTGCCCAAGCAACAGAAGGCTGGCATTCAATAAGTTTTAAAGTTTTAAACTTTTAAAGTGCTGTGTGGCCTTGTCCTTCCCTCCTCCACCACCCCTCCTGGTGCTTCTCTCCTCCACCACACCTCCCGGGCTACCTTGGTAGTTATCCCCCTATTTGTGTGATGAATTAATAAAGAATGCATGAATGTGAAGCAACAATGACTTTATTGCCTCTGCAAGCAGTGATCAAAGGGAGGAAGGGAGGGTGGTTAGCTTTCAGGAAGTAGAGTGAACCAAGGGGCAGGGGGGTTTCATCAAGTAGAAACAAACAGAACTTTAACACCGTAGCCTGGCCAGACATGAAACTGGTTTTCAAAGCTTCTCTGATGCGCACCGCACCCTCCTGTGTTCTTCTAACCGCCCTGGTGTCTGGCTGTGCGTAACCAGCAGCCAGGCGATTTGCCTCAACCTCCCACCCTGCCATAAACGTCTCCCCCTTACTCTCACAGATATTGTGGAGTGCACAGCAAACAGTGGGAATATTGGTTTTGCTGAGGTCTAACCGAGTCAGTAAACTGCACCAGTGCGCTTTTAAACATCCAAATGCACATTCTACCACCATTCTGCACTTGCTCAGCCTGTAGTTGAACAGCTCCTGACTACTGCCCAAGCTGCCTGTGTATGGCTTCATGAGCCATGGCATTAAGGGGTAGGCTGGGTCCCTACGGATAACTATAGGCATTTCAATATCCCCAACGGTTATTTTCTGGTCTGGGAATAAAGTTCCTTCCTGCAGCTTTTGAAACAGACCAGAGTTCCTGAAGATGCGAGCGTCATGTACCTTTCCCGGCCATCCCATGTTGATGTTGGTGAAACGTCCCTTGTGATCCACCAGTGCTTGCAGCACTATTGAAAAGTACCCCTTGCGGTTTATGTACTCGCCGGCTTGGTGCTCCGGTGCCAAGATAGGGATATGGATTCCGTCTATGGCCTCACCACAGTTAGGGAATCCCATTGCAGCAAAGCCATCCACTATGACCTGCACATTTCCCAGGGTCACTACCCTTGATATCAGCAGATCTTCGATTGTGTTGGCTATTTGCATCACAGCAGCCCCCACAGTAGATTTGCCCACTCCAAACAGACTCTCAACTGACAGGTAGCTGTCTGGCATTGCAAGCTTCCACAGGGCTATTGCCATTCACTTCTCAACTGTGAGTGCTGCTCTCATCTTGGTATTCTTGCGCCTCAGGGTGGGGCAAAGCAAGTCACAAAGTTCCATGAAAGTGCCCTTATGCATGCAAAAGTTTTGCAGCCACTGGGAATTGTCCCAGACCTGCAACACTATGCGGTCCCACCAGTCTGTACTTGTTTCCCGGGCCCAGAATCGGCATTCCACCACATGAACCTACCCCATTAGCACCATGATGCCCACACTGTCAGGGCCCGTGCTTTGAGAGAAGTCTGTGTCCATGTCCT
Source organism: Dermochelys coriacea (assembly GCF_009764565.3). NCBI lineage: Eukaryota > Metazoa > Chordata > Testudines > Dermochelyidae > Dermochelys > Dermochelys coriacea. Next base: position 91,545,314 of record NC_050072.1, read on the forward strand.
CATCACTCTCGTCACTGCACTGACGTCACCTACTCGCCCGGTTTCGCTTTGCCAGGTTCTGGCGCTGCATATACTGCTGGATAATGTGAGTGGTGTTTAATGTGCTCCTAATTGCCAAAGTGATCTGAGCGGGCTCCATGCTTGCCGTTGTATGGCATCTGCACAGAAAAAAGGTGCGGAACGATTTTCTGCCATTGCTCTGACGGAGGGAGGGGCAACTGACGACATGGTTTACAGGGTTGGCTTATAGGGAATTAAAATCAACAAAGGGAGTGGCTTTGTGAGAAACAGAATGGCCTCCTCAAGGATAGAACTCAAAACCTCAAGGATAGAACTCAAAACTGGGTTTAGCAAGCCGTTGATTTCACGGAGGGAGGGAGGAGAAAATGAATACAAAACAAATCTGGTCTATTTCTTGTTTTGATCCACTTCATCTATCTTTATACATCTTGCTGGCAGCAGACTGTGCAGTACGATCGCTAGCCATCGTCATCTCCTGGGTGCTCGGCAGAAGACAGTGCAGTATGACTGCTGGCCATCGTCTTCTGCTGGCTGTTGATTAAAAGACAGTGCACTGCCGGTAGGACTGAATTGCCATGAGACAAAACTTAAATGGGAAATGATTTGGATGAGTCACTTCCATGTTTGCCCAGGCGCTCCTGACCTCATCGAGGTTAGTTAAAAGAGCACCCTGGACTACATCGACGATTGCTACCAGTCATACTGCACTGTCCGCTGCCAAAAGGCAATAAACTGTTGCTGTGTAACAATGTAGTACCGCGTCTGCCAGCACCCAGGAGACATACGGTGACGGTTAGCTGAGCAAGCTCCATGCTTGCCGTGGTATGGCATCTGCACAGGTAACTCAAGAAAAAAGGCACAAAACGATTGTCTGCCCTTGCTTTCACAGAGGGAGGGAGGGAGGGAGGGAGGGAGGGAAGGCAGGCCTGACGATATGTACCCAGAACCACCCGCAATAATGTTTTAGCCCCATCAGGCACTGGGATTTCTACCCAGAATTCAAATGGGCAGCGGAGACTGCGCGAACTGTGGGATAGCTACCCACAGTGCAACGCTCCGGAAGTCGATGGTTGCCTCAGTACTGTGGACACACTCCGCCGACTACATGCACTTAGAACATTTGTGTAGGGACACACACAATTGACTGTATTAAAACGCTTTCTACAAAACCGATTTCTATAAATTCGACCTAATTTCATAGTGTAGACATACCCCTAGTGTATAGCCCATTGATCATCCAAGTTTCCTTTGTGAATCAGAAGTAAACTTCACAGCCTCTTTTCCATGTAAAAAACAGCTTCTTCCTTGCATTGCATGAGGTGTTTCTTTAAAAAAAAAATCTTAAAAGTTTTGCCAAGTTCAGATTTTAATCAAGTGTAATGTGGCAATCTAAGAACTAACAGATAAGAGCTGTTTATCATGTTTTCCCCTCCGAAAAAAAGTTCACAAACATCAGACATGGGACTGGCAAGGAAGAGTGTGTGTCTCGTGGATAGAGCAGAGTACTGGCTATCCTCATAGCTTCTGGTCTCCTAGTAATTTATTATGTGACTTGCTCTATAAAATAAATGCATACAAAACAAAGAAACTAACAGCAAAATTCTTTTCTTGTTTCTTCCCATTTAGGGAAAGCAGAGTATTAAAGCTGAGCCCATTGTGCAGAAAATTTCACCATTAGTGTGGTTTCTTTTTAAACTTTCTCCATCCCTTTTGGTAACATATGCCATCCTCACTTGCATAGCAATTTTCCTAGCCAAGTTAAGAGCAAAGATCCATCTTGCCCACTATCCTGTTTTCCGACAGTGGCCAATGCCAGGTGCCCCAGAGGGAATGAACAGAACAGGTAATCACCAAGTGATCCATCCCCTGTCACCCATTCCCAGCTTCTGGCAAACAGAGGCTTGGGACACCATCCCTGCCTATTCTGGGTAAGAGCGATTGATGGACCTTTCCTCCATAAATGTATCTAGTTCTCTTTTGAACCCTGTTATAGTCCAGCACTCCACCATATCAGTACCCCACCAAACCCATATGCTGGTTCTGAGTTACTTTAACAAGCAAAGGAACAAAAAGCATCTGAAGAATGTTTTATCTGGCAACAAATGAGTTAATATAGCATTCTAAAGTTACTTCCCTCCTTCAGAGCTACTATCCAGATGCTTTAGGGCTTACCCAAGTGAAGGCTGGATCACCACACAAATAGGAAGTACAGCTGGTTCCCCAGCTCCAGTCCTGCAGGTATGCAGAAACCAACCATGTCACTGGGATGAGTAACATGTATGTGTGGTGGTATGGTATGTTCTGTATGCAATTTCTCTTCAGGTCTCATGGGATTTGATTAGAGATGAAGGAAGTCCAGAGTGACTGATCAGCCAGCTAACTGAAGGGATAGGTTTTACCTTGCAAGGCATAGCATAACAAATGACTTGCACAGATAGGGTCAGATTATCCATGAATTCTGTGGGGAAAATACTTTATTTGAGTAAAAATAGGCTCATTTTTGAGTGAAAATATTAAAATTTCATAAGTGTTGAAAATAATATTGTTAGGGCTGCCTATCTTGTTTATTAATCTATAGATGGTATTTGTACTGCACCCAACAGCATAGAATCTGGATTCAAATCCTTCATATTTCTTTGTAAAGAAAGCAACATAAGGGCCCTTTAGAAAAAAGAATGCAGTTTAACTTTTTGTAAGGTTCTATTGTTATTTGAAACTGATCTTTATAATGACTCTTTGGTTTGGAAGCTTGGCATTATATGGTCATCTGACAGAAACGTATTAGAATGGGAAAAATTAGATCATAGACTCATCAATTTTAAGGCCAGCATAGATCATTGTGATCATGAATCTGTAAACTCAGGAGTAGTACCGAATGATTGGAGAATTGCTAATATAGTTCCTATTTTTAAGAAAGGAAAAAAAGGTGATCCGGGTAACTACAGGCCAGTTAGTTTGACATCTGTAGTATGCAAGGTCCTGGAAAAAATTTTGAAGGAGAAATTAGTTAAGGACATTGAAGTCAATGGTGAATGGGACAAAATACAACATGGTTTTACAAAAGGTAGATCGTGCCAAACCAACCTAATCTCCTTTTTTGAAAAAGTAACAGATTTTTTAGATAAAGGAAATGCAGTGGATCTAATTTACCTAGATTTCAGTAAGGCATTTGATACCGTGCCACATGGGGAATTATTAGTTAAATTGGAGAAGATGGGGATCAATATGAACATCAAAAGGTGGATAAGGAATTGGTTAAAGGGGAGACTGCAACGGGTCCTACTGAAAGGCGAACTGTCAGGTTGGAGGGAGGTTACCAGTGGAGCTCCTCAGGGATCGGTTTTGGGACCAATCTTATTTAATCTTTTTATTACTGACCTTGGCACAAAAAGTGGGAGTGTGCTAATAAAGTCTGCAGATGATACAAAGCTCGGAGGTATTGCCAATTCGGAGAAGGATCGGGATATTATACAGGAGGATCTGGATGACCTTGTAAACTGGAGTAATAGTAATACGATGAAATTTAATAGTGAGAAGTGTAAGGTTATGCATTTAGGGATTAATAACAAGAATTTTAGTTATAAGTTGGGGATGCATCAATTAGAAGTAACGGAAGAGGAGAAGGACCTTGGAGTATTGGTTGATCATAGGATGACTATGAGCTGCCAATGTGATATGGCTGTGAAAAAAGCTAATGCGGTTTTGGGATGCATCAGGAGAGGCATTTCCAGTAGGGATAAGGAGGTTTTAGTACCATTATACAAGGCACTGGTGAGACCTCACCTAGAATACTGTGTGCAGTTCTGGTCTCCCATGTTTAAAAAGGATTAATTCAAACTGGAGCAGGTACAGAGAAGGGCTACTCGGATGATCCGAGGAATGGAAAACTTGTCTTATGAAAGGAGACTTAAGGAGCTTTGCTTGTTTAACCTAACTAAAAGAAGGTTGAGGGGAGATATGATTGCTCTCTATAAATATATCAGAGGGATAAATACAGGAGAGGGAGAGGAATTATTTAAGCTCAGCACCAATGTGGACACAAGAACAAATGGGTATAAACTGGCCACCAGGAAGTTTAGACTTGAAATCAGACGAAGGTTTTTAACCATCAGAGGAGTGAAGTTTTGGAATAGCCTTCCAAGGGAAGCAGTGGGGGCGAAAGATCTATCTGGTTTTAAGATTCTACTTGATAAGTTTATGGAGGAGATGGTATGATGGGATAATGGGATTTTGGTAAGTAATTGATCTTTAAATATTCAGGGTAAATAGGACTAATCCCCTGAGATGGGATATTAGATGGGTGGGATCTGAGTTACCCAGGAAAGAATTTTCTGTAGTATCTGGCTGGTGAATCTTGCCCATATGCTCAGGGTTTAGCTGATTGCCATATTTGGGGTTGGGAAGGAATTTTCCTCCAGGGCAGATTGGAGAGGCCCTGGAGGTTTTTCGCATGGGGCATGGTTGACTTGAGGGAGGCTTCTCTGCTTCTTGAACTCTTTAAACCATGATTTAAGGACTTCAATAGCTCAGACATAGGTGAGGTTTTTCATAGGAGTGGGTGGGTGAGATTCTGTGGCCTGCGCTGTGCAGGAGGTCAGTCTAGATGATCAGAATGGTCCCTTCTGACCTTAGTATCTATGAATCTATGAATCTATCTATGAATCATCCAGTCTGACCTAACCCTGATCACAGCATTTCACTCAGATCAGATTCAGGCATTGTAAACATAAACTGGTATAATTTGTGCTAGTTAACCAGTCTGGCAAATCAGTGTAGTTCAGGGTATAACGGAGAAATTTGAAATGTATATACACAGTGACAATATTGAGCCTACTCAGAGTAACTTCCCCAGTCCTGAGATAAACACTGAAATGCACCCAACTGGCAATGGACAAAGGACAGCGTGTTTAAAATTTGAATAATTTTTAGGCCAGGGTTGGGTTCAAAGTTGAATCCAGACAAGGTTTTATGTTTGCTTTCAAACATACCAAAATCTCAAAGGCTATTCTCACAAGATTTTGGCTAAAAATGGTGAAATTTTTTTGAAATCAGCTGGTTTTGTGCGATGTCCTCCATCTTGACTCACAGAAATCTTTCAAGATCAGCTGTTCTCACAAGAGTTAAAAGAACTTGAATAGCAAATCCTGCAAGAACAGGAACCTGGTCATTTTCAAATAAGAACCAGAACAGACCATTTCTGGCTTGGGCTTAAACCTGTAGGGACAGATTTTGATCCGCCCATTTGACTATGAACCATCAGCCACCATTCCTAAAATCCTAAGGCATCCAGAATCTGGTTTTGACTCATCTTTATGTACAACATGATGACTAACATGGCAAGTACATTTAGATGCACAACCTGGGCATTCATAACTCCAGCTGAAGTCAGTGATCTCCTGGGTATTAAGTATCTCTGAAAATCAGGTCGTAAATGTCTACTATTTACAGCAGTCTTTTCAAAGTCACTCTCCAATTAAAATTCACATATTTTTAAAATTACCTCCAAAAATACATTTCTTTTCCTGTGCTACAAAAACACCCTAGATTATTGAAATAATAAGACTATTAAAAATCTAATTTACTTCTCATGTTTTACACTGGTTGTTTAGTATTTGCAATTCTCTAATCTTGCACTTTGCATTTTCTAGTCAATTTTGCTGCACTATCAAGATTCAGGGTGCCAAATGCTACAAGGGAACATTTTATTTAAAAGCTAAATGAATAAACAATCTATTTCTATTGGAATTGAAAAAATATAAATCTTGGAAACAGCTCTGTTGGTCTTATACTTGGTAAAAACTTTTTTGTTTTGTCATATTTAAAGTTTAGGCCTAATTTGCCCTTCCCCTTTAATAGAAAGCCCCATGAATGAGAAACCCTGTCAGGATGCATTCAAGGTACAATTTCATTCTACCCAGACAGCTCCTAACATCCCCCTTTTTGTGTTTCCCTCGGACACACCAGGCTCTCCAAAGTGATGTCAGAATGGAGGGGAAGACGATCAGTGGGAGTAGCCTGCCGAAGCTGACACTCCAAAGGGCAGCATGAGGAAAACCAGAACAAATGACTGGAAACTGGTTTTCTTTCCACCAGTTATCATGGAATGCCTGCCATTCTGTCTGGTAACCATAAATTAGCCTTCCACCATAAAAAGAGGTAGCTGAGAAAGCCATAATCAAAAGCAAAACATGAGAAAAAGTTTCAACAAGTGGAGAAAAACATTTTTAAATTAGCTGAGTTTATGCAGAGAATTCTTTGGGCACTATTCATAAAAATGTTATGCTCCATTAATGTGGCGTTTCATAAAGTGCACTCATATAAAATGAGTGACGATGACTGTAGTTTCCCACTCAACAAAGCCCTCCTATCACAAGGACAGAAGCTACACTGCTGTTACACCTGAAGGGAGGGAACTGACTTAGCCATCTATTCATTACTGGAGCACAATGATGATTGCACAGAAGTAGTCATGTGACACAGTAACATGGTTCCCCTCTGAAATAAAATGCAGCACACACGATGCATTGTAACAGAGTGTTGCTATTAAAATGTGTAATGTTTAATATCGCTATCAACACAAGCACAATTCACTTGCCCGAACTGCATAAGTGTGATTCAAATTGACCTTCTAAATGTAGGGTGTTAGAGGACTCCAGTCCAGGGCTGTCAATCATGAGCACTAAATTCACACACCATCTTGAGGGACAAATTATGGCTGCACTAGCATGTCCTTAAGGTGCAGGGAGTGTTCACTGAGAGCTATTTTCTTTTAGCATTCCCATATGAGAGGCAACCATAATTTGGATGCTTCTGCTCTAGGAATATACTCGGGGGAAACAGGCCTACACTACCACAGTCAAAGGACTATGTCTGGGTTGGGTGAGGGCATATGTACACTGACCAATGCAGTGTATTCTTCACCTGTAGCATAGTGGTGTTCTGACCCATTTAATGGCAGAGAGAGAGAGAGAGAGAGAGAGAGATGAATGACTCTGCTCTACTGCTCTACAGTTCAGTTCCCAGTTTATCTGCAAATTCAGTGTGTGACTTTGGGTAAGTCATGTAATCTACCCTGTGCTTCAGTTCCCTGTCTGTAAAATGGGGATAATCCTTCCCTATCTCGCAAGGATGTTCTGAGGATAAAATTCATTAATGATTGCTATGTGTTCAGAGACTGTGATGAAGGCCATAAAAGTACCAACATAAATGCCATAACACTAAGTAAATGCTATAACATTGCAAGTATTCTGCAGAATAGGACATTACTGCCAATTGATTTCATTGCGAGTTTGCCTGAGTTAGCCTGGAATAAAAATTGAGTAAGTAATTTAGGGTTTGGTCCAAGATATGTACAAAGTTATGGTATTTACTTACAGTGAAAAAAAAACAAAACAGGAAACTCTGTAGTCTTTCCAGGCATTATGTTGACTGATGTACAAGGAGGCATATATGACCTGAAGCACCCTGACAATTCATATCATAAAAGGATATTATTATAGCTCTCCTAATTGTCTCTAAATCATAAGATCTGCTTTGGGGAAATATATTATAAACAAGATTATTCAAATGTTAATTTCATCTTTTTAATTCTACTGTAATACCTATGATGGTGTAAAAGGAGACTTGTAAATGTGAGCACTGGGAGTACCAAGGGTAGAATTTTCAAACATACCTAAAGGAGTTAGGCCCCCAACTCCCATTGATTTTCCACAGAAGCTCAGTACCAAACTCCCTTAAGTGTTTTAAAAACCCCATCTTAAAAAGGAAACCAAAGCATGGTTCGATACATAGTGTGAGTGCATGTGTGAGTCTGAGGTGCTATGGATTTTCCTTGAACTCTCAAGAATGAGGGAGATCTGCAGCTGCATTGTGGAGGAAGAAAATGTCTGAGATTCTCACTCCCACCTCTCATGCACACTCCCCAAAAATAAGCTATCACAAATGCCATGGAAAACCAATTTGATGAAGACACAAGAGCGCCCCTTCAAAAACCTCATGCTTCCACTTACACTGGCTTGAAGTGTAAAGCTACCTTAGAGACTAAGGCTTAGATGTTCGCCTTACCCCTTTCTCCCACCACAGAAGGGTCAGAGTTAGACAGGTTGAGATTTTATTGTCTGTATCTGTAGTACATGAGGACATATTTCCATGAAGAGCTTGAAATTCAAAATCTGCATTCTTCAGTGGCAAGGATTAATCATTTACCAGTAGTGCTGTGCAAATAACCAATTTTTTGGTTTGGTGGCTGAGCCAAAAAGTTAAAAAAATAATTTTGAGTCAAATGAAACATTCTGTTTCATCTTTTTAGGGTTCTTAAGTTTTTTACCATTTTAATGGTCAATAAAATTGAAATAAAATTCAAACCGAAAAGTCAAAATGTTTCATTTTGAGTGTTGCGAGTTTTGTTTCTGCTTTATTTTTCTGACCGAAACAATTTGGTAAATTTGACAAAAAAAAATCACAGAATGTTCCAGTGGACCCAAAACTATGTTTCTCAGTGAAAAAAATGTTTCATTTGAAAAAATTGTCCCAGTTCTACCACTGAGTTCTAAAAAAAAGAAAAGGAGTACTTGTGGCACCTTAGAGACTAACAAATTTATTTGAGCATAAGCTTTCGTGAGCTATAGTTCACTTCACCGATGAAGTGAACTGTAGCTCATGAAAGCTTATGCTCAAAAAAATGTGTTAGTCTTTAAGGTGCCACAAGTACTCCTTTTTTCTTTTTTTTTTGCGAATACAGACTAACACGGCTGCTACTCTGAAACACTGAGTTCTAGTGTGTGTGTTTGGAGCACTGTATTTTCTCAAGCTTTTTGACTGGCTCTTGCTTAAGAGGAAATGAACCATTTCAGTTAGATTCTGAAATCTACCATGGAAGCATTTAGAAGCTTTTAGGTACTCCTCCATCAATGAATTGACAAAAGGTGAAGCAGTCTGGATTCTTCCCAAAACCAAATATTCACCAAACACCCGATTATATCAACTATCAGGAGTTTGCATTTGTGTTTCAGAGAGAAGCAGAAACAGAGAAAGAGAGATTGAGTGTGGTGTTGGTAGAGAGGGAGATGTGGCAAAGGGGCCTGTTACTATTCCATAAGGCTTCTGAGCCACATATGTACTGTGCCTCCTAATCTTTTGTATTCATACAGACTCTGGGATTCTTTGTGTTTGTAGGTGTTTTCATTTTTTACACGTTTGAAAAGTAGTCTCAATAAGATTAATTTTGAGTCTTGTACAAGCAGCCAAAGAATTCAAACATCATAGTCACTCCCACAACATGGGGAATACAGCTCAGAAACTTCAGGTCCAAGAGACAGAGAACCACTCAGGAAAAATCTCCTTCATCTCAGTGGGTGAATGTCATCCCTGTGCAGAGGTCCAGCAACAGGTCCCCTAGGTACCACTTAAGGTCTAATTAAGATCCTCAATGACATCAGTGATGCCTCGGCCTTGTGCAGAGATGAATTTCATCCAATGTGACAGGAGTTACCTGTCCAGCAGAAGACAGTGGTACACACATAAGTACCAACAAGATGAAAGTATGCACCAGCAAGAAGAGATGATAGGACTGGTTTGGGGTCCATTATGCTTAAATCCCAAATTGTCCTTTAGCATCTATAAAATATTTCTAAAACTATATATAATAAAATAGTAATAATAATAAAAAATAAGTATGTATAGAGCAGTTTGTACCTTCCGAGTGCTTTACAAACACAAGCTAATTCATTCTCAAATAGAAGCTTTCCTTTTTAAGGCAAGAAAAACAAAGGATGGTAATGTAGTAGTAGAAAGGAGGCCAGACTTGCTTGCTTACCATTATTTTAGGAGGTATGAAAATGGATTAGTAACTTTAATAAAGATTAAGGGTAGAATCCTGGAATACATGAAGTCAATGGCAAAATTCCTGTTTACTTAAAGGGAATCAGGATTTGATCCTAAAAAGTCTCTTTATTAGTTATACTTCTTTAAATAAAGAAATTATGTCCAACTTTCCTTCAAGCACCTTTGTTCTTTCTCCCTGATGCCTTTTATGCACCATTGTGTCCTTCAAATCTGTTGCTGAAACTCACCTCTAACATGCACATTTGACAATGGCTAGGCAGTGGGTGCATTGCTCCTGCCCCTTATACCAAACACGAGTATTTCACTGATACCTCTGGGGGCGGGGGGTGGGGAAACAGGCCATTTTTATGTTAGGGATTGATATGCCTAACTGTAGAACATTTTTGCCTAAATAACTTGCTGACGATCACAACAAAAATGATACACAAATTCTGCTCTCAGTTACAGAAACCGTGGTGGAATTATTCTGGATTTATGCCAGTTTAAAATAGTGCACAATTTGATTCACTATATTCTCACAATATGCCTGGTTCTGGTTCTGTGTCGTCAGTGGCAAATCTGTCAGAACACTGGCTAAGGCAAGATATGTACTGCCTATGTGCACACACTACATTTTTAGCAGATAAATTTAAACTTTGTTGATCCTCTTTTTTTTAGGAAATATTTAAATCATTATAAAAAGCATTTTTTCATCCCAGGTGATTAGATTGTCTGTGAGTTTTGAGAGAGGTGCAGCTAATAGTGATAAAATATGTCCTTTTGAGCCCCATATTACATTTTAATTATAAAGATGTGTGTGTTTCTGTTATTAAAATATGTATACAAATTTCTACAACCTTTAAAGCCATTTGGCTGTGTGTGTGTGTATGTGTATGTTGACAGCACTGAGATATTTGTCAGTAACTTTGCTGTAGACAAGGACCAGATCCATCTCCAGAGCAGTTTTTGACAGTTTCCAGGCTTCACTATTGAAACACAAGTCGTTGCTGAATGTGGGAAAGACTAAAGCTATGCTGTTTGGCTCAAAGCCCAGAACTGAAAGATTTGGGTCCACTTTACCAGCTAAAAACATGTAATGTGGTTACTTTTAAAACTTTAAGGGCCAGAATCTCAGCTGGTGAAAATAGGCTTAGCTCCACTGAAGTCAATGAAACTGCACCCACTTAAACCAGCCGAGGATCTGGTGCATATATCTTCCAGGAACTAGTTGGACTATAATTCTCTAAAGATGAGTCAAACATATGAGTACCCACCATCAAGGAGAAGAATAGGCATTTTCACTACCAGTCTTCTGTTAACCTGCTCATACTACTGTATAGGGCATGAGATGATTTTCCTAATCTGTGAGATTTTTTTTATATTTTTGAAGTTTTTTCCATCCCTGAACCAGGACAAAAAAAATCTCAAATCACATTTTTGGGAACCAAAAATCTGATTTTTTTTCAGTTCAGGTCAATCAAAATATTTTGCTTCATTAATTTTGAATCATTTTGTTTTGATTTTTACATTTTTTTCTGTTAAACTTTTTTCCCAGTGTATATTTAGTAAAATTTTGAAACCCGAAGTCATTCTGACTCAAAAAACAAGACTTTCCAATTTGGCAACGTTGAAATGGGACATTTTTGATAATCTCAGACTTCTTTTTAACAAAACTTTTTTTGAGCCTGGTGTTCTGTTGAACCTGACACTGTTCCATGAACAGTTGATGGTTTTGATGAATCACCATTTTTAGTGAAACAATTGTTTCAATGACAATTCCCAATCACCTTTACTGTATAGTTATTGTCTGGACACTTCAGGCCTGGACACTCATTGTCCTGGATACTGTTGACCCACATGAGAAGGGATGCTTATACTGCTACTGCCACTTATGATGTGCTTTCTCTGTTGATGAAGATAGGGCCTCAGCATCTTTGGCTGTCTACCAACACCTTTCACAAGCACTACATCAAGTTCAATATCACAGGCTGTCCTGAAATTAGAGCCATCTTCTCAACAGTGTGTAAGGCAATAAAGAAGAAATATAATTTCTCTTGTTGCTCAAATGCAGTACTTTCACTGAAAACCAAAGTACCTCAATAAAAATAAGTGGCTCATGGGTTAACATAACTTTGTTGTTTCAGTTCTTCCATTTTTTTTCTGATGTGTTTTATATATCTAAGTTAACTCTTATTTCCAAAAAACCCAGCCACGGGTTACTATGGGTTTGTGAAAGTTGGGCTTTGACAGCTAAGCCTGCAATACTAATCATCAGCTACTAGCCCATGTGGGTTGCAATAGGTCAGCCTCTGTACAGACTTAGACCTTGATCCTACAAGTCCTTGTAGAGTATGCAGCAGGAAGTGCCAGGTTTTGCACCCCGCAACAAACCTGAGTGCAGTTTATGCATGGGCACAATAAAGTTCATAACTAGTCTACCACTCTGCCTGGAAGTAAATCTCAAGCTTCTTAACTGCCCACTCCTCTACTCAATAGAGCGCAGGGCAAGATAAGAGTGAGGTCTGAGCAGACAGTAAGTATATCTATGGAAACATGGGATTAAGTGGGATCATTCCTTATCATGCAAGTGAAGTGCTTAGCTATACTCTCCCTTTTTGGTTTTATTCCTGCTGCTAGGCAGAAATAACTTGGTGGCAGCAAAGCAGCCTCCTCATGGAAGCATGATTGTGTTTCCTTCCACTGCCTGCCTTCTTCATCACTTTTTACCTTGCACTTTCCACAGTCTTTATTTATAGACCCCTCTCTCAGACTTTTGGGATTTTGCTGGTTTATCAACTGTTCTTCATGTAGGCTCAGGTACCGTCTCTATAGCTACTGTAGCACTGGCAGCACATTCAGCTATATTACGCCGTTTCTTATGTCGCCTGATGTGTTTTCATGTTCTGAACACCATTGCTATAAGGAGAATGGAGGAAGCAGGCCTAGTTAAGGCTCCTGAGAGGCAAGAGCCAGAAGGCTGGGAACCAGGACAGCTGCTCTGTCTGACTGCATTGGATAAAATGGTCCAGGAGTCATTTGTTAAGTATATCATGTAATGTTATTGCAAACATTTCAGAGGAGGAGAATGTAATACTACTCTTGCTGCTCTGTCTAGTGTCACCACTATTAACAAAAACATGTCTTGTTAGAATGACATGGTGTTAGTTCTGGCTGCCCATCCTAAAAATGCAGTCATACTTCTGGAGTAATTCAAATGCCCACTCATCCTTCCCTCTTCTACTGCTAAGCTAGCCAGGTAAGGACAAAGAGCTGTTATAGCCATACCACTGCAGGTGTTATGCATGGAGGCAGTAAGTCCATCTAATTGCAGCCAAAACAATCACCCACCTCATTATGAAGAACATTCAAAGTGTCTGAGGGTAGGAGTCAAGAAGGGAAAGTGAGATTAAGGGCTCAGTCATTGAGTCTGGAGGTGAGAAAGAGGAGATAGTGATGAGAGAGATACTTTTAAAACTGCATGTAAAGAGGAGTATGTGTCAGAAACAGAAGGGACATTTTTCAGTAGTCAATAGACAGGGTCAATACAGTCTTTGGCCTCTCCAGACTGCCCTAGACAGAGTTGTCATTACTGATGGCCAAAGCTCAGATTTCTTGCAGGTTCCATTTGGAGACGCATTGAAAAGTATCAAGACTATCCCAATAGCTTTGTTCCAGCAACCGGGCCAGAAATCTAACCATAGTAGATTCCTGAAATCTGTGGAAATGATCACTCACCCATCCCTAGTGAGAAACTGACTTCACTGACCACAAACACAAGGAATCACTGTAGCTGGGGCTGTTATTGATAAAAAGGAAAAGGGATCATCTATATTGCTTCTGAGTCCTTGAAGATTATCTACAAATTTTTTTCCCAGCTGCCCCCATTCATTACACGTTACCATAGAAATCCTGTTGTTGTGGCACTTTAAAAAGTCACACCAGAATCTTCTCCAAAATACAATCCAAGGTTAATGATAATGTATACTGGCCTTGAAATGTGAGAAAATGAAATTACACATCTGCACAAACTCGGAATGAAAATCATCAAGAGATAACATGTTGCCAGTTAATATGACTTCAGTAAACCTTTTATTTCATGGATTCAGTTGACTCATTATGTTGTTCTCGTTTATTTGTTTTAATAAAGGATGAGCAGGTATTTCAGTCTCTATGTCTATGCAGTTCTTAGTCTCTTCAATGAAACTGTATGCAAAAGTGCCATTTAGTTCCAATTATAGTGGTAGGTCTTGCGAGGTGGACATTTTGGAACTGGACTGAAACTAATCATGTAGAAGACTGGATTTCTTAAGGGATTGATAATGGTGTAGAGATCCTTTCATCTCCCGGTCATTGTTTTAAATACAACCAAGTTCAATAGCAACTGAAACTAATTATTTATGTGATGGCAAGTTAGTGGTTCATGTGAAATGAGAAATAACACCATGAAAAGTCCTCTTTCAAATGGCATTAATTTTCACCAGTATTGGCAGGCTCCTCAGAGAGGCTATGGATTAAGTAGGCATGAGGCATGAATTAAATATAACCCATGATTTTATATATATATGTATATACCTGAGTATCATTAGTGGATTAGCTTGCACTGCTGTTGCCCAGGCTGTACTTTCTCTGTTAATGAAGAGAGATCCTCAGTTTCCAGGGCTGTCTATCCTACTTCGTTTACAAGCACTGTATTTAAAAACACAAAAGACTGAACTCATTTTACACAGGCCATTGAACAGCCATCAGATGGTAACAACTTTGGGTCACTACCTTCCCTGGGTGGATTCTATTTCCAACCAGTGGGGGCCTAGAACTGATACTGTTTATATTCCATTACTTGTGCCATCTTCTTTGATATCTCTTCTTTTGTTTCTCACTTAATGTTTTTGTCCAGAATGATGGTTCATTTCTTTCCACATATGCCACAGTACTGGTTTTGTTCCATTTAAAACTGTCATTCTAAAGTTTGCAAAAAGAAAAGGAGTACTTGTGGCACCTTAGAGACTAACAAATTAAGATGATGTCTGTCTGTATCTGTGCGAGTTTTTTCATGAAGTTGACAGATTTCCACTCTATACGGCTAAATTCAGTGCCTTGCATAATCACAGGTTTCAGAGTAGCAGCCGTGTTAGTCTGTATTCGCAAAAAGAAAAGGAGTACTTGTGGCACCTTAGAGACTAACAAATTTGTTAGTCTCTAAGGTGCCACAAGTACTCCTTTTCTTTTTGCGAATACAGACTAACACGGCTGCTACTCTGAAATTCTAAAGTTTAATACTCTCAGAGCAGCATGATTCTTGAATAGGACACTCCTCAAAAATACTATCCCTAAAGAGGCAGGCTGACTAGCTAATATGAAGAGACAATGTTTATTCTCCTCTTCACAGTGCTTGCATTATTATAAAAGGTTTCCTTTAAGTCTAGAGGTGTAACCTAAAGTTGTATAATCACTCCACCAGCATAAGAACATCAGAACGGCCATAGTGGTCAGACCAAAGGTCCATATAGCACAGCATCCTGTCTTCTGACAGTGGCCAATGCTAGGTGCCTTAGAGGGAATGAACAGAACAGGTAATCATCAAGTGATCCATCCCCTGTCGCCCATTCCCAGCTTTTGGCATTATATTATTCAGTCAGATACATCAGCAACTTTTGCCAGCAGTTACCATACAGTGTTGTTTGAGGTACTACTGTGTTCCTTGTGATTAGAATAGTAACCACAGTTATACATTCTGTCTATCTATCTTTTGGGCATTTATACCGTACTCATCACCATGGTACCTGAGCACCTTAACCACTGTGTAGTATCTATGCAACAGATTGTGATTTTGCTTATTTCAGTATATTTATTGGATGTTAAAAAAGACTCTCAGTAGCTATATCAGAAAAAAAAAGTTGACTCCTTAGTGTTGGCTATTCATTATACAACAATGGCAAACTTGCACAAATATGTAACATTTTAGTAACTGCATTTCATCCAAATATTTCTTTATATGAGAATACTGTGTAATAATAGGGGCTCACACAGTGTGCCTAATTCAATATTCCTTGTCCAAGAGAATCTCCCACTATTATCATCAACAGGAGATTTTCTTGCCCAAGGAGTACAGATATGGCGCCACTCTCAAATTTTAACCAGAAACATTGTTTCAACTATCACACTTGCAGCTTTCACATGGTAGATATTGAATGGTTGCTTGTCACAGCTATATATTATGGTACCTAGTTATTTGTTATGAGCCATCTGAGAACACTTTAGCAGGCAAATCATTTCAAGAACTCTATTCTTGATTCAATCAGATATAACATTCCAGTAATTCTTCACAGCAGACCTGGTAATGAATCACTCACTTTGTGCATCACTATAAAATAATATCTTGATTCTTATCTAACAATAAGAGACACAATATTGTCCACTATCATCTGTCTTATATGTATACCTGCCCCGGGGATGACAAGATCTATATCTGGCCATTTTTTCTTTTCTCCCTCTGTCAGGATCACTTGCTGTTAAAAGAAAATATCTGCAAACCAGAAGCAATAACAAAAGGAAGGCTTTAGGCACAAAGTACATGTATTTCACTTCAAAGGAAAGATACAAATAGCAGCTCTTCTCATCACATAAACTGGTAGAAAGATGTATTATTATTAGGATCACTGACATACAAACAGGATTCTAGAAGCTCAGTAGGAACCACTAGAAGATATTGTATATTTAAAAAGACAGCAGTACAAAATATACAAGTGGGGGGAAGAGGTTGAAGAGATGACATGAGAAAAAAAAACAGGATAGGATGGAAGAGTGCTTGTGAAGAAAGGTGGCAGGGTGATCCAGTGGATAGTAACTGAGAGCTAGAACACTGGGGTTCTAATGCCAGCTGTGCTACTGATCTGTGACCTTAGGCAAGTCATTTCATGTCTCTGGATCCCCTCTCACCATTTGTATGTCTTGTCTATTAGATTGTAAGCACTTCAGGGTACGGACTCTAGGTGCTGCTCCAATACACATAGTGATAAGATGATCTTTTTCTAGGTAGCCAATATAGATTTTATCCTTGTTTTAAAATGAGTGAAATTTGTAGTACAATATGCATGTGTATTGATCATTTTTAACTATGAGGTTAGGTAATTACAAGTTTTTTCTGTAAGGATAATATCATACTCATGTGGCCACCCTGATTAACATTACACAGGATTTTCTGGGCCTCATTCCAATTTTCCACCAGTACAAGCCCATAGACTTCAGTGGGGTTACTCCTAATTTATACAAACCTGAGTAGAGATTCAGTCACTACAAAGTGTATTTTAAAATAAAATGTACAGCTGTGAATTAACTTTGTCTCATAAATTTTGTCCTATAGCACTGAAGTGGTGCACCCTTTATGATTCTCTTCCAGTTTGTCTTTAAAATGCTGAGGATACTGGAGAGAGGGAAATACTGAAATGGATCTAGCTGTGGAATCCTATGATAATTTCATTTTGTACAGTCTGTAGTGCATAAACTAGCTAGATAGGTTATGAAGTGTAGACCTTTAATGGCTATCAGCCAATTTCCTTCATTTCTGGTCTCATGATTTCCATATTACCATCCCCAAGCCTTAAAAATCATGCATTGGGCCTCTAAAATCATGAGATGACTTAAAAATCACACGATTTTAAGAAAATGATATATTGGGGGAGTTATTTGCCTTTTGGTTTTTAAGTCTTTAGAGTGCACTCAGGTCACATTTTTAAGCTTTTCTTTTCAAACATAAGGGCTATAAACATACTTTTTAAAAACAAAAGCTGAGATTCTCTCCTAATCACATGCCTCCAGGAGCTGGAAAGTTAAAAAAAAAACACACAGAACATCAGGAGACTTGTGATAAAATTGTTAGAGCTGGCAACACTGGCTTTGCTTAGCCAGACTGTATTCTTTCACAAGCCACCTGATGAAATGAGCTGAATAAAATAGTACAAGAATTTTAACAGCAGAAAGATGGAAACATGTTAAGGGGTAGAAGGGTTGTCTCTGAGTTAGCACTTGCTTGAAAAAACTAATGGGAAGTAATGAAGTGGTGAGGAGACGAGGGGGTGGAGATTATGGAACGGGTGAACCAACTCTTGTTAAATTTATGGCCAATTAATGTTTGCCATACTTCTGAATCAAATGTTTAGCAAGCATTTTTCTATATTAAGGGCAGTTCTTTGAACAATAGGGCTCTTTTTCTGCAATTCACAGCTGTCAGAGATCATTTCACTCCCTATATAATTTGAAAAAGTGATGCTTTTAATTGACAGCATAAACACTGTTGAGGTAGTGTGCACTGAGCTTGGATTTAAATGTCTAGTAGTGTGGCATAGTTTGCATCTGTCTGAATTTTTAAGGAAATGTGACATAAATAATGTGAAACCTACATTTGAAGATGGAAAAAAGTAGTATTCTGAAATGTTATGGGAGTGCTTTGAGCCCATAAGAACCAGGAAACTAAGAGTTAAAGGTTAAAATCTTTCCTGAAGCCCCTTTCAAAATAGCCACTTTCCATGTGAAGTGCAGCATCTACCCAGAAATAGGCTGAGTTAAAGATGGACTGGCAGCCCTAACTCTGCATTTCCTGGCTTTTGTGAGTTTAATAGGACCCTTAATATTTTAACACAGTTTATATTTAATTTCTAATTGGTGATTGTTG
Organism: Dermochelys coriacea; assembly: GCF_009764565.3. Taxonomy (NCBI): domain Eukaryota; kingdom Metazoa; phylum Chordata; order Testudines; family Dermochelyidae; genus Dermochelys; species Dermochelys coriacea. Next base: position 91,563,825 of record NC_050072.1, read on the forward strand.
GTTTGTTTGTTTGTTTTTACAGCTTCTCATAAAACTATCACAGGCCTCTGTGTTATTCTTCCCACACTTACTAATCTTACTGTTCAGAGTCCCACTGAAACCAATGGTGTAAATGTCCTATTCATTCAACCAAGACTCTGCAATGTACACATACAAAATGAAACTAGTAAAGAACATGAAACTGCCACCTAAACAGCTTAGCAACACTGTGCCTACAAGTGTCCTTCATCCCAGGTGATGTTCATTTGAACTCAATGTAAAATCCAGGGTTTATGAAACCTTGCAAATTGAAAAAGATACTCCCTGGGGGCCGGGAACAAATTGCATTTTGAACAGCTTTAATAGTAGTTACAAAGCTACTGATGACTCAGAAATAAAGCTCTATTCAAGGTGTATGATTGAGAGCTCAATTAAAAACTTTAAAGTTGGGTTTGGGGAGGGGTTTGTTTCTTTGTGTCTGTGTTTTTAGTTTTTTGGGGTTTTGTTTGTTTGGGAGTGTACTACAACTAAAGTCATGGAGCCAAATCCTCATCTGGAATCAATCAGCATCGCTCTGATGAAGTCCATGGAACAATGCCCATTTACATCAGCTGAAGAGTTGATCCATTCATCCAACATCACTTATACTTACAGCCATCCAACATTTTTGAGTCCCGCATTGTAATCTTGCAAATTCAAACAACTCATCCTCAGTTTCAAGGTTCACTTTCTCTTGTCTGGACATTTCTGAACTGAATTGTTTTGGAAAATGTCATTGCAGAGAAAAAAAATTGATATTTTGACTTTTCCTCTTGATTCAGGTTTTACACATATGGTGGAATATCAGAATTTCCCCGGGGATGGAAACACTGTTTTCCAACAAGCTCTAGTGTAGAGTCAGCATGTGGGAGGCAGGAGGGAGTATGGCCAGAATGGCTTGTGCCCCAGTGGTCCTGGGAAGCACAACAGTTCCTGGGGACTATTCATGTCAGCATATGTTAGAATCCCCCTGAGGCTGTTCTAACTTGCACTGGATACTGAACTGGCTCCTGGTTCAGGGGAACAAGATCTTTCTGGGCATCAGGAGAGCACAAAGCTGGCTTTAAACCATGTTATCTCCCCACTCCCTTCTCGAAGCTTAGCTTAGCTGGAGATGAGGTGCTCCTGGCCCTGTGCCTTTTCTCACACTGTTCCCTGTACCTGAAATAACTTCCCTGATACTGTATAACACGACTAGGTGGGAATTCCCCACAATTCTTTGAAGTAACTAAAGGCATCTGACTTGGCTTCCAACTTAATCACATCACTCTCCTCTTTGAATCCTTCACCCTCCCTATATACTTAAACATCACATCTAAACTGCTGTTCACCTCTTTTAATGTTCTATATTAACCTGCCCCTCGCTCTCTTCCCTTGTCTAGCTTTGCATTGTCCTCTACCCCCTCTGTTCTGCCCATGTTCCTTCCTTTGTCAGTCTCTTGAATAATCACCTCCATGCCTTCTTCTACATGGTCCTCTATGCATGGTTTCATAGGCACTGACCCTGTGGGTGCTCTGGGGCTGAAACACCCCTGGGGGAAAAAATGGTGGGTGCTCTGCACCCACCGGCAGCTTCCCACCCCACCCCCTCACCCCTGCTCACCTCCGCTCTGCCTCCGCCTCCTCCCCTGAGCACGCCGCTTTCCCCCTTGTCCCCCTTGTTCCCCTTGTACCACTTGTCCCACAGCTCCCAGTGCTTGCCACCGCAAAATAGCTGTTTCACAGCAGCAAACACTGGGAGGGGGGAGTGGGGAGGAGGGGGTATGCAGTGCGCTCCAGGAAGAGACGGAGCAGGGGCGGGGATTTGGGGAAGAAATCCAATAGGAGCAGGGAGGGGGCAGAGTTGGGACGGGGACTTTGGGAAAGGGCAGGGGCAAGGCAGGTTGGAATGGGGGCGAGGCAGGGGCGGGAGGGGGCGGGGCAGGGGTGGAGTCATGGCGGGGGCAAGCACCCACCGGCGCTGGGAAAAGTTGGTGCCTATGCATGGTTTAACCTTTCAGGATTCATCCAGAAGAGCCCAACCCACGGTCCCGCTTAAAAACTCACTTCTGCTGTCAAGCCTATAGTGGATTCTGTTGATTTGTATAGAATATCCCTTTTGTTGTTCCTCTTCCCTAATCTTTGTATACCTGTCTGTCCATACTTGAACTCTGAGCTCCTTGGGGCAAAGACCATACCTTCCTGTATGTCTCGAAAATGGTGATCACATTGTTTGTGCTATAATCACCATCATCATCATGCTGCTCTCCCACACATCCCTCCTTAAGACTCACTTCTTTCAGGTAACTTTACAATGCTGTCTTAAATTAATCTTTTGATTTCTCACGTTCTCAAAATTCTTTAATCCACAAATGCCACTTCAGCCTCTCTTAGGTCTACTTTTATGTTTATACAGCACCTAGCACAATAGGGTTCCAGTGCGGTTGGGGCATGAGTGGGACCATAATATAAATCTTAGACCCCATACTGAAATGTGAATTAGCATATTTAAATATGAATGTAAAAATGGGCCTGTTTCCTCTTTTGCATACACCAGTTTCACACTGGTCTGTAACTCCACTGATTCCAACAGAGTTGCTTCAATTTATACTGTCACATGAGGATAATCTGTATGTGTTTAAGTAAGCTTAAAAATATCCATTGTGTTCACCTTTGATTTTTTTTAAGGGAGGCTATAAGACAAGCTCAGTAATTGTCAGGCATTTTTCACTTAAAGGCACATTCCTGACATTTGGCCATCAGGCCTTTTTGCGGGGAAATGTCAGGAATGTGCCTGTGAGTAATAAACGCCTCACAATTACTAAGCTTATCTCTCAGTCTTTTTATTTGAAGGTGTGCACTTAATACTCTGATACTTATATACACACATGTTAACTTCCTGTTACTGTTGCATATGTCAAATATGACACATTCACATACAAATAAAAATAATTTTAAACATAGAGGGCAGTGAAGTGAGGTGCATTTATAGTTGTATACACATCCCCAATGACTCTCCGATGAGGCCAGATTAGGGCCCTTTATCAATTACAATTTATAAAGATCTGATCATTTAAAATAAGTACATGGGACACTGGAAGCTTTTTCTACCTGAAGGTACTTTAGTATATTATCATCTTTACATATAGCCTACTAACCAGGGTTCATATTGGGTCCAAGGTGCTAAGCCCCTCCTGAGAGATGCTCAGCACTCTCAGCTCCATTCTCAGGAGGCATTCAGTATCTCACAGAATCAAGCCATAAGGATCAAAGCTTGGTCCCAACAGAGTCAAGTGGAGTGTTGCCACTAACTTTAATAGGATCAGGATTTGGTCTTAAGCAAAAGAATTAGTGGTACTGATTATTTTAATGAAAAATGGACCAAATTCAGACCTGGCATAATAGGTACCATTCCATCAAAACCATCTCAGTTGCACCTGCTTACTCCAGGCACTAGAGGAGACAAAGCAATGACATTGCTTTTGCAAGCTTATCAAACATGGGAAGGCAACTTCACTGAACCAAGCTGGCTATTGCAAATCTATTCCAGTTCCATGATTTCTATTCTTGCCAATGAAGCAATATTTTCTTCCGTCCAATACTCCTATTTTATTTTTATTTCTATTTTATTTTATTGTAGATTTTATAGATTCTTCTCTCAATTAAACTGGTGTAAATCCAGAGTACAATCTCTAATGAAGTCAATAGATTTAGTCCAGATTTAGAAGGGTGTGACTCAGAGCAGAACTAGGGTTTAGGAGGCAATTGGCATTTGTATGTTCCTATTGTTTTGGACTTTCTAGTGTCAGTGATGAAAAAGGCTGCTTATTTGAATGGTTGCACAGCTGGGGTAAACCAGCCATTAGCTGGCTATGGGCATGTCTTAAAAGTGATTAGTTGTTCAGAGGAGTGGTTTCAAAATAAATAACTGTCAAGTGTGTGCAAAAGAGGAATGTGACAGAAAAATGCTGTGTTAGTATGTATTTCAGTATAGTGTGTGTAGAAGAGTTTCTGTGGAAAGAGTTAGAAAAAGCCTTACAACACAACCCCATTGGAGACAAGGTTCTTAATTTTTGCAACCCCATGCCCTCATCCTTAATATTTCTCTTCAATAATACCTGCACATAACATTTATCCATCTACATAACTCAATCTTTTGATTAGAAATATCAGTGGACCCTCCAGCCAAAAAGCTCCTGGCTGCTGGAGCACTGGCAGAAAAATGTTTACATTCACTTAACGCTGAAATCCTAGCTGAGGATAAATCTCAGGATGAGAACACAATGGAAAGGATCTGTTGACAATATTAAACTCCCTAACTCACCACACTCTTTCATTTGACAGCTCTCATTCTTACACCCACAATATCAAACAGGTGGGATCATGCTGCAGAGGAATTTTTCTTTGATGAGGCTAAATAAACCTCTCTTACAACAATCAAGGCTTCCTAAACAAAGGATTAAGAACAAGTGGAAAGGAAATGCCACTCATCATTTATGCCAGTGCAAAGCAAGAGAGTTGGTTTATTTAAACTAAGGTTCTGTTGCATGTAATTTTCTTAAATCTGATTGAGATAATTTTGGCTTTTGTAATTACAGCAGTTTCAGAAAGTCCCACCCAGTACCTGTTTACCTATGAGTTTTCTTCTCTATTTCCTCTTTTTACACACAGTATAATGTGATGTCCTTTACTTGCCAGAAGAACAGAGGCAAAGACAGTGCTTTCTGTCCCTGAATAAGAAGTGGCAAGACCAGTAACAATATTTCATTGTCTTTGTATGGCAGTGCCACTTTCAGAATAGGACTGTGAACTTGCAGAGTGTTTTCTCCAAAGATGAGTGTAGACAGGCTGCTGTGGTCAGAATTGCTGAACTAGAGCTGGCTGCAGTTACACACAGACACTCGGAGTTACAAGGTTAAGAGGTTTCAGAGTAGCAGCCATGTTAGTCTGTATCCACAAAAAGAAAAGGAGTACTTGGGACACCTTAGAGACTAACAAATTTATTTGAGCATACGCTTTCGTGAGCTACAGCTCACTTCATCAGATGCATATAGTGGAAAATACAGTGGGAGATTTTATATACACAGAGAACATGAAACAATGGGTTAAGGTTAAGAGGTGACAAAACTCCCTATTGGTCAGGATTGCATTCAATTAACTCTAGTTGTATTCTTTATTTCATATTGAATCTTTTAGTGTTTGATGCTACTTCCCAAAAATTCAGAGGTCAGTAAGGACAAATATAAGTAACATCAGTTTCAGGGTGAGTCAGATGTTCCCTCTGTTAGAACACTAATGATAACAGTATGTTTTTTTCTCATCACAAGGCAGACAATTCCAGTTCTACCAAGCTCCTCAGTAGCAGCCTGACCTCTTACAGTGTATTCGGATGAACCTCAGGCATCAGACTTTTGAGGGCATGAGAATGCTTCACAAAACTGAAGAGAATTCTTGAGATAAAGTATCTTCCTCTGATTCAGATAAGAAAACCAGAGCGCCATCACTTTGATGTTGTCAGATTTGGCTCTGTTTCCTTTACTGCTTCTGAAGACAATCCAACGTCCTCTGGACTGCATCGGACAGAGGTTTGGAATTAAGGTTTGGAAACCAAACTTTTATTTTATTTGGACACTACACTTTATGCAGCACTATGCGGAAGAAAAAGCCAAGATAACTTTACCATAGAAATGTAAACAACGGGGATCCAGAGTCGCTGGTCTGAGTGGGTTCCAGTCCTCATGAACCAGATTCAAACCTCATTAAATCTTTTTTCATAAAATCCCATCCACATACTGTGCAAGTCATTTGTGTTACTCCTGCTGCATACTCATATAATCAGTTAAAAATTACTTTGTGTGCTATTCTTTCTAGACCTAAATATTTGTAACAAACCCCCCAAATCATACAAATTCTCCAAGTTTTGTTAGAAATTCAAACTTTGTCCCCGGTTTGTTGGAAGATTTCCTAACATTTGCACACCGTTTGGAGTCTGCTTGTAAGTAAACTTGGACTGATTTATGGTTATGTGTCATAATCGGCTGAAATGTAGCATTTTCATCAATATTTCAATTCAGAGAATTGTGAATCCATGAAAAGCAAAAGCATAAAAAAGATTCAAACAAGTCCCCATGTTTTGAATATCTTTACATATTTCCTCGTGAAGAATTTCAAAGTAATCAATTTGTTAAAGTAATATATTTTTGATGGAGGGAGTTACAATTTGTATTTGTGGGGCTGGACCCTCAGTTGATGTAAATTGGTGTAGCTACATTGACTTTAGTGGCATTGTGCTGATTTACACAAGCTGAGGAACTAGCCAACAATTTATAATATTTGATTTCTATCAGTAAGTGATGGTCCCAAGTCACAAAGTTTTGATCTGTTTCAATATCAGAATTTTCTCAAAGTTTAAGAGTGTTCAAACTTGGGGTTTTGGCTCATCCCATTATAGAAATATGGCCAGCAACCTTCAAATACAAATCCAGATCCAAATGTCCCCAAAGTGCAGGAACATTCCGATCTAGAGTTTAAGTTTGGGTCCATCTCTAGAGACTAGCATTCTCTCTGCCTCTATTATGAATTATGCACAGAAATCCCATGTAAAAATAATCGTTACACTGAAAATTCAGAGGCAGTCTGGAGCTGGTTTTCTCTCCCTTATGCTGGTTTTACATTGATGTAGCTCTGTTAACTTAAATGGAGTTAATTCTGAATTACATCAGCGTAAGTGAAAGGAGAATCATATTGACTAATTGTCATGTCACCGGAAAGGCTCATTCACTTTGGGAAGTATTTTTCCAAGTGACATTTTAAAGTTTGGTGGGAGGAGTGGGGAGTACTTTTCTCTTTTTAAATCCTTCCCAAAAGGATGAAGAGCGAAAGTTTGTGTGACTGGTGATCCTTCTTTAGATAACTTATCTCCAAGACAGTGGGAGTTTTTGATGTCTTACACCCTGTCAGTAAAAAGAAAAGGAGTACTTGTGGCACCTTAGAGACTAACAAATTTATTAGAGCATAAGCTTTCGTGAGCTACAGCTCACTTCATCGGATGCACACGAAAGCTTATGCTCTAATAAATTTGTTAGTCTCTAAGGTGCCACAAGTACTCCTTTTCTTTTTACAAGCAAGAAGGTCTCAGTGTGGTCTGTAAAAAGAAAAGGAGTACTTGTGGCACCTTAGAGACTAACAAATTTATTAGAGCATAAGCTTTCGTGAGCTACAGCTCACTTCATGTGAGCTGTAGCTCACGAAAGCTTATGCTCTAATAAATTTGTTAGTCTCTAAGGTGCCACAAGTACTCCTTTTCTTTTTGCGAATACAGACTAACACGGCTGCTACTCTGAACCCTGTCAGTAGGAACTGGCTCCCATATACAAGAGATTAGTAGAGTTTTTACTGACAAAGAAGCATAAACCAAAAAGAATTTAAAGAAAACAAGTCTTTATCCAGCTCATATTGATGTTAATTTTCTCAGTTCTTTATTTTTTATTGTAAACAAACATTTTTAAAGCATAAATTAAGAACATTGTTAAATTGATGTAAACTGTTATAGAGTTAATCACTTTCTCAATATTTGCTAGCTTACAATTATCTTCTCAAAGTGATTAAATAACACTTGGCTTCTTGACAACAAAAAGAAGATGTCAGGGAGACAAACTTATTCTGTCTGTCACCCTCCCTTCTGCAAGATAAATCATGAGAAATAAAGTAATAAAGTAGGTTTGTAATCCCACCATAGTTACAAAAGTTGTTCATAAAATCATTCTGGGCTATAATTTTAAATTATTGCACCAGTTAATGAGGCCATTGTTCCTAGCACACATTGGGCTAGATTCACAAAGAAATATAGGCATGGGCATGTTCATAGTCACCCATCTAACTTTTAGGCAACCAGAACATCACTGGGATTCACAAAGCCTGAGTTCAGTGCAGAGGCTGCTATATAATAAATGGTGAGAGATAAGCACCTGAGAATGGGATTCACAAAACTAAGCACACTAGGCGGTGCCTCTTCTAAATTAGCCAGTGGAAGGTGCCAAGACCTGGAATGTGTGTTAAACAACACCCTTCTCTCAGAGGTAGATACATAAATTCAGGCTGCTTTTCTCTGCTTGGGATGCTCAGCTGCAAACTTTTTCTGGGTGTTAGGCACCAATGCCATTTAGCGAGTGGAACAGCCAGGCAGCTAGGGCACCCACCTGAGAGGTAGCAGATCCCTGTTCAAGTCCCCTCTCCCTCTCAGGTGGAAGGAGGACTTTAACTGAGGGTCTCCCATATCCCCAGTGAATACCCTAACCACTGGACTAAGAGTTATAAGGGAGTCCTGCTGCCATTTTGTGTAAAGTCATCTATATGGGCCCAATCCGGTAGGCGAACTCTGAGCACACTTACCAGAGTGGGCCCCATAGGTGAGATAGTTGGATGAATACCTATTGTTCCCCAGTTCATGAATCTGTCTTAGGCACCCAGACACATAGCATGAGGCTGCAGTGCACATGCTCAGTTTTAGAAACATAGGTGCCTAGGAATTTCTACTGCAAAAATTTAAGTATTGAGTGTGTTTAAATGCCTCAGGGTTCAGGGGGAGCTGAGTGTGAGTTTTCAGAATCCCTGTGGGGCCTGATTCTGGAGTTTAAGGGCAGATAGGCACATAACTTCTTTTTGTGAATCTAGCCCATGGCGTTTCTGCCCAGACACACTTTTACAAAAAGGTATACATTCGGTGCAGGTGGTTAATGGAGCATAATATTTTACACCAGAAAGTATATCTGAAAGTGAAGCAGCTCAGACCAGCTGGTTACATTGCCTCATTAAACCAGAGAGCAGCTAGCCTGATGCAAACATTCAGAATGGCAGGTTGTGGCTGTTCTGCATAGCAGTAGAGCTGAATGAATAGCTTGATTTTTTTTCTCCAGAAACATTAACTCAAATTATAAAGCTGAATTCACTTCTGCTGTGCTTGAACTCCTTTTTTGTTTTCTTTTCTCAAACATTCTGGTGAATAGAAAAGGAGTACTCCTTTTCTTTTTGTGGATAAAGACTAACACGGCTGCTACTCTGAATTCTGGTAAATGATTCTAGCAGGAATGTTCATGGGAACAGCAATTTTTATGTGAATATTAGGGAATATTCATAGATGCCATATTTTTAACTCACAAACATGAGCATTTGTATTGGACACTTGATTTTAAGTGTTATGTTCATCCAATCAGGAAACAAGAACATGCCATGAGATCAGTGTCCAATAAAAACTAATCATCACAGCTCAAATTTTGATTATTGAATACTCACAACCAGCAGCTCATAAAGCATCTACACGCCAAGAATTACTCATACAAATTATTGGGAAAATAATTTTGAATTACAAATAAATTCTGCAAAGAATCACAATCTGCATACAATCTGTAACATAAAAAGGTTTTATTAATTCAGTATATTATCTGCTAAGTGTTCACTCAGTTCTGCATGATGGAAATGTGCTTCAGGCTCACACTTTTGTCAGCCTTGAGCTCAATGAAAAGGACCACAGAGCTTTAAGCTACACACAGCCTGCCTATATCTGTACAACAGGATTTACAACCTAGGCTATGTATTAACTTTGATTTGTCAAAGGAGGAAATCTTTCCAAGACACAGATCTGACACCCCAGCTGTATGAAACCTGTACAAAGAGTTATGAGAAAATCTGAGAGCTCAAACACACAGGAGCCACAATAGACACCATAGACCTCAGAGCCAGAGAGACCAGTTAGGCCTTGACCCAACCACTTTTTGAACCGACACAACCTAGTTCAGGGCAGGCAATCTGGCAGTGCCACGGCCAGGAAGCAGGGGGTGAGACATCACATCACAGCGGGAGAATCTCAGTTGAAAGCTGTGATGAAAGCCAGAGAGTACTGTTAAGAGCTGAGCCATCCTCACACGATAGGAGACACTCTAGGGTGAAAGCAAGGTAGGCTTGCTTTTCAAACCACCACCACCCCAGGCCTCATACCACCCCGAGGGGCAAGACCCTGATGACATTATTTAATTGTATAACATTAAGCATATATATCCTGTTTTCCTGACTACTTATTCACTTGTGTACCTTCCAGTAATTATCCCCTGGAAATACAAAAATACAAGACAAAAACAAAAAAATACAAAATTACAAAAAAATAAAGACATCGCTTATGATTCCTGTTTCAAATCCAGAATCACTGAGAAGAAAATTATAATGCTAGCCACCAAGCCACCAGATCCATCACTGAAAGAATTTTTGACTTCTTGGAAAAGAGATCCAGGTATCTAGAGGACATAGTTCTGGGATGTTACATTTTATACAATGTAGCCATGATGTGTGAATGAACTCCATGTGACTCATTAAAAACTCATATGTAGGCCCAGAATCAGACTGGGTATGAACCGGAAAGACACTTGTGAATGAACCCAAACACTTCAGCCCAAAATGCCAGAAAACACCAGACAAAAACAGGTTCAACACAGTTTCTGAGGTGAGTATTATCAAGATGAGTCCTTGCCGATCTATCCCGAATTCATGCTCAAGGGGGATGACGTGATGTAGTGGGCAAAAAGAAAAAAATGAAAGAGACACTTATCTCAAGAAATCACTGTATTTGTAAGTAAATTAATGAATGCCTGGCACAACGTAAAATACCACAGGCTGCTAAGTATGATTAAGTTTGTCTCAATTTTAAAGTCAAAGACCCCAGGCAACCACATTGTAAATACCACAAGCTCACATTGGTAGCAATGCAAACACAATTTAAAATGTTAAACTAATCAAATTGGCCATATTCACAAAGGACAACAAGGATTTTTTTTTATTTCCAGACCCTCTTAGTGTTATTATTTTAAGAATTTAAGAATTAAAGAATTATAAGTTAAACTGACAAGTACATATTTTAAAAAATCACTCTTTATGTGATATTTACTTTTTTTTGTCCTCGTTTCCTTCCCAGCATGCAGGCATAGGTAATGAGATCCCTTCAGTTGTGGCTCTCTGCAGTCAGCCACTGTGATGTGTGGCACAGTATCCTGTGGTGGCTCTAGAGAATCAGCCTCCATCCTGTGGTAAATAGACAGTAGGGACTTACCAGTCTATGCTGAAGTTCTGCTCACCTCAACTTTGGGAGATGTGTCTGTGACAGATATGACAATTTTCTGAAATATCCTGGACAAACCTTGCTGAATGAAGTTAAACCTTATTCAATTAAGTTTAAGTATCTTAGGAGTTCATTGTATGAAAAATGCAAAGATTTATGTATTACTGTGGGATTGTATGTCTCTAGGGACTGATGAAAACCCTGGGAAGTGTTATAAGCTTCAGAGGACTATTTGAAGTAATGTGAACATTTAAAAGTTAAGTGGGTTTCCAGGAAATATCTAGGGGGAAGTGTATGCAAATGTAATTCCTCCAGTTATGCAAAAACTCAGGCTTTTGAAGCTTTATCCTGAGGAGGGGACATTTTGTCTGCTGATCACCTCTTACTTGAGGATAGATCAAAGTCCCAAACTGTATAAAGAAGTGACTGTCAGATTCATGGATACCCTTGTTCCAGGCAAAGGTGGTCATAACCACAGAAAAACCCATGGGTGGGAGGGGGGTTTGAAGGACAGTTCACCTTCTAGGGCCCTTGTTGGAGCTGGGGTGATTTCTGGTAAACTTATCGGCATGTAGGTAGGTTCTGTTACTGTTTCAGTATGTTTTCTCTGTAATGCTTTCATTTTAAGAATAAAAGTGCTTGCTTAGAAAGAGCTGTGTAGTAACTTAACTGTGATCAATTATACTGTTTATAGCTTCTGAGGAAGGAAGGCAAAGCAGGTCGACTTAGGCAGTCTGCCTTACTGGGGAATTTAGAGCAGCATGGAACTGCAGCCTGGAAATACCCCAGTCAGGAGGAAGAGAGACAGGTGTCTCCACCCACGAGAGCTGTGGAGTCAGAAACCTTGCTGGACCACAGAACAGGAATACAGACCCAGTTGAACTGTGACAGGGTCTTGGAGAGACAAACGCCTGAGAGAAGGCATCATGGAAATCCTAGAAGCAACAGATGCAGACAATGAAACCATCCTCTCCAGCCTCACAGCAGCTCCAGAAACAAACTCACAGTATTCTTCTGACTTGCAGCTTGATGAAGGTGTTGCTCCTGGTACCACAGGCTTCTGTTTCCCTGTTAGAGGGCTTTGAAGCTGTCCCTGTAAGGGAATGGAGCCATGACCTGAGGACAAATCCAATGGCCTGGCTCATAGGGCCTCCATCATGGGGAAGACTACTATCTGAGTGTCCTGTCAAGCCTGAGTTGTAAAGCCCAGCATGCTGAACTGTGATCTGAGGAATGGCCATTCCCAAGACACATTAGGCAGAAAGTATGTGCATCCAATTCTGAAAAGTTGGAGAGGACACAAAACTTACTGCTTGAATCTACTCTTCTGTCTCCTGGCATAAAGGCTCAGAACCAAATTACATAAAATTATTTGTCTAACTAAAACACCTAAACTACAACCAGTTAACATGAGACTTGGGTTAAAATCAAGATATGCTCTCCTGGAATGGAGTGGACTATATACACACAGCTAACCATAGAAAGGAAGGAAGTGAGGCAGCTGTGGATTGCATGGCCTCCTATAATCTCAACTCCAAATATTCACTGCCACCAAGTGGTACTTGCAGCCTCATTGGGTATTGCTAGGTTTTCAGAGTTCAGCCATGCTAGGAGCCCCATCCCACAAGTGGGAATATATAGAGGCTGCCTCGAACCAAAAACACACATTTTGCTAGGGGTGTTCTTTTAGTTATAGACATCCATGACCATTTTTTAATGACAATGAGACTCACAATCATCATGGCAGTGTGGAGGTTAGTTATGGAAGCAAGAAATATTGGTGGTATACAACAATTGGATGCTGAGTTTCCTGAACACCCAAGGATAATACCACAGTTCATTCTAGGAACATCTCAGCAATTGTTGACTGGTAGAAAGTAAACAGATTTAAGTGTCAGCATGCTACCCCACTGCATGCCATTCCAACATGAGCATTGTTCCTAAACATACTTCCTGTGAGTAGAGAAGTAAAACAATCTAATTTCAAAAAATTAAGAACAGATATGTACAAGCATATTTTTAAAAGCTATTATTTTATTATAGAAATCCTGAATGAATAATATCACCATATAATTTGCTACAGCTTAGATGTTTAGTAACTCCTTTGCCATCTGGATATACCAAATACACCCATTTGCTCTCCTTCAGTTTCTCACAACACACTATATGAACACAGAAACGTAACAAATCCTTACAATTGGTGAGGTTTCTGGGACTCATCAAAATGACCATATGCTTTTATGGTTCTAATTACTGCCAATGGAATTAAGTGCTTTGCCATATTATGAAAAACAATTCAGTGTCCATATAATTTCTTACTGTATAACAAACACCTCCCCCCAAAAAATCTTTATTTAATATTTGCTGTTAACAGTGCAATATGGTTCTCTGTTCTGTTCAGTGATAAGAAACCATTTACAGAGTTTCAGGTCAACTGGAACTAATACTCTTGATTAACAGCTAATTTTTAAAGGCATAGTATTTTAATGAGACAAGGTGGGTGAGGTAATATCTTAATATTTTATTGTTTACCTAAAACCCACTACGCATGATCCTCTGTCATATTAGCTACTAGGCCTGTGGATGGATCTAAATCTGATGGTATTATTCCTGATTGGACCACAACGGCATTGTTAAACAGGAAGAGGCTTTGCATGAGTGTGAATATTTAAGCAAACTTCTTTTTGCACCAGTGTTTACAAGGATTTCAATTTCTGTAATTAGTCTTCTGACTAAAACCTCACTCATAAAGACATTCACAGACACCTAATTAAAAGAGTTACAAATGTCAGTAAAGACACTTTGCAGTTTTTACTTGAATTAATCTTTTTTCCTGTATTTGCCCATTGGGGATGATGGCACAAGAGGCACTGAGAATGAGGCACTGTGTCTTTTACCTATTTGACTATCAGGCAGCCACAGAGTCTGCATGAGGCCTTGTGACTCAAAAAGGGAACTCCCAGCTGACAACTCAGAAATGCAGCTACATGTCATGGAGGGAGAAGTACATCAGGGGAAAGATGGGGGAGGAAAAACAGGAACAGAAAATTCTCACCTTCCCCAAGAAGCTGTAGGTACTATAATTTCATCTTCTTCTGTCCCATTCCTAAGAGCCATTCAGAGCTTACTGCTACCCATGACCTCATTCCCACAAGACAGCTCCACACAGTCCAACTACGTCAGGTGAATTTCCCTACTGCTCTGCCCATACATGGAGTGGGTTAAGTGTCTCCAAAAACTGAGCTAGTACCTCAGCTGGTGTAAATTGGTGTAGCTCCATTGACATCAGTGGGGCTAATTTAATTTACACCAGCTGAAGATCTGATCCATTATGAAACAAATTTTCATAGCTGCACACACACTTAATTTGTGCTTGCAGTTCCCATGATTGTGTGCATAATCATGATAATTGCATATGTAAATGACCAGTTAGAACCTAAAGGACTGTATGTATATCAAATTTTGCACAGCTATGGTAATTGTGTGTGCAAATTTATACAAATGCAGTGTTGTGCACACAACTATGAAAATTTGACCCTCTTGTTATTGTAGTGGATTCTTGTAATATTCAGCAAGCATAGGGAGCAGGCTGTTTGAATGGAATGTTGGAATTCCTTTTGAGATACTCCCATCACTAGTAATAGATAATAAATGTTTCAGGTGGTATATTTGTCTCAGACATGTTCTGGATATCTCCACACAAAGATACTGCAGTTATGTCAGTAATATCAATGTTATATTGGGGAAAGAAGAGAGAAAGGACTCATCACTTTACCATGATGTCATCTCAGGACTACAGAAGCTAGGAATGGGAAAAAACTATTAGATCATTGAGTCTTTGCCCTTGAAAGTGAGAAGATAGTTCCTTAACAAGGACATGTCAAATATTAAGTTGTTGTTACCCTTAATCTTAGCCTAGGGGCCAAGATTCCATCTGGCAGCTGTCACTCTGGGAATCTATAAAGACTGTCAGTTCTGTGACACATCAGTCCTGGAAAATTCTCAAAGAGATACAGAGCATATGATAAGGAGTAGATTTCCCAGTTATAACCTGCAGTGCTGGGATGGATAATGCAAGCCTGTTTTTGACTAATGCTTTTCAGGGATTGGCTCATGTCAGGTATGAAATGGATCAATGACATTACAGGTTTAAATGCAGCAGCTAAGCTTTTCACCAGCATTTGAATATACAGTACTGGAACTTTAATATTTTTATTTTGATGTGTATGCTATCAAACCCTGACCTTCACTATGTTTTCAGTTACAGATGGCAGGATGAAATTCCTCAACATTAGACAGGCAGCACACTAACTCTTTAATGATTGCTCTGTCCTGTACAAGCTTTTCACTCTACTATACAAGAGGTACTTATGCTGAGCCAGAAACCCATTTCCCTCTTCTCCCCCTTTCCTCCCTCCCACTAGATTGAACAATTCAAGGAAAGAAAGGAAGAAAGAAAGCTGGAAGCCCTATGAACAAATAAAACCTGCATTCAAGGCTGCAATCATTGATGGTGGAAAGCACTAGACACCAATATCTTTCTTTACCTGTCAGGCAAATAAGTTGAAAGTGGAGTGTAGAAACAACTATACTTCCTGAAAAGGAAGATTATGTGAAGTGCTTGTTATACTAACAAGAGCAACACAGGGTTAAGCAATTTGCATTACTGTACTTATGTGCATGCCTAGTGTGACTGCAGGCCGCCCCTGAGCTGTGCTTGGGTGGTCTACTACAAATTCTTATATGGCAATCTATTCGTGGTATCTAGCAGTGATTTATGCAGCTGTCAAGCTGCCTTCATCAGTACAAGTGAATTGCGGGCACCATCAGCTAACGCAGACTCCTTCATAGCATTTAAAGTAAACGAGGGCCAAAGTAAAAGAAAAACAGCCCAAGGTACCACCCACTCATCTTCTCAGTTCTTTAATGACAAGTTCCCTCTATAGAAAAAACATACAGCTGCTCATATGAGACCACACTTACAGAGACTCTACTGTCTAATCGCAGACAGCCTGTGAAAGTTGGCTTTCAGGGCCCCAGTTGGAGCAAGTAGAACAGGAAGGACAGGCAGAGTTCCAAAGTAGTATTGATGGCAAATAAAAATTGACATGGGACCAAATCAGTTGTCTTTCATAATAAATACTGATGCATTATTTTGTCACAGAATATTATAAACCATCTGATGACAATTTAATATACCCCTGCACAGTGTGGCTGTTTCTTTTCTTTTAAATATACAACTTTACTGTATTGATACATATGGTATGTCTTGGTCTAAGCCACAAAGTCAATGGCAGTAATCTATGGTTTGCTATTTTGTTCACACAAACATACCAGCATGTTGAAAAATAGGGGAACACCACAGGAGTCCTCGGACAATGTATGATTAAAATGTTGATTCCAATAATAACTCTTGACCAGCTTACATAGAGGGGGACTGAGAGATACTCCTTGCCCTGAATTATTTTGATGCACAGGTGGATCATAAAAACTATTCAGCCACTTGCGGTATTATTTATGCACACACACTTTTTCAGAGTAGATTTGCTTGATTAAATTTGCTTCTGAGCTGGGAAAAAAAAACCTCTCTTCAAGATTGCCATCATGAGCACTCTCAGGACAAACTTCATCTAAGGCTATTTTAAACCAAGGAGAAGTAATATTTATTCAGCAAAAATGCATTGTTTGCCTCACAATTATATATGAACCCTTTCTCTTAACAGACCCCCTTTCCCCAAACTAACAAGTAATGCAACTTGCAAGTGGCATGCTCTGTGTATGGTTCAGCATTTCCAGGCACTTTTTTAGTGTAGGTAGGCAGAGTGGAGGAAGTAGTCGTAGTTTTTGAAGAGTCAGAGAGCTGTCTATTAACAAAACATTCATAGTCATCTCATTCTGCACCATGATCTAAGTCAGACCCAATAGGCTCACTTTCTACTTTTTCCAAAAGACCTGATCCAAGCCCTAATGAAGTCAATGTGAAGATTCCCATTGACTCAGTTTGACTTGGATAATACCATATGTCATTATTCTAATCTCTACCCTCTTCCAAAAAGAAAGGACTGCTTTATCTAGCATCAGATGGGCACCTGATGCAAACCTTGATCTTGGCTGTGTAATAGTCTTTGTCCTTGATCTTTTAACAATTCCCTCAAACCTGGAGGAAAGAGGCAATATGGCTTGGTGTTGTTCATTAGCATCACTGGTGATTCAGTTAAGATAGGATAGATACCACCAGTACTGTACAGTGGAAGGAGCATAGCAAAATGGTGCTAATGGAGTCTATACTCTTTGAGCCAAAGTCAAGGAGTGGCCACTGGAAACAGTTGGAACAACACCCACTTACAGCAACAGTTAATTTGTCCTTCTGTCTTCTGTTGCAAAATACAGGAAATAGACTTGATCTTGACTTTCACATCACTGTTTTAATTATTTAACAAATCCCACTGAGCTATTTCAGGATATTTGCTTGCCAAGTGCAAGTGGCCTTACAAGTGTAGTGCTAAGACCATGTTCTTTAGAACATTTTCTTTATCTCTGGCACTGGCCGCAGTATGAACAGCTGCAGTGGCAGTAAAGGTCAAAACAGGGATTGTGGCCAACTTTCCCTTTTGTGATTTCCCCTTTTTTCATTATTGTTGAGTCTTGAATTACCAAGCTTTATTCCAGACTCAAAATCACAAGTAGTTCTCCTCTCTTCTCTCTCTGGCAGGTCTCAGATGTAATCACACAAAGGAAATCTCCGAGCCCTACTGATTTTAGAAGGAGCTCTTTGCTGGACAGTTCCCTAGTGACCCTACACAGAAAGCAACTAGTTGTAAAAGGCAGTTTCTGCATTTTGAAGACAAAAATGAACTTACTGATTGTTTTTGGTATGTGTCTAATGTACTAATATAGGAGAGAGGGAGACAAAGTGCAGCACAAAAGCCAAATGCAAAAGTCTCTTACAGTGCAGGCCACAATCAACCTATCTTTGTTACTGCATTGTGAGGACAAAGTTGAACAACTGCAGGTTTTTCACTCGTGAATTGAAAACGCAAACAATTTCCTCTATTGAAAGGAATTCTAATAGTTGTGTCTTTTGACTTTTTCATGTTCAGATGTGTTTAAATTGACTTACAAATCGCGTATTGCGCTTGTGATCCTGCCATGTTGGTAATGCTGCCCTGAAAAATACATTTTCTTTTAGAGTAGCAGCCGTGTTAGTGGGTATTTGCAATCTTTTTACTATTTCTTTTGTTTTTTACAGTGCAAATATTTGTAATAAAAATAAATATAAAGTGAGCACCCCAAAGTCTGGGTGACTCCTGCACTAAAACAAAACAAAAATAGCGTGGTGCTTGATCCTGCAAGGTTTTGAGCACTTTGGTCCTGATCCAACAATGCACTTAAACACATGTAATCCTTCTGCCAGGTATTGTTGGCTGTTGCAAGGGCCAGCTTCAGATAACTAGGGGTCTCGCTTAAGACTGACAACCAACACCCAGAAACCTCGGAAAGCTAAATACCTTCCCAGGGTGCCCTTAATAGGCAATACTTTCCTACTCACAAGCAGTGAGTCTTTTCACAAAACAAGAAGAAGTTTATTAGGGAGAAAGGGAATGTTAAAAGCATGACTTGTGCCATGGACTGGAGACTCTGAGGCTAAGATAGCCCTGATTACAGGATGAGCCACACCTGGATTGGATCAGATGCTGTCAGGATATAAATGTGACACTGCACCCCATATTCTTCACAGTGATATTATTATGATATAATTATGGCATAATTCTGATGCATTTTATGCAAGATAGGTCATGTCATTGGAAAGTTTATGATTTACTGAATATGATTATGCTATTTGTATGCATGTATCAATTTTGTATCTGAAGTTAGAAATATTGACTGTATATCTGTATTACAAATGTGTTTACACCTGGGGAATGCCCATTAGGCAAAAAACTTTCTAGATGGCTGGCTGGGAACAGCCCATTCAGGTTCTAAGCCATTAGAGAAACAATAGGCCTTAGAAGAAGCTTGTTTCCCATACAGGAGCCTTCCTGAGGACACCACAAACAGACTCCAACTCATGGCTTCTGCAACACTACAGGGAGATGAGATCAGGTCACCTGGTGCTGGTCTCCATCTTGGGATACCAGTGTTTTTCCACCAACTGGGGTGGGAACCAAGCTTTGAAACAAAGGGTTCCCACCATATGCAAAAGCTATTTAAGGCAGGGGAGTGACATCATGGAGGTTTTTCACTGACTCCCCACCCAAAGAAACTCCTGAAAACACCTAAGGAACAGAGAGTCTCAATGGGGGGAAGTGCTGGCCCCAGGCTAAAGGGATTTTTAGCTTGTGAGTGGAACACCTGGGGTTTCTAAGCTGTAAGCCAGTGCAGTTTGCCCCTTAAGAATCTTCAGCCTGCTGGTATCATCACTTAGGGCAGGGGTCTCAAAAATGCGGCCCGCAGGGCTATTTTCTGCGGCCCTCCAAGCAGCCCACCCACGGCCTACCTCCAGGCCAGGGGTGGGCAAACTACAGCCCGCAGGCTGGATCCGGCCTGCAGGATTGCGCCCAGTGGCCCTGCGAGCCCCGTGCTGCTCCTGAAGTTAACGGCACAATGTCTCTGCAGCCTTGGGGGGGGGCGGGGGAGCAGAGGGCTCCGTGCATTGCCATGGCTTCCAGGCACCGCCCCCTACATCTCCCATTGGCCGGGAATGGGGAACCGCGGCCAATGGGAGCTTCAGGGGAGGTACCTGGAGGAGTGGCAAGGCAGTGCATGGAGCCCTGTGCCCTCCCTGCCCCCCCACTTCCCCTGGGCCACAGCAACATGGTTCTGGCCGCTTCCTGGAGTGGAGCAGCGCAGGGGCGGGGGACCAGTGACCAGGGCAGGCAGGCAGGGAGCCTGCCCTGGCCCCGGTGTGCACCGCTGCCACCCTGGAGCCCACACCCCAAACCCCTCCTGCACCCCGCACCCCAACTCCCTGCCTTAAGCCCCCTGCCTCACCCTGCATTCCTCCTGCACCCCAGCCCCCTGCCTTGAGCCCCCTGCTGCACCCCAAACCTCTCCTGCACACCCTGGGGGTGGAGTTGGGGTGGGGACTTCAGGGAAGAGGTTGGAATTTGGGCAGGGAAGGGATGGGAAGAGGCGGGGCCTCATGGAAGGGGTGGAGTGGGGGCAGGACCAGAAGCAGCAAGGAGGGGTGTCAGTGATGCAGCCCTCTGGCCAATGCATTAGTCCTCATGTGGCCCTCATGGTCATTTGAGTTTGAGATCCCTGACTTAGGGTGAGGATTGGCTATTCATATCCAATCTCTTTAGTATATTAAGCTTAGTATGTGTGTTTTGTTTATTTGCTAGGTAATCTGCTTTGCTATCCCTTATAATCACTTAAAATCTACCTTTTGTAGTTAATAAACTTGTTTTTGCTTTGTCTAAAACCAATGTGTGTGGAAATCATAACTCAGGGCAGAAAGCTGTTGTATATTTCCTCTCCACATTTGGGGTGGAGGTGAATTTCATGAGTTTATGCTGTACAGTTCCCTGTGCAGCGCAAGATGGTATAATTTTGGGTTTACACTCCAGAGGGGGGTGCTTGCCTGACTAGCTGGGAATTTCCTTGCTGGAGCCTCCACATGCAGAGCTGATCACAGCATCTGCATGTAACTACAGCTGGGAGTGTCCCTACCTGTATGTGTGCTGGTAAAAGTGCAGGCTGGAGCCTGGGAGAGGGCTTGGCAGGTAATACAGTGTAAAGGGAGCCCAGGCTTGTGGGTCACGGGGGCTCAGTGGTACCCTAATTTCAGGTGGCACCGCAGGGGGGAACTCATTACAATAAAGTCCTGGAAGCTACAGTGAAGGGGGAAGTGCAGACAGTTGAAGTTATGTCTTCAGAGAGCAAGAAGTCTCCTGAGTCAGCTGGGAAACAGCTGAAGAAGCAAGAGAGTGTGACAAATTTCTCCAGACAGGAAGACCTGGGAGAGAATGTCAAGGGAAGCAGGGATGAAGACTGTGTGAGTTTATTTTTTGTGTTATTTTGGATGAATCTAGAGAGAGACCCTGAACTGGGCTTGAGGCCTACAGAACTAAATAAATGGGTCCTCTTGTGGAGATTGTTTGAACCCCGATTGAACAGGGAGTTCGTAAAGGGCCCAGAAGTTGGAAAAGGAAGAGGAGGAAGGGTTCCATAGAGTGACCGTTCCATAGAGTGACCTCTGGCCAAAAGGGGTGCTTGGGAGGCAGCTTCATGGTGCTACAGGAGCATAGCATTAATTAAGAAAACACTGCAACATCATAGCTATATGCATGCCAAATAAAACATTTCCCCATGGTAACTTTGGCAGTAGTCTGTTAACTTGCTGGTGTGAATGTCCAATGGACAAATTTCCCTTTCCCACATCACTTCCCCCTTTCCCATCTGCTAAAGCCCACTTGTGATCTGGTATCAGTAGTTAGTGCAGTCCTAGAGCCCTGAAATTCATTCAGTCAGGCCTGTCTCCAGTCCCATGGGAAGTGTTACCTGGTCCTGGTCTGAGGCTTCACCACCTAACTCACCTACAGCGATTTCTGTTTTATTTAGTGGTTGGGTGGGAAGGGCCCCATTGGAGTTCATTCAACTCTACTGCTGTCCTCTGAAGCTTCAGTGAAGTGCTCTCTCTGCATTGTATCCCAGTGAAGAGGCCTCTCAACAGCGCAGGATCCTTAGTGGAGGGAAACCAGGAGCATATTGCACCCTTGTGCAGAATTCTTGCCAGCAGGGACTTCCTCTTTGCCACAAGGTTGGAGCCCTATTCCCCTCTCATTTCAGTTTCACTACCCAACTAATTCTGAGTTTGCATTCAGTTAGGGTGACTCCCAAAGTGTCACTGGAAGAATTCAGTGAAGAAAGCTTATGCAAATGAAACTCTCTGCACTTCCCCCCTCTTCTGCTCCTCCCCCTCTAGACCTTCAGGTCACAGGGCTTACCCATGTTTAACTTTAAGCAGGTGAGTAGTCCTATTGCTTAAAATTAAATGTGTGTTTAAGGACTTTATTGGATTGGGGCCAGAGTGCTCAGCGTCTTGCAGGATCAAGTTTATTGAGTGCAAGACCATGATTAAGTGAGCTCATCTAGAAAACTACCCTGGAGTCCTGTCAACTTGTAGGATCCTGCATTTTGAAAAGTTTGGATTTTTAACTGACTTTAAGATGCGATTTTTTATCTTTCCAGAGACAGGTAAGGATCATGGGGGCAGGCTGGGCAGAGAGACATTAGCCAGATGGAGCATAAAAAGAATATCTTGGTTTGGGGAGGATGGTGGGAGAGAGAGAAGGAGGTGGGTCTCCACACTTAAGTATACCATACTTAAAAGCAGCATATATTCTTTAGGGGTCAGGTTTGTGTGAATGACTCTAACAAAATTACTAAATTCATGTACAAAACTGGCTCCAGTTCAGGGAACTATCTCCAATAGCTAGAACCTGTGTGACATACAACGTGTGGAACTTCTGCTAGACAATGGTAATCTGAAGATCTGGGGATGGGAGAGTGAGTCAGTTGGGTGCTTCTTACTGGGAAGATATAGTAGGGAGGTCGAGGTCCTTCTCAATGGGTGAATTAGAAGGGTGTAATCAACTAGAAGGGGCTGGTGATAATGGAAGAAAGAGCAGGTTTGGGCAACAGGGAAAGAGATTGGGCCTTGCAGTACTCTCCTGGCAACACGTGTGGCGATAGTGGCATTGATTATCCCACTATGCAATGGCTCACTGAGTAAGTGTTGGAAGGGTTGTTGACAAAGCAGAGTTCTGCTGTAGCAGATCTTCTGACCCAGCACCTTTGACCCAGGCCTAAAGCTTATTCTGACAGTCTGGAGCAGCGCAGCATGCAGCCATTCAGAGTCACACACACATACTGCAAAAATAATAAATAATAAATATATAAATAATTAAATAAAAAATAAATTATTTCTCCCTCACTGAGTACCTTACTCGGCAAGCAGTTAACTTCCATCATTAACTCCAATGATCGCAAAATCTGACCCATCATCATTTTGCTTTTCCTTTAACAGTGGTAATATTTTGTTATGCAACTCACTTTCACTTGGCATGGGTATATTCACTGTATCGTTTTATGTCTTTATAGAAGCGAATTGTTCATATGTGCCAGCTCTGAAATACAGCATGCAGCTTTGAGAGGCAGTCAGAATTGCTCAGTCTACTGAACACAATGTTTTTTTTAAATTTAAGTTTACCATTATTGGGGTTACAGTATATAATGTAACCCAGCATGACCCCACTGAGAAAAGACTGTAACACCGTATGGCTTTCTCCGTCACCAGGGATGCTATGGCTTGAACCCAGGGAGGCTCTGATTCTGCATATGCCTAGATTTAAGTACATGCTTAAGTACCCGACTGGGACTACTTGTATGTTTAGGATTAGGCCTGCATTTCAGTACCTTGCTGAAGCAGGTCCTTAAGTAACATGGATTCTAATTTACATGATGGAACCAAGTTTGCGTTGTGTGCAACATTTAAAGCTATCCTTGTACGGCTGAGTGAAGTGTGGTGGGATGAGAGTTTGAATGATAGTTCTGAATAAGTTAACTATGACCCCTGTATCTGACAAGCATATAGCGTTAGAATAAGAACAGGAAGGAAGAAAACAACTAGTAGCAGTAGCAAAGAGACTATGAATTGCGCCTCTTGAGGACTGAGGTTGAGCACTAAATGGTGCCAATGTTCCAGAGGTAACTTTGGTGAATTGTAACGGTAGGTGTGGAAGGAGAAAGTGGCCTTGAAGAAACAGAGACCCTAGAAGAAAGCCTTAAACAGAGTGAAATGAGTTCTCTGAGAAAAGGTACACACAGATTACCAATGCCTGAAGCAAAGAGCAAGAAGGCTTGTCATAGAAATAGGGCAGGGAGAGTAAAAGAATAGCGCTTGGAACCCAGAGAGAAGGGTCTTCACCTTGAAGCAGAGACCCATGTGACAGGCAGAGCTGATAGCCAAAAGAGAGCCTAACAAGACAGATAGAAAGATAATCCTCTTCTAAAAGAGAGAACAAGCACCTTGGAGTCAAAGAGAGTGAAACAGCACAGGAAGAACAGAACATGAACAAAGAGAGTGCTCACAGGGACAGAGATTAAAGGTCTGGATAGAGAAAGAAGGCTAGAAAGGCTTGGCAAAGTTTCCAACCCCAAGTAATTTGTTCAGCCAACAGAACTGTAAATCAGATTATTTTATTTTTGGCAGAAGATATAAATGAACCCTTTTTAGTTAGGAAGTGTTTTTCATTGTGTTCCGTGTAATTTCCCATAAGCAGAGGCATCTTTTAATTTAAAAATAAAAACTTGTCTAGAATGTTTTGCAAAACATCCTGACTTTCTTCACATTCTTCTACAAGTCTGCTGGCAACTCATCTTCCCTGGATTCTTTTATCCCTGTTTGTTTCTGACAATATCATGCTCAAATGACAGAAGAGCTGTTTGGCTGAACTCCAGTGAATGGAGCCTACAAAAAGCATATTTTTATAATTTATTTTCTTTTAAATGATCTTTGCTGTCCCATTAAAGGCAAAGATGACTCAATGTGTTGCAAAGAGATAGAACCCAAATCAGCCTGGGTTTCCTGGTTGTTTTGTTGTGTTTTGTTTTGTTTTAATTTGCATCAGAGTGTAAGATAGTTTCTTCTAAGGACTGATTGTATCCTAAAAGACACATAAAATAAAATGAGGCCCCTGTGAAAAAGCTTTATGAATTCATTCAAAAGCAGCAACAGCCTCAGAACACCAAAAATATTCAAGGCTTCAAGTCCTGTTTGAAGCACTTTAAATCTTCAATGTGTTTGCTATTTGAGCTGCACCACTCTCACGTGAAATAATAAATTAATCCTTAATTTAAAACACATTGTTCTTATTGAAGTATGTCTTATTGAAGTGTGCTTAGCATTAGTTTCTCTATTTAAATACAGATACCCTCTCTCTAAGGACAGCTTATTGGGTAAGGCATTGCACTGGGAGTCAGGAGAGTTGGATTCAGTTCCCAAAGACCTCCATTGTGGCCTGGGGCAAGTTACGAGCTTCAGAGATGTAAGCATGTGCTTAACTTTAGGCACTAAAAGGCTCACGTTTGTTAAATTAAGTACCTGCATGAGTCCTTCAGGGCAGGCTCAGGGCTTTAATTTTTCAGTGCCTCCTCTGTAAAACTGGGAGCTGTCGTATTTGTTTAAATAGTAAGCTCTTTGGGATAGAGACTGTCTTACCGTGGCCTGGTTTACTGAAAAATTTTGCTGGCATAGCTATCTCAGTCAGGGGGGTGATTTTTGTTTCACCCACCATCTGCCCCTCCTCCCTTTACCTGGCCTGGACTTACATAGCTATGCCAGCAAAAGCCCAAGTGTAGATACTGTTATACTGTAGTTTATTTTGTTCAGGGAACTGGTTTAAACTATACTAGCAAAAGTATTCTTTTGTTGATAAATACTGTTGCTGCTAGGGGAGGTTGTATAGTTATGCCAGAAAACATTTTCAAGTGTAGACAAGGCCTGCGTAGATACATGATGTAGCAAAATGGAAGCCAGTCTCAAGTGGGGCATCTAGGTGCTACTATAATATGAATAATAAAACATAATACTTGCATATCCATGTATGTATATTGAGCCCTTACCTAGAAAGGGGCAAAGGAGTAGAATGTTCCTTTCTAGGTATGAACTCAATAATCAGACTCAACTGTTGAAATGATTCATTTAGTTACAAGCACTGCAAGGTCTCTGGGTCTAACCTTTCTGAGAAAGAACTTGTCATAAAATTCAGACTTCCTTATCAGGCTCTTCGGAGAAATGATGTGGGGAGGGAAAACTTAGCCTTGTAAGTAAAAAGATTAATTGTTCAATGGTTTCTGGCCTCCTCTTAGATGACCAGGCGGAGAGTGGGGGAGGGAATAATCCACTATGCAGCTGGTGCTGGAGGAGGTGTGTTTATTGTTAACAATTAACCACTTTTCACACTTCTAAATCAATCTATTATCAAAGACATAAGTAAACTGCTTCTGCTAATGTTTTATGGCTGGACTCTTTCCCTTCTAATCCTAAAATAAGAGTGTTGTTGCAGCAAAAAAAAAAAAGTAGCACAACTATGTTATTCTTATGAAATATTACAACTACATTGTGCCCTTAAGTCACAGTCCCATACTGAGGTGCAGTACCCCCTCAGGAGTGCCAGGTCAGGGCTTCAGCCTGAAGGATTGCACAGGGATGCTGGCATTGCCACTGTCTATAACATAACATTCCTCTAGACAGAGGGCTGCAAGCCCTAAGGCTTCGTAAGCACTACATTCACTGTGGGGAAAAAATTAGTTGTTGATTCTTATTTCTAAGAGATGTCCCTAAATGTACATGACTTGCGGTCAACCTCTTAGCACAGCAGAGCCCTGATGTTCTGTAAAGTTTAAAAAAAAAAAAAGAGGTTACAACCCATGATGTAAACATCCCAATAAAGCCTTTCTATTTTGACACTGACTATTTTGTAATGTGAAGGATGGCATTGGTTTGGCGTAGCTAATGACCCCAGAATGCGGAGGCTAATTTGAGGTCTTCTTTTAAGAAGAAAACAGCTCATTTATTTCACATTGAGCTAAAAATTAAAGTAAATTTAGCATCTCTATCTGGGCCTGATAAATAGTCTATTTGCATGGAAAGATTCCCTCTGATTTCAATGGGCTTTAGATCAAGTCCTTCACCAAAAGAGGGTGCTGACTCTTCAAAAGTGATGAGATAGGCAATGAAGATTAATTATTACTAGTAACATCAATTATTTACCCAGTCACAATGTTATACCAATAAAATAAAAACCAGCAGGATCTTATTAAAGGGGAAAAGGCAAAATACCACATTTATTGCAAATACAGAAAGAATCATAATAAGCAGTTAGTTATAGCTATAACATTCCACTCAATCTCATATTTATTCACACATTCATTCATAGACACACACAAACACAGGTTCTGCAAGGTTGTTATCATAGTTACCAGCCTTAGAGTTGCTCATGCCAAGCCACTGTCCAGGTGGCCTGGACATGAGGAGAGAGCAGGGCCTTGTCAGATGCTCATCTGATGCTCCTGGAAGTTGGTTTGCAGAATCAGACCCCAAAGTTCTTACTTTCTAGAGTCCATTTTTATAGGAATTTCTTCCTATGCCAGTCTATGGGAATTGCTTCATCATGCTGTTGCTGAATCAATCAGCAGATGGCACATTCCAGATGGCTCCGAGCTGCCAGATGTTATCTTGTTCTTTGGTTCTCCCATCCTTGAGGCTGTTGGGTGGATTCCAGTCTGCCCTCTGAGGGTCCTCTGGTTATTTCCACTTGACGCCTTCTTCAGCCGATGGACACTGGATTCTTAGGCTGGCACCTCCCTGATCATTCAGTTATTATCCACACCAAGCATCCATCCACATACATCCTCTATCTCTATTTTAATCACAATTGTTAACAAAGTGAGATGAATACAACAAAAGGGCGGGGAGTCTCTGGGTGCTGTTTCTGTTGTTACAGAGTATTGCTTTGAGTCTCCTTCTGTGTGAGTAGTTGTTGTTACAAAGAATTGCTTTGAGAACAGACTCTGTCTTAGAATGTACTAACACAATTAGCAGCTTGCAAGTTTCACACATAGAGGGAGAGAAACAGTACCAAAAACCAAGAGACCTCTTAATTAGTAATACCCTGGAATTTAAACTATGGGGAATCAAATTCATTTGTGATTTTAATACAGAACTTCTTTAATATGATCCAACAACAAGGACGTGGTCCCCGCCTGTAAGTGCTTTACAATCTAAAACTGGTGAATTACAGCTACAAAGGGAGAAGGGAAGACTATAGTAGCACTGATAAGAGGATTTAGTTATTTAATTAAGTTTAGTCCTTACTGCTGTTGCTCCTCTGTCAGCTCTCAGGGGAGTCTCCAATGCTCTTCCGCATGGCCCCAGAGTATGTCAACATTTTTATGGCTGACTTAAAACAACGCTTCCTCAGCTCTCATCCCCTAGCGCCTCTCCTCTACTTACTCTACATTGATAACATCTTCATCATATGGACCCACGGGAAGGAGGCCCTTGAAGAATTCCACGTGGATTTCAACAATTTCCACCCCACCATTAACCTCAGCCTGGACCAGTCCACACAAGAGATCCACTTCCTGCACACTACAGTGCAAATAAGTGATGGTCACATAAACACCATCCTATACCGGAAACCTACTGGCCGCTATACTTACTTACATGCCTTCAGCTTCCATCCAGGACACATCACATGATCCATTGTCTACAGCTAAGCCTTAAGATACAACTGCATTTACTCCAATCTTTCAGACAGAGACAAACACCTACAAGATCTTTATCAAACATTCAATACCCACCCGGGGAAGTGAGGAAACAGATTGACAGAGCAATACGGGCAGTGGTGAGCTGGCCTTAGGCGCTGACTCCGTGGATGCTCTGGGGCTGGAGCACCCATGGGGAAAATTTGATGGGTGCAGAGCACCCACGGGCAGCTCCCCGCCCTGTACCCGGCCCCAGCTCACCTCCGCTCCGCCTCCTCCCCGAACGCACCGCCCCGCTCTGCTTCTCCACCTTCCCCCCCACCCCGGCTTCCCACGAATCAGCCTTTCACGCGGGAAACCGGGGGCGCGCTGAGAAGCAGGCGGCGGCTTCGCACTCAGGCCCAGGGAGGCAGAGGCAGAGCAGAGGTGAACTGGGGCGGGGAGGTGCGAGGAGGGCCGCCCGTGCCGCAGCAGGTAACCCAGGGGGCGCACAAGAGAACCGCTCCCTGCCACAGCTCACCTCCACCTCCCTGGGCCTGAGCGCAAAGCCGCCGCCTGCTTCTCAGCCCTCCCAGGCTTCCTGCATGAACAGCTGATTCACGGGAAGCCAGTGGGGGAGGGCAGAGTAGCAGGGGGGCGGCGGCGCGTTCAGGGGAGGAGGCAGACCGGAGGTGAGCTGGGGCCGGGCGCAGGATGGGGAGCTGCCCGTGGGTGCTCTGCACCCACCAAATTTTCCCCATGGGTGCTCCAGC
This sequence comes from Dermochelys coriacea, assembly GCF_009764565.3. Lineage (NCBI taxonomy): Eukaryota > Metazoa > Chordata > Testudines > Dermochelyidae > Dermochelys > Dermochelys coriacea. The sequence continues at coordinate 91,592,952 of NC_050072.1, forward strand.
CCCGGAGCACCCATGGAGTCAGTGCCTAAGGTGCTACTTTTGATGTGATCAGTGGGGGAAGCGGCCGTTCCCCCTGCTCCCCCGCAGCTACGCTCCCCCTCCCCTAGGAGCCAGAGGGACCTGCTGGATGCTTCCTGGGAACTGCCCCAGGTAAACATCGCTGGGATTCTCCACCTCGCCCCCTGGCAGGTCCCTCTGGCTCTTAGGGTCAGGGTGGGCAGTGGCCCATGAGACCCTCCTGCCCAGTTCTGGGGGAAGTCAGGGGACAGGGGAGGGGGGTGGAATGGGGCAGGGGTCCGGGGGGGCATCAAGGAACGCGGGGGGTTGGATGGGGCAGGAGTCCCCGGGGGGCAGGGGGTCGGCCACGACCCCCTCATGGGGTGAGGAGGGAACCAGTTGTTAAGATTTTGGCAGCTCATCACTGGAGATGAGTACCCAGAAATCACCTACTACAGGACAGGCCCAACAAGGAAAATAACAGATCACCACGGGCCATCATGTACAACCCCCAACTGAAACCTCTCCAGCGCATCACCAGCGATCTACAACCTATCCTGGAAAACGATCTCTCACTCTCACAAGTCTTGGGAGGCAGGCCCATCCTCGCTTACAGACAGCCCCCCAACCTGAAGCAAATACTCACCAGCAACTACACACCACACCACAGAAACAGTAACCCAGGAACCAATCTCTGTAACAAACCCCCTTGCCTTCTCTGTCCCCCTATCTACTCTAGCGTCACCATCATAGGACCCAACCACACCATCAAAGGCTCATTCACTTGCACATCTACTAATGTGATATATGCCATCATTTGCAAGCAATGCTCCTCTGCCATATACATTGGCCAAACTGGACAATCTCTACGTAAAAGGATAAATGGACACAAATCAGACATCAGGAATGGTAACATACAAAAACCAGTAGGAGAACACTTCAATCTCCGTGGACACTCAATAACAGATTCAAAAGTAGCCATACTTCAACAAAAAAAAAACTTTAAAAACAGACTTCAAAGAGAAACTGCTGAGCTATAATTCATTTGCAAACTTAACACCATCAATTTGGGGCTTGAATAGGGACTGGGAGTGGCTGGCTCACTACAAAAGCAATTTTCCCTCTCTTGGTATTGACACCTCCTCATCAATTATTGGGAGTGGACTACATCTCCCTTACTAAATTGGTTCTCCACTTGTAAGGTAACTCCCTTCTCTTCATGTGCCAATATATATTTATGCCTGTATCTGTAATTTTCACTCCATGCATCTGAAGAAGTGGGTTTATTACCCACAAAAGCTTATGCCCAAATAAATCTGTTAGTCTTTAAGGTGCCACCGTACTCCTCATTGTTTTTGTGGATACAGACTAACACGACTACCCCTCTGATACTTGTTGCCAAAACTAATATCTTATAGATATTGAATATCTAAAACTATAACAAAGGCAAAGAGATACTGATACCTCATATGCAGTGCCACTTTTACCATAATGCATTGTCACAGTGCTATCACTTTCTAGGCTCTTGTTTATTCCCTTTGATCTTTATAAATGGTCACTTATAATATTTCCCCACTAAAAATCATTGGCCACAACCTCTGCTGATGTAAACTGATACAGCATGGAGCTCTGCTGATTTACACCAGTTGAGAATCTGGCCCCACACATATCTCCTTTATAGATAAAGGAGTAGTGCACTTTAGGATAAATTTATTGGAGAACTATTGTCTCTCATCTTCACAATCAACATTTCTTTTCCCCATGTAGCTGACACTTCCAGTAGATCAGCAGAACATTTATTTGCCAGTGTAGAGGACTTGCCTGATCAATTGCAGCATAGTTTAGTTGCCATCTCTTTTCAGTTTCAGTTTATCTGGTTCAGGATTAGCCATTGCAACATGTTGACAACTCAGTGAACCAAAAGAATAGGGAATTTTAAAGATTCTTGCATGTTTTGAATTAAAACCCAGATACAGAAAAGCACCTAAACAAGTACTCAGAGCCTTGCTGAGCCAGATTGGTAACATATGATGGTGATTGAGGTTCTCCAGCTTTGTGCATCCAATAAAGATTTTTCGCAGTTCAAGTTTCACTGACCATTTTAACAGGATTCTGTTGAACTTCTGTACCTTGGCAAGGCTGAAGCAGCAGCAATGATGAACAGATTGTCCATGTTGCTCTTAAAACAACAAAGACCCAAAGTTCACAAATGCTTGTTATGTTAAAGTTATTGGTCTCTTCTTTAAATGTAATGTTTTCATTGACTCTTTCTCATCATTCTGGCAATTCTGAAAGCCATCTAATGATCCCAAAACATGACCTTTCACAATTATTTTGTCAGCCAACTTAAAAAAAAAGAGTATGTAGTCTCTAGCATTATGCTGTAAGAACAGTTTGTTTTGCCAAACATTTCATTCTGCTTCAAATGGAAAATATTTCCCTTAATACCCAGGGCGTACAGTCAGGCCAAATTTTCAAACATATTTTGACACCTAAAGATGCAGATAAGCACCAAGCAGGATTTTCAAAAGTTCAAAGTTCAGAAGTTTCAAAATTAACTTCAATGGAAGTTAGGACCTAATAGGGTTGCCAACTTTCTAATTGCACAAAAGCGAACATCCCTGCCCTGACCCCGCCTTGCTGCTTCTCTGAGGCCATGCCCCTGCTTCCTCCATGCCCCCTCCCTCTGTTGTTCGTTCTCTCCCACCCTCACTCAGTTTCATAAGGCTGGGGCAGGTGGGTGGGGCGTGGGAGGGGGGTGAGGACTCCATCTGGGTGTGCAGGTTCTAGGGTCGGGCCAGGAATGAGGGGGTTGGGGTGCAGGAGGGGGCTGGGGTAGGGTGTTGGGAGGGGTGCAGGCTCCACGGGGAAGTTTGGGTGTGGGAGGGGACTCCAGGCTGGGGCAGGAAGTTGGGGTGTGGGAGAGGGTTCAGGGTGTGGAGTCCCAGCATCGTTTACCGCAGCTTCTGGGAAGTGGCCACCAGGTCCCTGCAGCCCCTAGACCCATAGGCAGACAGGGAGGCTCCGCATGCTGTCCTTGCACCCACAGGCACCACTCCTGCAGCTCCCATTGGTCATGGTTCCCAGCCAAAGGGAGCTGAAGAGACGGCCCTCGGGGTGGAGGCAGCGCGTCAAGCCTCCCTGGCTGCCCATGCGTCTTGGGGCCATAAGGACCTGGTGGCCGCTTCTGGGAGCTGTGTGGAGCTCAGGCAGGCAGGGATCCTGCCTTAGCCCCGGGCCACCGCTGCGCCATTGACCAGACTTTTAACAGCCCAGTTGGCGGTGCCGACCGGAGCCACCAGGCTCCCTTTTTGACTGGGTATTCCAGTCGAAAACCAGAAACCTGGCACCCCTAGCACCTAACCTGCTTACATGTTTTTTAAAATCCCAGTAGAGGCCTATCTGCATCTTTTGGCACCTGGGTACTGTTGAAAATCTTGCCCCAAGTGTGTCTACTGCCATTTAAAGCTATGTAGCTATGACAATGTTTCTGTATCTAACCCATTTAAAAATATCAAAAGGATTCACTATCTGCAGAGACCATCAGCCATTTAGTTTGAGTTCAGTGCAGACTGTTTCAAAGGAGGCACACACACACATTGTATGCTCATTCATAGAGATTTTAATTTTGGCCTTTCTTGCTTGTTCTCAATCTAAAAATCAAAGTTATTCCAACTCGGGTATCTAGTCAAAATTGGTATGGAGAACCATAAAGATAACTGATAAAACAGACTTAGAATGTATCAGTTTATTACAAATATTTTGCTTTTGTACTTTAACAATTACCCACTGTCTTTATCATGTGAAGTAATCTGACATCACTGTCCTCTCTGTTACATCAAGTATTTTGAATAGCAGGATTTGTGAAGACTGAAGTTCAGACCATGAGGGAAAAATATATACACAGAGTCTGCTAAAAATTGCATTATACATAACTCTCAAACATTTTCATAGACAATTGTATTTTTAGTATCAGTGCTTGATAACTAATAACATCGAACCTACCTTCACTTTATAATTAATTTCGGTGGGTTCTTCTGCTCTGGTTTCATATTTTAAAAAAAAGGATTTTAAGATAAACAGAAGTCTTTTTTGGTTGTTTTTTGTGGGATAATATGCTGTTGAACGCCATATGTATTTATATACCTTTATACAAGGCATCTCAGAACAGAGTCATGGAGAAATAAAAAAAGCAGAGCTCTCCTTTGAAGCCCAGATCCTCAGCGGTATTTTGGTGCCTAACTCCCATTGGAAAATATGGGCCTTAGTGCTTTGAGAAGTAGTTCCAAGTTGTCAGAAGTAGGGTCTGGTCCTGAGAGACTGAGCATCAGCTACTGCCATTGAATGACTTAAGTCAGAGAAGCAGGTTATCAGCACTTTTGAAGAGCAAGTCCATAATCACCATAATCTCCACAGAAAGCAACACCACAGAAGAGCTTGCACCATTAAATGGACAAATAGCTGTTGTCCAGTCTCTTTCCTCACAAGTCTGCCACCCTGTAATAGGACTTATGTTTTTTAAGGAGGTAATGACTATAGTTAAATAAGGCTTAGTTTTATGGCACACTAGTATAAAGAAGAAGTTTACTTGCTATTAAACAAGGTGACTGAAGTCATCATTTATTGCTGTGATATTTTAGCAGCAGGCTTTAGCATTTACCAGCACACTAGCTTGTACATCCCTAATCAGCTTTGTCTAGAAAAAAGGTGGGGAGTTTTGATAAATCCACACACAACTGTAGCAAGGCAGTGGTGCTTTATTTTTCTTTTGGAATAGAAACCCCAAAGTTTTGTATATAGCCACTCCAAACAAACACAATAACGGGTTGCAAGAATGAGCTCTGAGTTATATTAGTGACAAAAATCTTACTAGAGAGAGATTTTCTGCTGAGCTGAGGATACACCATTATTTATATCCAGTTTAGAAATTTTCTTTCTGTTAAACATTGTTGAAATGTAAAGAGTCTGGGATTTATTTGTTGTTGTTTTGAAGTTGTTTCCCCCTGTCCCACCCTCTCTTTTTTGGATGCTGTTAGGTATTTTTCCATTAATAAATGTGTTTCTTTTCCAGATTATAGAAGAAGGGTTTGTTTTCATTTTCAAGGGAAGAGCTGGTATGTCTTCAATTTTAACATAATTATAAAGGTCTTGGTATTGAACTTTCTTTTCTGTACTAACATTGATGACATTTGCAAGCTGAGCCCTTTCCATTAACAAAAAGAAATAGCTGACTAGGAGCATTTATCCATGGGAGATGGTGGATGGGCCGGGGAGAACCTCCTAGGTCATGGCCTGTCCACTTTTCTGCCTAGGGTGGCAGATTTCTTGGAGAAGTGCCACAGACTGACCTAAGGCTGTGTACAAGTGTAGCACCCTAATGTGTAGCACCCTAAGGGCTTGTCTCCACTTACCTGGGGATTGACGCGTTCCACCAGGGTTCGATTTAGTGAGTCTAGTGAAGATCCACTAAATCGACTGCTGATCGCTCTCCTGTTGACTCCAGTACGCCACCGGAACGAGAACCATAAGGTAAGTTGACAGGCGAGTTACACCCAGCACGAAGTAGACACCACAAAAGGTCGACCTAAGCTCCGTCGACTCCAACTACGTTATTCATGTAGCTAGAGTTGCGTAACTTAGGTTGACTGAGCCCTGTAGCGTAGACCTGCTCTAACTGTCCTGTGTAGACACTGCTGGTGCAAGCTAAAAGTTACTTACTGCATGCTGATGTAGTCCAATTTGAAACTGGACTACATCGATGTACACTAGATACCTCTTTTGTTCATGCCAGTAGGGTTTACGTAAGATAGTTAGCGCCACACCTTAGAGTGTTCCCCATACTCACCCCCAAGGCGAGTCTGCAGTGATGCACAGAAAAGCCCTGTGGGGTAGGAGCAGAAAGCCCAGCCCCTTGCCTGCCTCTTTATCCATGGATGGAAGGGGCAGAAGTCCTGTTTTCCCCAGTGGGAGTGCAGGGGAATGGTCATGGCTGGTTCTGTTTTTTTTCCAGTGTTTACTAAATACACACAGAACTTGCAAGGTCTAGCTACATATGCATGCTGTTGCACAGTTGGCTTCTGGCAGCATCTTAAACATAAAACACTGAGTGCCATTAAAGGGCTCACACCCTATTTAGGGATGCCACCCTATTTCTAAACACCACACTGATGATTTGTACTGCTTTCCTAAAAGACAGACTGAATAAACAAGCATATTCCTCTGGAGAGAGAAAAATCTGATGCTGCTTGTTCTCTTACTGTAATTAGGATGAGTGAATGTTCTCTGTTTCTTATCAGAGCTCTGGTATCTGTTACTCCTTTCAGAGAGCTCATTCAGCTGGCCTATGGAATTCATAGTTCAGCCAAGAGATTGGTTGGGGGAAGGCGGGAGGGATTATCCCAATAGTTGGAATAAATTACTCACATTTATCAGTCCCCTTGCCTTTTATGGCAGACCCAACAACAATGATATAATAGCATGCCATACTACATCTGTGTGTGGGGAGCCTGGGATGTAATTTATGTCTCTATGTGTCTTGTTTTGCAATCTTTTTCCAATGGGAAAATTCAATCAAACTGGGTGTGTGTAACTTGGATATACCAGTTAACCCAGAATTCAGTATTCGTCAGACATGGGTAAAGTATGTGCTACTGGCAAGTTATCAACAGTCTACACAACATCACTTTCCCCTTCTCCCCTGCCACGCCCTCCAGCTGCCACCCCCAACACACACAGTAGGTTCCAATTATTCTTTCACTCACTTGCATGACTTAGCTTTCTTAAACAAACTAACTGGAATTCATTACCAAACTTAGTGGTTCTTCAAACTCCTAATGATGATCTTCTTGTGACAGGGTATTTCAACCCTGTACCTGCCAGGAAGCAGTTAAGAAGTTGCTATGGGCTCAGATAGCGCCCTCCCCCTGCTACACACACCTGCAAGGCATATCAGGACTGGAGGAAGAGTTCAAAAGTGGAGAAGCCCAACTCATAAGAGGTAGCTCCTAGGGGAAGATGGATCTCTAGTTTACCTAGCTCCTAGGGTAAGGCCTGACAGATGGCAGAGCCTGCTCCAAAGCCTACAGAGAGTTCAAGCACCCTGAGAGAAAGGTGGTCTGCACTCTAAACAATTACCAAAATACTTTGGGGTGGTTGACCAGAGGACATTGAGCCAGACTGCAACTTACCCAGGCCTGGCTGAAGGAAAGAAGCTGTTTTGGGATTTGTTGGTTGTTTCTTTTCTTCTCCTTCACCTTTCTTTTTGTTCCTTCTGAACGCTGGAACTGATAAACTTTCCGTCCTCTGACTGGTGATGCTAACTGCCCCAACTCAGATGATAAAAGCCTGACTGAGGAAATGACCCCATCAGACTCCCTGGGGGTGCTATGGAAGGATTCGGCTCTTGATACTTTCTTAAATGTTTTTCTTCCAGCTATGCTATTCATTTTAGGTCAAATCTTGTACAAGGTGAACCTGTGCAAACATGCACAAGCCCATTGAATCTGAGCCTTGCCTATGGATTCACAACAAGGTTTGGCTCAGGGAAATATGAATTTGTTCAAATCTGTACATTTTCACGCTTCAGGTCCTGCACATCCACATAAACTGATTCCGATGCAAAGTTGACAAACCTGTTCCAGAGTGAATTTGGAAGGGCTCACACAACTCAGGCATCTAACCCCCCTTTGTCTACACCTTAATACTGGAAATTTTCATTGTGTCTCCTGAACTCTGAAAACATGACTCAGTTATAATCGCAGTCAGCTCAGCAGAGCTATCCTTTACTAAATCTATTTGAGGTTTTCCACTAATAATTTGTTTTTCCCTAGTTTGCCTCATCCCTACTTTATTTCTTTCAAGATCAGATTGCCCTGTAACCAAGGAGGAAAATGAATAAGAGAGAGAGGGCCACTTAAAATGGCCAATCAAAGCTTTAAAGCAGGAAACCATAGGCTGGGTTTAAATTCTGGTGGTTTCTCTTTGGAATAATGTCTCTTATCTCTGATGGAGAAATTGCTATCACCAAAGGTCTCTAATGCCTAGTGAAATGTCACTGAGAAAAATGAAAAGGTCAAGACTGCCTGGAAGACTGCTGAGGGAGCAGTTGCAACAGATGAAAAAACAAACAGTTACACTGTATATCACAACCTTCAGTTACTGAAGAAAAGAAAACAGTCCTCTCCAGAGATTTATACTTCATGTGAGTAGTTTACTGCTATGCTGAAATAAAGAACCTAACCCAGAAGAGGGCAACTGAAGAGAACCATGACAGGTTTCAGAGTAGTAGCCATGTTAGTCTGTATTCGCAAAAAGAAAAGGAGTACTTGTGGCACCTTAGAGACTAACAAATTTGTTAGTCTCTAAGGTGCCACAAGTACTCCTTTTCTTTTTTTGAAGAGAACCAGGCATTGCTCAGAAATTCTGACCAAAGTACTTGGAATGGAGAATAGGGGAAAGACCTTGCACCATCTCACTTTCAAAAAAGTTGCTGCATTTGGAGGAGAGGATGATAAGAATTCTGTCTGGAAATCTCCTTTCAGAATCGTGATGGTTAATCTTTGAAGAATTATAGCTTCCTTGTGAGGTTTTACTCAGATTATTTGCATTGCATCCAGAACTCATGCAATGCTAATTGGCATACTGAGATTTATCCTACTGAAAACAGAATTTCTGGCTCCTTTAGCCATAGTCAATCCTGGAGGTGTAAAATAAGCAAGGAAAGTATGGGACTCAGGATGGAAACCAGTAAGGCTAATACTGTCTCGCATGACCTTCTCATAAACAAATTAGGGAAATACAACCTAGATGGAGCTACTATAAGGTGGGTGCATAACTGGTTGGAAAACCATTCCCAGAGAGCAGTTATCAGTGGTTCACAGTCATGTTGGAAGGGCATAACGAGTGGGGTCCAACAAAGATCGGTTCTGGGTCCGGTTCTGTTCAATATCTTCAAAAATTATTTCTATAATGGCATAGAGAGTACACTTTACAAAGTTTTCGGATGATACTGGGAGGGGTTTCAAGTGCTTTGGAGGATAGGATTAAAATTCAAAATGATCTGGACAAACTGGAGAAATGGTCTGAAGTAAATAGGATAAAATTCAATCAAACAAATGCAAAGTACTCCACTTAGGAAGGAACAATCAGTTGCACACATACAAAATGGGAAATGACTGCCTAGGAAGGAGTACTGTGGAAAGGGATCTGGGGGTCATAGTGGATCACAAGCTAAATATGAATCAACAGTGTAACGCTGTTGCAAAAAAAGCAAACATTCTGGGATGTATTAACAAGAGTATTGTAAGCAAGACACGAGAAGGACCTATCTCCCTTCAGAGATATGAGATTGATTTAATTAATCCCAAACCAACACTAATACATGGGAATCTAGTCTATCTAGTCTAAAGACTAGACTTCCATGAAGGCTCAACTAAACACCCATCTTTTATAGATTGATTAGATATAAATTAAATTAGTCCTATCCTGAGCGAAGTGTTCTTAATGAGACAGCATTTCCCAGGGAGGAGCAGTTCAGTAGGAGCAAATTTAGTTACCAACCCACTTAGGAGGCTGACACTTAAGTCTGTCACCTTCATAACATCCTGGATTCTATTTTTAGGGTAAGTAAATAAATATTAAAATAGTATGAATGTAATATTATAATGTTGCCCCTTCTTCCAATACCAGTGTCCCATTCAGACACCATTTTTGCACTTCTGACAAGTGGTAGCACATGTCTGTGATCTTACAGATTGGCTTAGTGTAACTTGATTTATTAGAAGTATTCAGCAGTCCTGGAACAGAGATGGGCAGACAGCATCTAGGCAAACCCTCTTTCAGGAGTATCAATCCCACACCAATGCTCAGGGAGCAACTCTGTTTCAAGAATTGAGTCCAATTAGATATCAAGTCAGCTCACACAGATCCCTCTCTCTAGAAGTTGCCTCTACACAGAAATTTAGACAGCCCAAATTCTAGCCTAACATGTCTTCTCAAGACAGAGTATTTGCTTGCATGTTAAGAAAAAGGTGGAATAGTATGTGCAATAGTACCACTTGCTGATGCCTGCCATAACAACAAAAAACAACAATTCAGTGCTTTAGATGTTCTGCAGACATGTAGTAAACTCAAAATTTAAGACAAGTTGCAACAAGTGGGTGTGTCACAGGGCGGCACAAGTTTCCTTCCCCTTGTACCTGCGCCTTGTGCTTGGGCTGGCAAAAGAAAGGGTCTCAGATGCCTCTTGCAGGTACTTCACCCATGTTCTTTTATTTACAGTGGCTCTACAGTCCCACTTCCCCCAACACCGGTCACCGCTCCAACCCCTCACTGGGTCTTCTGGCCTTTGAAGCTTGTGTCAGCTGAGCCACAACACTCCTATCCTCCTGCCTGGCTAGCCTCTCCCCACTGAGCTCTTCCCTGGGTTTATATTTCTTCCCAGTCAGCAACCGGGCTGGATCCACTTGGCTCAGCAGATTACGCTGAGCCTACCCTTGTTAAGGCCTGCAGCTGGGCTCCTGGCTAAGGGTCTTGGCCCGTGTACCCAGCCACCCTACAGGGAAGCAGGGGGAAGCTGGGTCTTTAGCAGGGCATCCAAAGGTTTTATACCTCTGCCCTGTGACAGGGTGTTACAAAAAATGGGGAAGGAAAGACAAGGGTCACAGTGATCGCAACCTATGGCTACCTAAGACTAGCTATTTGTACACTTAGCTGTTTTTGAGTCATTATTGGTTTTGGTTTTTTGTTAGTGATGAAATATAAATAATCACTGCAGGACACCTGCCTAGCCCCTACAGACAGAACAAAATTGCAGGAAGATGCATAGATCTATGGGCAGCTTGTATATTGGCCATAAAATTATGGCCCAGAATTCACAAGGAAATAACATTATCATTTCAATTTATAGACATAACTTTGTGGGATACCTTCTTATCCATACTTTGAAAACATTCTCTGTGACTATTTTGCATATGCCAAATATGCAAAATATTTCAGAATTAGTCATGAGTTACATTAAGATGTCTCAAATTAAAATATGTGAGAGCCGTTTGGTTGACTCCTGTGCGTTCAGGATGTGAAAGGTCATAGATCATACCTGAAGTATCTGAAGCCCAATTCAAGCTGAGGGAAACAGCAGAACAGCAGGCTTGTCACATACATGCTGAGTAGTTAGAAACATGATCACATGAGGTATGGGTAGTCATCATAACTGATGTTAAAGTCATATCTTGCTTCTAATGAGTTGCAGCTGGTCTTGGTCTGAAAATATTCAGCAGCTGACTTTTTAAATTCCATAACATGTTGCCTGTACAACATATACTGAATTCTGGAATAATTTTACCTAGAAAGTCTGATAAGCCTCACATGCCACAGATCACTTTAGTTATCTTCCTACAACATTCATTAAGCTGGCAAAGTAGGCCAGAAGCACAAAAATTCATAGATTTTTTAAGGCCAAAGAGACCATTATGATCATCTAGTCTGATCTTCTGTGTAACATAGGCCATAGGACCTCACCCAAAACTTTCTGCAAGAAGCCTATAACTTCTTCCTGAACTAGAATAAATCTTTTAGAAAGAATATGTAGTCTTGAATTAAAGACTTTGAATGATGTAGTTCTGGTCACCCCAACTCAAAAAAGATATATTACAATTGGAAAAGGTACAGAGAAAGGCAACAAAAATGATTAAGGATTTGGAATAGCTTCCATCTGAGGAGAGATTAAAAAGACTTGGACTTTTCAGTTTGGAAAAGAGATGACTAAGAGGGGATATGATAGAGGTCTATAAAGTTGTGGAGAAAGTGAATAAGAAAGAGTTATTTTCTCCTTCACATAATACAAGAACTAAGGGTCAGCCAATGAAATTAATAGGCAGCATCAAATAAAAGGAATTATTCCTTCACACAATGCACAGTCAACCCGTGGAATTCATTGCCAGGGCATGCTGTGAAGGCCAAAACTATAACAGGGATTCAAAAAAGAACTAAATAAGTTCATGGAGGATAGGTCCATAAATGGCTATTAGCCAGGATGGTCAGGGATGCAACCCCATGCCATGGGTATCTCTAGCCTCTGATTGCCAGAAGTTGGGAGTGGGCAACAGGCACTCGATAATTGCCTGTTCTGTTCATTCCCTCTGACGCATCTGGCATTGGCCACTGTTGGAAAACAAAATACTGGGGTAGATGAACTATTAATCTGACCCAGTATGGCAGTTCTTATGTTCTCATGGAGAATCCACCACATCCCTTGATACATTTTTGCAAAGATTAATTACTTTCCTTGTTAAAAATGTATGCCTTATTTATAGTCTGAATTTGTCTAGCTTCATCTTTTAGCCATTTGATCTCATTATGACTTTTTCTGCTAGATTAAAGAGCCCTCTACTACCAGAAATCTCTTTCACCATGCAAATACTTATAGACTATGATCAAATTATCTCTAAACCTTCTCTTGGATAAACTAAATAGACTGAGCTTCTTAAAATCAATCATATAGATTAAGCTTCTTATAGATGGAGACTTCCATTCTTAAATCTCTCCATATAAAGCATGTTTTCAAGACCTTGAATCATTCTTATATTTTTTTTCTGAACCCTTTCCAATTTTTCAACATCCTTTTTGAAGTGTGGACACCAGAACTATATTCTAGTACTGGTCTTACTAATGTGGTATACAGAGGTAATACCACATTCCTATTCCTACTTGATATTCACTTACTTGTGTACCCAAGGATCACATTCACTAACTTAACAAACGCATTCCCCTGGGAACTCATGTTGCATTGGTTATCTGCCATGACCCTCAAGTATTTTTCAGAGTCACTGCTTCCCAGGATAAAGTCTGCAAATTCTTTGTTCTTAGATGTTTGACCTTACATTTGGCTGAGTTAACATGCATATTGTTCAAATAAACCCGCCTTACCAAGCAATCCACACTGATCCAATATAACTGACTTGTCCCCATCATTTACTATTTTACCAATTTTGCATCATCTGCAAATTTTTATCAACAATGATTTTACATTTTTCTCCAGTTCATTGCTAAAGATGTTGAATAGCATTCGGCAGAGAGCAGATCCCTGCAAGTACCCATTATAAGCACCCTCCATAGGGTGTTCATTTTCCATTTAAAATTACTTTTGAGTTTTATCTATTAAACAGCTTTTAATCCATTCTTGATAGGGGCTTCATTGACTTTTGTGTAGTGCTAATTTTTTATCCAAAAACCATATGGGAGTAAGTCAAATGTCTCACTATTGTGTCTTTGCTCTCTACACAATATTAAGAATATGAGTAAACCACAGTTGAGTTCCCAGTTACTGTGTTTTCTAGCTTGTAATATAAAAGGATTAGTCCCATATATATGTTTGCTATGTCAGGCTCTACAGATTTCTACAACAAAATACAGGGCGGTCCACTAGGGGGCTTCCAAACTATTTAAAGGGATATTACCCAATTTCTATACACTCCACTTAGGCTATGTCTACACTACGAAAGTACTCCAATTTTACAGAAGTCGATTTTTGGGAACAGATTGTATAAAGTCAAGTGCATGCATCCACACTAAGCACATTAATTCGGCAGTGTGCGTCCACAGTACCGTGGCAAGTGTCGACATTCCGAGCAGTGCACTGTGGGTAGCTATCCCACAGTTCCTGCAGTCCCCGCTGCCCATTGGAATTCTGGGCTGAGCTCCCAATGCCTGATGGGCCCAAAAATTTGTCACGGGTGGTTATGGGTAAATGTCGTCAGTCAACCCTCCCTCCCTCCATGAAAGCAACAGCAGACAATCATTTTGCGCCCTTTTCCCTGGATTGCCCGAGCAGACGCCATAGCACAGCAAACATGGAGCCCGTTCAGCTCACCACAGCAGTTATGACCATTGTAAACACCTCACGCATTATCGTGCAGTTTATGCAGAACCAGCACCTGAAAAACCAGGCGAGGAGGCGATGGAAGCATGGTGATGAGGACATGAACATGGATTTCTCTAAAACTGCGGTCCCCAGCAATTTGGAGATCATGGTGTTACTGGGGCATGCCGTGGAATGCCAATTATGGGCCCGGGAAACAAGCACAGAGGGGTGGGACCTCATAGTGTTGCAGGTTTGGGATGATTCCCAGTGGCTCCAAAACTTTTGCATGCGTAAGGGCACTTTCATGGTAGTTTGTGACTTGTTTTCCCCTGCCCTGAAGCTGCAAGATGAGAGCAGCCCTCACAGTTCACAAGCGAATGGCAATAGCCCTGTGGAAGCTTGCAACGCCAGACAGCTACCCCGTCAGTCGGTAATCAACTTGGAGTAGGCAAATCTACTGTGGGGGTTGCTGTGATGCAAGTAGCCAATGCAATCATTGAGCTGCTGCTATCAAAGGTAGCGACTGTGGGAAATGTGCAGGTCATACTAGATGGCTTTGCTGCAATGGGATTCCCTAACTGTGGTGGGGCTATAGATGGAACATATATCCCTATCTTGGGACCGGACCACCAGGGCAGCCATTACATAAACCTCAAGGGGTACTTTTTAATGGTGCTGCAAGCACTGGTGGATCACAAGGGATGTTTCACCAACATCAATGTGGGATGGCAGGGAAAGGTTCATGACACTCACGTCTTCAGGAACTCTGGTCAGTTTAAATGGCTGCAGGAAGGGATTTACTTCCCAGACCAGAAAATAACTGTTGGGGAATGTTGAAATGCCTATAGTTATTCTTGGGGACTCAGCCTACCCCTTAATGCCCTGGCTCATGAAGCCGTACACAGGCACCCTGGACAGTAGTAAGGAGCTGTTCAACTATAGGCTTAGCAAGTGCAGAATGCTGGTAGAGTGTGCATTTGGACGTTTAAAGGGCTGCTGGTGCAGTTTACTGAATCGCTCAGACCTCAGCAAAACCAATATTCCCATTGTTAGTGCTGCTTGCTGTGTGCTCCACAATCTCTGTGAGAATAAGGGGGAGATGTTTATGGCGGGATGGGAGGTTGATGCAAATCATCTGGCCGCTGAATACGCGCAGCCAGACACCAGGGCGGTTAGAAGAGCACAGCAGGAAGCGCTGCGCATCGGAGAAGCTTTGAAAACCAGTTTCATAACTGGCCAGGGTACTGTCTTACATTTCTGTTTCTTTCTCCTTGATGAAAACCCGCCCCCTTGTTTGCCTCTAAATTTCCTGTAAGCCACCCACCCTCCCCTCTTCGATCACAGCTTCCTTGCAAAGGAAATAAAGTCACTATCATTTTAAAAACATGTATTCTTTATTAATTGATTATAAAAATAGGGACATAACTCACAAGGTAGCCTAGGTGGGGTGTGGGAGGAGGGTAGGAGGGAAGGAAAAGGCCACTTCAAAACTTCTTGAATGACAGCCTTCTGTTGCCTGGGCTGTCCACTGAGGTGAAGTGGTTGGGTGCCCAGAGCCTCCCTCCCACCTTCTTGGACATCTGGGTGAGGAGGCTCTGGAACTTGGGGAGGAGGGAGAGGGCAGTTGGAGAGGAGGGAGGGCGGTTAAACAGGGGCTTCAGGAGCAGTCTGTGATCCTGCTGCCGTTCATGAACCTCCACCTGATGCTGGAGCATGTCCATTTGATCTCGCAGTAGCCCCAGCATTGCCTCATGCCTCCTCTGATCTTCCTGCCACCACCTCTCCTCACGTTCATCAGCCACCTTCCTATACTCTGCTATTGTGTCCCTCCACACATTCTGCTGAGCTCTGTCAGTGCTGGACGACTGCATGAGCTCAGAGAACATTTCATCGCGCGTGTGTTTTTTTCGCCACCTTATCTGAGATAGCCTTTGGGACGGAGGAGGGAGGCTTGAAACATTTGCAGCTGCTGGAGGGAAAAAAGGGAGTGAAGTATTTTAAAAGACACATTTTACAGAACAATGGCTTTCACAGTGAACAACACTATTCACATTACATAGCACATGTGATTTTGGTACAAGGTCGCATTTTGCATCTTATATTGAGTGCCTGCAGCTTTGGTGTTAGAGATCACACACGCAGTGCTGGACAACAGAATTCAGCTTGCAGGCAGCCATGGTAAGCCATAGTCTTTCGGCTTCTGCAACCTTCATAATAGCAGCGCCCTCCTCTCCCATACCAAGCAAAGCATGTTGAGTTGGCCATTTAGTGCTGCAGTTTTCCTGTTAACATGCAGCAGCAGAAACCAAACTAACCCCCACCCTCCATCAATTCTCTGGGATGATCGCTTTATCCCTCCCCCCACCGCGTGGCTGATATCAGGGAAGATCCCTGCTAGCCAAATGCGAACAGCTCAGTGCCAATACCCCCCTCCCCGCCCCCACCACATGGCTAACTGCGGGGAGGATTTCTTTTCAGCCACAGGCAAACAGCCCAGTAGGAATGGCCACCTCTGAATGTCCCCTTAATTAAATTCCCCTATTTCATCCAGGTTACCATGAATGATATCACTCTCCTAAGGATAACACAGAGAGATAAAGAACGGATGTTGCTTGAATGCCAGCAAACACCGGGACCATACGCTGGCAGGCTTTGTCATGCAATGATACCAGATTACTTGCTACTAGCATGGCATGGTAAAGTGTCCTATCATGGAGGACGGAATAAGGCTGCTTTCCCCAGAAACCTTCTGCAAAGGCTTTTAGAGTACCTCCAGGAGAGCTTCATGGAGATGTCCCTGGAGGATTTCCGCTCCTTCCCCAGACATGTTAACAGATTTTTCCAGTCGCTGTACTGGCCACGAATGCATCCCAAGTCCTCAGGGCTACTTAATCATTAAAAACCGCTTGCTTTTATAACATGTATTATAATACATGTTTTATAACACTCACCAGAGGTCCCTTTTCCGGCTTCATTGGGGTGGGAGGGTATTTCAGTCAGGGTGATGAAAAGATCCTGGCTGTCAGGAGAACGGTGTGCTGTGTGCTCTCCTCAAGTTCGTCCTCCTCCTCTTCAACTTCCCCATCCGCAAAATCCTCAGGCATGGCGGAGAGTACCCCATCATCGCAGTCCACAGACAGGGGTGGAGTAGTAGTGGCGCCCCCCCACACAATTGCATGCAGCTCAGCGTAGAAGCGGCATGTCTGGGGCTCTGTCCCAGAGCGTCCATTTGATTCTTTGGTTTTCTGGTACGCTTGTCTGAGCTCCTTAAGTTTCACGCGGCACTGTGTTGTGTCCCTGCTGTAGCCTCTGTCCCTCATGGCCTCTGAGACTTTTTGAAATGTTTTGGCATTTCATCTTTTGGAATGTAGTTCTGATAGCACGGATTCCTCTTCCCATACAGTGAACAGATCCAGTACCTCCCGTTTGATCCATGCTGGAGCTCTTTTTCGATTCTGGGACTGCACAGTCACCTGTGCTGATGAGCTCTGCATAATCACCTGTGCTGATGAGCTCGCCTGGCCAAACAGGAAATGAGATTCAGAAGTTCCTGGGGGTTTTCCTGTACATCTGGCCAGTGCATCCGAGTTCCGAGTGCTGTCCAGAGTGGTCACAAAGATGCATGTGGGATAACTCCTGGAGACCAATACCTTTGAATTGCATCCACACTAACCCTAATTCGAAACGGCGATGTCAATTTCAGTGCTAATCCCCTCGTTAGGGAGGAGTACAAAAATTGGTTTTAAGAGCCATTTATGTTGAAAAAAATGGCTTTGTTGTATGGATGGGTGCAGGGTTAATTTGATTTAACGCTGCTAAATCCGACATAAACTCGTAGTGTACACCAGGCCTTACAGAAGTCTAAGGGCATGTCTACACTTACCAGAGATCGACGCTGCGGCGATTGATGCCCTGGAGGTCAATTTAGCAGATCTAGTGAAGGCCCGCTAAATCGACTACAGATCACTCTCCTGTCAACTCCGGTACTCCACTGGTGTTCATTTTTCTGATGAAAAGTAAAAATTTTCTGCAGAAAGTAAACACTTTTCATCAACAATTTTGTTTAATCAAAAAATTTTCCATGGAAAAAGAGTTGCAATGAAAAATTTTTGACCAGTCCTAACACTGAGTTTATAGTTTCTGAGACCACATCTACACTTGTATTAAAATTGTTTTTGCTGAAAAGACTTTAAACATTGTTGAAAAACACTTCATCTTAAAGCAGTTCAATGTGATTTAGCCAGTCAGTGTGGAACAATGGTTTGGCCCCATCAATAGTGGCCAGCTCAACCACATTAAATCTATTTTAGCCTGAAGTGGTTTTAAAATTATAGTCTGTTTAGTCTGTTTCTGGAAACAGAGTTCATGACCCAATATGGATAAAAGTGCAACTCCCTGGTGCAATTATAAACCCACAGCTTTGCCCCAGTACATCCCAGTCAAAAATTGGTGTTTAAAATGCATTTTTCACCTCAGTAACGTGAGTATGTTAAAAGCTGTTCGCAAGAAACATCACTGCCATGCAGATGTGATAACTAACAACCTCAGATATGTTTCAAAGTTCACTTTCATCTACATTTTGGGTGAACATTTTTACTGAACAATATTCTGAATAAGCTTTCAAGTATCCCTGATTCCCAGCCCCCCAAACTGCATTCCATAATTTGTCTAAGACCTTATTTACACATGGATTTTTGCACTAGTGCCATTACACTGATGTAGCTGTGCCAGCGCAATCTCCTAGAGTAGAAACACTGCACCGACAAAAGCAGGGTAAGCTACATTGGCAGAAGTCACAGTTTGTACTGATGTAGTGAATCTACACTAGGATTAGGGGTTTGTACCAGTATACCGACACTGGTGAAAATGAAGTCAATGTAGAAAAGACCTCCAAAAAGAACTCCACCCTTTTTATAGATATACCATGCATATTTCTGCAAGGTCCAAGTCCTTTTGTGATGAGAAGGAATCTTTCCCATGACCAGTATATAGTATTTTAATTCATTTTTGGTCTTGCATGAACTTCACCCAGGGGCTCTACTGTGAAAATTTTGTTCCCCAAACCAATTCATCAACCATTTACGGTAAATGTCTTATTAAAAACCCTTGTGTTAAAAACACTCACATTAATAGAGTATATAATTATCAGATGGCATATATTACATCTGTTATCAAGTTCAAAGCTCAGGTGACAGGGGATGGATCACTTGATGATTACCTGTTCTGTTAATTCCCTCTGGGGCACCTGACATTAGCCACTGTTGGAGGACAGGATACTGAGCTAGATGGACCTTTGATCTGACTCAGTATGGCTGTTCCTATGATTATTAGACATGGTTATAGAGAAAATTGGGCTGGGACTGAAGTACTGATACATAAGCAGTTAACCAATCCCATGTGGTACTCCTATCTCCAAAGTGTAAGTTGACCTGTTTGGTATGCACAAGAAATTACCTGAAACACACACACACAAAATAGGCATGAAAAGATAAACATACTTCTTTGAAACTGCACTATTTGCTAACTGTACATTGGACTTTCACTTCAAAAGTCTTCCCCATCTGCCCTAACTCAAGCCAAAAGCATATCTGCTATGTCTGATATGTAGAGGGGTCAGCAGTTATATCAGGTATCTGTGTGAATCTTGTACATAGTATTCTTGTTTCAAGTTCCCCCTCTTCCCCAAAAAACAACTACATAAAAGAAACTAACCCAGATAAAAACTATGAATAGTTTAAACTCTCCATTTAATTTCTGTCAAGGACAGGAAGTTCTGTTTGTGATATACTGATATGAAATCTGAGTTTGCTGACCTGACCAACTCTTGAAGAGGAGACCTCATATTAGAATGATTCTTCTGGCTCCCAGTGAGACCTGACAATGAAAATGAGAAACAAACTATACAGAGAGTAACAGAGAGCCGGTGCTGTTCAGGAGAAGGGAGCCTGGTAGTGATTGCAAAGAGCTTGGGGGAATCTTGGGACAATAAAGATAGTCACCCAAACTTTTGGATACCTATCCATACTGAACATCTAAACCAGTGGCTCTCAAACTTTTTTACTGGTGACCCTTTCTCATAGCAAGTCTCTGAGTGTGACCCCCTTTATAAATTAAAAACACTTTTTAATATATTTAACACCAGTATAAATGCTGGAGGCAAAGTGGGGGTTGGGGTAGAGGTTGACAGCTCGTGACCACCCATGTAATAACCTTACAACCCCTGAGGGGTCCCACCCCCACTTTGAGAACCCTTGATCTAAACTTTTGGAGGCTCTCTCATTGTAAGTGCAAATTGTACCAATATGGCTTGAGAGTACAGGCAGAGCAAAGATACTGCAGACACAAGAGAGACTTATACTTGGATTCACAAACACTAAACTGTCTGAAAAGTAAAAATTGAATACATTTTCAGACAAAACCATACTTTGAGAAGATATTTTAATGTTTTTCAGGGTTTGATAGTTGGGTATGACTCTGTCCCATGTTTGGTGGGAAAGGAGTTAAAGACACTATCCCTCATACACAGATTTATGGGTGTCAGCCCTTGGTGCAAGGATTTCAAAGGAACTTTGCCATGGTGGGAATGTAATTGAGGTCACTTCATGTTGATTTATCTCATTAAAATGGAGGAAACAACATCAGAATCAAGAGCATTTAGGAAGAAGCGTTGGGGGAATACAACAAAAAAGCATTTGTGGATATTTTTGCAAAATGACCTGTCAGTTTCTTCTGCCGGGAATTACAATCTCTTTCATTCAGGTATGTTCAAGTGAGTGAATTTTTATTCACAAAAATGCACAGAGAAAAATCAACACAGTTGCAAATATCCCAGGGAGAAAAACATTTTAAGAGTTTTTGCACAGGAGTGTTTTCACAGCCATTTGGAATTTTATTCTGTATTAGAATAGCCATTTTGATAAGTTTTTTTTTTTAAAGGAGCTTAGCGCTTGTAATCAGGGAACAGAAACAATACCTTGTGACTTAGATGACCAATCACAGGCCTGCATAGTGAATACTGGATAGCAAATACTCCTTGTAATCACTTCATAAATAAATAATAGATTAAAATATTTTAATAGACACTGAAAGGGCTACTGTTGTCACTCTAGCAGAGGGCTGAGCTGCTACAGTTCTGGAACTTGTCAAGGACTGATGAGCAATTTTGCAGGACTGGACTGTGAGGCAGAAGGGGACATTCCAGGAACTGGCTTGAGGAAGGAAAGACCTGGTTTAAGGAGACTTTTACTTGAGAGAGCACATCATCCCTCTAGGCTTCAAGGGGGAAAAAAGGAGGCTCTGGGGATCCAGTCTGAGAAGGTGAGGCCTGAATAAAGACTCAAACAGTGTGTGCAATAGCTGCTATTGTGGTGTAAGGATCTGGGTGTGGCTGCAGAGACCAAATGCCATCTTCCATCTTAGTAAGCAGGAATCACAGCTGCAGACAACACCAGGATTTAGTTGCTATTGTGTTAGAGTTATGTAAAATGAATGCAGGTGTTAAATACAAGTTCTCTGTGGCTTAGTAAGGAAAGCAATGCAGGAAGAAATGGCCCAGGAAAAGTAATCTGAAAAAGGAGCATGCCAAGGACATCGCTGGGAAGCCAGTTAACAACCAGAGGTAGCTCTGGGGCTGAGTTAGGGCTCAGCAAGGCATGGTGGCCCAAGAAGAGGAACCTCAGCCACGTGACAGTAACAGGGACTGCCTCAGCTTTCTAGCCTGCAGAGGACAGAGCTTTGTAGATCATAGAATTGTTAATTGTGTTATGCCTTAATAATGTTCTCTATTGTTGTTTAGTGTAACCACTTTTATTGAGTACCCTGCTCCCTAACCTGGGTCTAAGTTTGTCCCAGCCAACCTGGAAGTTAAGTTCCTTTTTTGTTTTGTGATCCCTGCATGCAAGTTTCCTGCATGTTGCTACTGAGTGTTAGATGTCCACGTGACTCTAATAGTTGGAGTGCCTACATTGCTTGCCTCCAGGGTTCATGGTGTGGTGGTCACAGCTATCCAGTCTAATTAATTTCAGTGTACTACTCTCACATAGGGTAGGCCTATCGGAGACAAGAAGGGCTCGTTTAAAATAAGTTTGCATAAATTGTTGAACAGTTACAAATAACAAACACATCTGTATACCAACCCAATCATGGATGATTCATAAAGAGAAAAAAGGCTAAATTCTTCAGTGTAATTATTCTAGTTTAATAATTTGACTAGATCAATTAGGGAGTCAGCTGCCTTAGGAGGCAAAGTTGAGTAGACTTTCTGAGATGTGAAAAATGCAAAAGACTGGCTACAATTTCAAGACAAGCAGCTTTATTCTTGTGTGTGTGTTTAAACGCTGGGTATAAGAAGCCATTTATTTTGTGTTTGATCATGGTGAGCATAGTCCTGTCAGTTGCTGCCAAGGAGCAATAGTGGGCTGGCTATGTCCCAAAAGCTGATTTTCCACCTGCTGAGACAGACCTGATGTTGTTTGTCTCATAATCAGAGTCTTGACCAAAATAATTATTCATAGTGCCAGGAAGCCACAGACAGATCAAGGGGTTGCTGAGGCAAGAGGAGCCTTCCATAATTTCTTAAAGGCTGCTTTGAACAACTAAGCAGTATAATGCAAACTTTCTGTCTTATCAGTTGCATATAGGTAGTGTGTGTGCAATAAATTGCCAGTTATGCCAATACTGAGTATTAAGCATTTCAGTATTTAGACACACCTGAATTGGTTTGACCCATCTATAATTTATAACACTATTCTAAATAAGCTTTGTTTTGTTTTAGGGCTGATTTTGAGCTCTCTTTAGAGTTAATAGACTGCTATTGACCCTATTAAGAGTTGGGTCAGAACCTAAGTGAATACTTCAAAAATTAGAGAGATGCAATATGTTGTTGAGCAAGAAGTTTTTGAGTTTTAAAGGATATTTTTTTCTAGCTAAGCAGAACTGATGCATGTCAAAAATAGTTATCACACACTGCATTAATCACCTAGGGAGTATAATTATCATATAGGTAATTCTTCTTGTCTGTATCTGTCTGGATATAGTCAAAAAATACTACTGTTTATCCTCTAAATCCTTAGGCTTTGTTGGATTTAGAGAAGCAAGCAGTCAGCCCATCACCATAACATTCTGCAAAGTGCAGCACTATTAACTTATTGTTAACATAATTTATCCAAAAAGAAAAGGAGTACTTGTGGCACCTTAGAGACTAACAAATTTATTAGAGCATAAGCTTTCGTGAGCTACAGCTCACTTCATCGGATGCATCCGATGAAGTGAGCTGTAGCTCACGAAAGCTTATGCTCTAATAAATTTGTTAGTCTCTAAGGTGCCACAAGTACTCCTTTTCTTTTTGCGAATACAGACTAACACGGCTGCTACTCTGAAACCTATAATTTATCCAATTCAGCTTTGCATCTATTGTACATGGCTCTTCTTAGGTTAGATTATGTTCTTCAAATGACTAATTTGGAAAACTTGTGGTTTGTTTCACTGCTTGATCTTAGGGGTTTTTTTAAGAGTTTTAAAACAATCAGAGCTACTTATGCAAAAGTTAGAGAATTAGTGTTTTTTAGATGAAATAATAATTGTGAATGAAACACTGGAAACTCAGTTTCTTTCCTCCAAGCCCCACCGTTCTACAGCAGATGACAGCAGAAAGAATATCCAAACAGGCTCACCTCTGCTTTACATATTGTAGTATAGTGTTCAAAGATTAGTATAGTCTTTTAGTATTTAATATTTGTATAACACTATAGTAGCCAATCAGTAGTAGGGTCCCATTGCAGTAAGTGCAGTATAAATGCATACAAAGACATGGTTCTTGCTGTGAGGAGCTTACAATTTAAGATGACAAGCAACATACAAAGGGCAGGAGGAGAGATATATGCAAGCAAATTATAAAATTTTAATATACATTTGCAACAGTAATAAAAATATTTTTAACTAGATGAAGTGCCTACTAACCCATCTGTTTCTGAAGATGTCATTAACTGATTGATTTCTTTTGGTCACTGTGGCAGAGGCTGGTCTTGAGAAGAGACCTGAATTAAAGGTAGTAGCCTAATGAAACAGTTCCAAGGGCATTCCATGCATAAGGGTCAGGATGGAGGCAGGTACAGAGAAGTTTGTGTAAGAAGCTGACAGACAAGTGAACAAGGCAGATGTTAGTGGAGCAAATTAGGCCAGGAAGTGACACAGTAAGAGACAAAAATGAACAAGTAGTTGGGCAGAGTTATGTAGGGCCTTGAAAGTGAAGGCACAAAGCGTTTGAGATAGCAGCATAGTGGGACACAGTGAGTATGTCTATACTACCCGCTGGATCATCTAGATGTGATAAATTGACCCCCAAGTGCTCTCCCATCGACTCCTGTACTCCACCGCTGCAAGAGGCACCAGCAGAGTCGACAGGGGAGTGATAGCAGTCGACTCACCGCAGTGAAGACACCACGGTGAGTAGATCTAAGTACGTCGACTTCAGCTACGTTATTCACGTAGCTGAAGTTGCGTATCTTAGATTGAACTCCCCCCCCCCCCCAGTGTAGACCAGGCCAGTGAAGAGATTCAAAGCATGGAGTGATGTGACAGAAAGACAGTAAGGAATTGAATTTCAGCAGCTACATCTTGCATAAACCTGAGGGAGGCATTATAGG
Organism: Dermochelys coriacea; assembly: GCF_009764565.3. Lineage (NCBI taxonomy): Eukaryota > Metazoa > Chordata > Testudines > Dermochelyidae > Dermochelys > Dermochelys coriacea. The sequence goes on from NC_050072.1 coordinate 91,617,450, forward strand.
TAGGAGGTAAGGAGATTACAGTAAACAACACAGGAGTTGGTATGGGCCTGAGCAACAGCCCTGGCTTTGTGGAGAGAAAGATGATGAATCTAAAAATACTTTGGAGTGCCAAGTGAACATAGCCTGGATGGACAGGATAAAGCAGAAGGAGGAGTCAAAGATAACCTACACATCATGGACCTGAGTGGTAAAGAAAATGGTGATAATGTCAATAGTGACAGAGAATGAGAGGAACGAGAAGGGTGGAAGTCTGTGTGAGAGCCACACTAGGATGGCAGAGGACCACTGTTCTTTCATGCCTGGCAAACTGAACTATGCAATATCTCCTAATATCCAAAGGTCAGAGAAGATAGTTTAACTGCTTGCAGTAAACTGGGAAGGAGTTTTCAAAAGCTCTGCCAACAATAGCAGGACACTAGATATTCCTCTGCAGTCACAAGTTCAGGGATCTCTTCTAAACATGGGATTCACTGCCATGAGCTTCTTGGGTCCCAGAGACCATAGGCGGTGAGTTATATGGGCCCATGGTGCCCGTGCTCCACCAATATTCATGAACATGGGCCTGGCTACACCAATGTTTGGACTTTTATTTAATCAGAGCCGTCCCATCCATAGGACAGATTGGGACAACTGCCCCGGGCTCCATGCTTTGGGGGGCCTTGCACATCAGGGGGATGTGGGGTCCAGGGCAACCTGGGGGTTTAGCAGGGGGCCTGGCACTGGCAGCAGCAAGTGACCCAGCCCAGCTGCCCCACCCCCACTCCTCCTCTTCCTCCAAGTCCCTGCTCTGCCTCTGCCCAACCTCTTCCCACCCCTGCTCCGCACCCTCCCTCCCCCTATTCCACCCCTTCCCACAAGCCCTCACCCCGACTCTTTCCAGCTTCGACCCCCTCCCGTGAGGGACCCCGGAGCCAGCAGGGCGAGGTGGTGTGGGGTGGGCTGGGGCTGGGTTGCTCACTGCTGCTGGTGCCAGGCCCCTTGCTAACCCCTAGGCCGCCCTGGACCCCGCATCCCTCTGAAGCATGGGGCTCCCCAAAGCGCAGGGCCCAGGGCAGTTGCCCCGATCTGCTCTATGGATGGGATGGCTCTGCTTGGATTGGTTCTGGGCACCACTAAAAATTATACAAACCTGGTGCCCATGCCAAAGAATAGCCATGGTCAGCTGTTTGATGGGGTAGAGGGGAGAAACAAGCTGATAAACTAGTTTTGTGGGGGGTTTTTAATCACTAAGAGACTTTAACTCCTAAAAATAAATTTGCATTCTCAATGCTTGTTCTGGAACAAAAAGGACAAGAGACTTTCTTTGAAAGTAGAGTTGAGATTAGTCATGATATTTAGAGTAAAAGTAAGGAAGGGCAAGTACATATATAAGCTTTGTAGAGCTTAAAGGCCCTCTGCGGACATAAGTAATGACTAGTATAAATAGCCATCATATAGCCTGTGACTTGTACATCGATTCATTAATATCAGATTATGAATATATAAAATGAAGGCTTTTCTCCTTGAAGCATATGAAACACTGAAAAGTTACATTTCCTCAGAATTCACACTTCCAAGTTTTCAACCTGCAGGAGTGGATCTACTGGGCATCTACTGGGCACACCCAGGTCTAGTAAATTGAGTGAGTACTGGGTCTGAGAGTCACAAATTGCTCTGTTCTATTCTTATGTTCTGTCTCTGAGACTATGGTTCCGTTAGCGGTCTCTCTCAAAATGTTGACAGCAAATTTTGCAAGTTCCATCAAAAATATTTTCAAGAGAATATTTTGCACAACTCTAACTGACATGTACACTTCACATTTTGATTTTTACACCTAAAAATTCATGACACATGATTTACTCATGAAAGAGTTAACACAAAACTTGTCTCTTTTTTAATTCCATTTCAAGAAAATGTTAATCCTTTAATTATACAGTATGTTCAACTGACAAAATGACTTTCTTGTTGTTGAAAATTACCTTGTTATATGAAGGCTCTTGACAAATCTTTACCACAGGGCAAACTGGTAGGTTTTCTACTGAGACAATTTTTATATAATAATATATGTGGAAAATATAATCCTTTTTTAAAGGACTAATATGTAGCCACAATGACTACCCACCAAGCAATGCTAACTTCCTGCCTGATTCAGTTGAATCGTAAAGAATAATGCTATGCAGCCTTTGCTGCCAAGGGGAATTTTCAAAGTACTGTGTAGAGAATTTAACTTCATGTCTCTCATGCATTGTTTGGAAAATGAAACTCCCTAGTACCAGGCTACTGAAGTTATATTATGGCCCTGATTCAGGAAAGCAAGCCTATTAAGGACAGCACTTAAGCATATCTTAAGTGCTTAAGTGCTGTGCTGAACTGGGGTTTATGTGAGCTATTAAAAAATACAGGTCTTATGAAGTGAGCTGTAGCTCACGAAAGCTTATGCTCAAATAAATTTGTTAGTCTCTAAGGTGCCACAAATCCTCCTTTTCTTTTTGCTACTCTGAAACAGCTCTTACATAGTTCTTACATAGGACTGTACTACTAAGTACAGGTTTCAGAGTAGCAGCCGTGTTAGTCTGTATTCGCAAAAAGAAAAGGAGTACTTGTGGCACCTTAGAGACTAACAAATTTATTAGAGCATAAGCTTTCGTGAGCTACAGCTCACTTCATCGGATGTATTTGGTGGAAAATACAGAGGGGAGATTGATAAACACACACACAGAGAACATGAAACAATGGGTTTTATCATACACACTGTAAGGAGAGTGATCACTTAAGATAAGCCATCACCAGCAGCAGGGTGGGGAAAGGAGGAAAACCTTTCATGGTGACAAGCAAGGTAGGCTATTTCCAGCAGTTAAAAAGAATATCTGAGGAACAGTGGGGAGTGGGGTGAGGGGGGGGAGAAATAACATGGGGAAATAGTTTTACTTTGTGTAATGACTCATCCATTCCCAGTCTCTATTCAAGCCTAAATTAATTGTATCCAGTTTGCAAATTAATTCCAATTCAGCAGTCTCTCGTTGGAGTCTGTTTTTGAAGCTTTTTTGTTGAAGGATAGCCACTCTTAGGTCTGTAATCGAGTGACCAGAGAGATTGAAGTATTCTTCAACTGGTTTTTGAATGTTATAATTCTTGACGTCTGATTTGTGTCCGTTCATTCTTTTACGTAGAGGCTGTCCAGTTTGACCAATGTACATGGCAGAGGGGCATTGCTGGCACATGATGGCATATTTCACATTGGTAGATGCGAAGGTGAACGAGCCTCTGATAGTGTGGCTGATGTGATTAGGCCCTATGATGGTGTCCCCTGAATAGATATGTGGACAGAGTTGGCAACGGGCTTTGTTGCAAGGATAGGTTCCTGGGTTAGTGGTTCTGTTGTGTGGTGTGTGGTTGCTGATGAGTATTTGCTTCAGATTGGGGGGCTGTCTGTAAGCAAGGACTGGCCTGTCTCCCAAGATCTGTGAGTGATGGGTCATCCTTCAGGATAAGTTGTAGATCCTTGATGATGCATTGGAGAGGTTTTAGTTGGGGGCTGAAGGTGATGGCTAGTGGCGTTCTGTTATTTTCTTTGTTGGGCCTGTCCTGTAGTAGGTGACTTCTGGGTACTCTTCTGGCTCTGTCAATCTGTTTCTTCACTTCATCAGGTGGGCATTGTAGTTGTAGGAATGCATGATAGAGATCTTGTAGGTGTTTGTCTCTGTCTGAGGGGTTGGAGCAAATGCGGTTATAGCGTAGAGCTTGGCTGTAGACAATGGATTGTGTGGTATGATCTGGATGAGAGCTAGAGGCATGTAGGTAGGAATAGCGGTCAGTAGGTTTCCGATATAGGGTGGTGTTTATGTGACCATCGCTTATTAGCACCGTAGTGTCCAGGAAGTGGATCTCTTGTGTGGACTGGTCCAGGCTGAGGTTGATGGTGGGATGGAAATTGTTGAAATCATGGTGGAATTCCTCAAGGGCTTCTTTTCCATGGGTCCAGATGATGAAGATGTCATCAATGTAGCGCAAGTAGAGTAGGGGCATTAGGAGACGAGAGCTGAGAAAGCGTTGTTCTAAGTCAGCCATAAAAATGTTGGCATACTGTGGGGCCATGCGTGTACCCATCGCAGTGCCACTGATTTGAAGGTATATATTGTCCCCAAATGTGATATAGTTATGGGTGAGGACAAAGTCACAAAGTTCAGCCACCAAGTTAGCCGTGACATTATCGGGGATACTGTTCCTGATGGCTTGTAGTCCATCTTTGTGTGGAATGTTGGTGTAGAGGGCTTCTACATCCATAGTGGCTAGGATGGTGTTTTTAGGAAGATCACCAATGAATTGTAGTTTCCTCAGGAAGTCAGTGGTGTCTAGAAGATAGCTGGGAGTGCTGGTAACATAAGGCCTGAGGAGGGAGCCCACATAGCCTGACAAACCTGCTGTCAGGGTGCCAATGCCTGAGATGATGGGGCGTCCAGTGTTTCCAGGTTTATGGATCTTGGGTAGCAGATAGAATACCCCAGGTCGGGGTTCTAGGAGTGTGTCTGTGCGGATTTGTTCTTGCGCTTTTTCAGGGAGTTTCTTGAGCAAATGCTGTAGTTTCTTTTGGTAACGCTCAGTGGGATCAGAGGGTAATGGCTTGTAGAAAGTGGTGTTGGAGAGCTGCCTAGTAGCCTCTTGTTCATACTCTGACCTATTCATGATGACGACAGCACCTCCTTTGTCAGCCTTTTTGATTATAACCGCATTTGCTCCAACCCCTCAGACAGAGATAAACACCTACAAGATCTCTATCATGCATTCCTACAATGACAATACCCACCTGCTGAAGTGAAGAAACAGATTGACAGACCCAGAAGAGTACCCAGAAGTCACCTACCACAGGACAAGCCCAACAAAGAAAATAACAGAACGCCACTAGCCATCACCTGAAGGCCCCCAACTAAAACCTCTCCAATGCATCATCAAGGATCTACAACTTATCCTGAAGGATGACCCATCACTCTCACAGATCTTGGGAGACAGGCCAGTCCTTGCTTACAGACAGCCCCCCAATCTGAAGCAAATACTCACCAGCAACCACACACCACACAACAGAACCACTGACCCAGGAACCTATCCTTGCAACAAAGCCCGTTGCCAACTCTGTCCACATATCTATTCAGGGGACACCATCATAGGGCCTAATCACATCAGCCACACTATCAGAGGCTCGTTCACCTTCGCATCTACCAATGTGAAATATGCCATCATGTGCCAGCAATGCCCCTCTGCCATGTACATTGGTCAAACTGGACAGCCTCTACGTAAAAGAATGAACGGACACAAATCAGACGTCAAGAATTATAACATTCAAAAACCAGTTGAAGAATACTTCAATCTCTCTGGTCACTCGATTACAGACCTAAGAGTGGCTATCCTTCAACAAAAAAGCTTCAAAAACAGACTCCAACGAGAGACTGCTGAATTGGAATTAATTTGCAAACTGGATACAATTAATTTAGGCTTGAATAGAGACTGGGAATGGATGAGTCATTACACAAAGTAAAACTATTTCCCCATGTTATTTCACCCCTCCACCCCACCCCCCACTGTTCCTCAGATATTCTTGTTAACTGCTGGAAATAGCCTACCTTGCTTGTCACCATGAAAGGTTTTCCTCCTTTCCCCTCCCTGCTGCTGGTGATGGCTTATCTTAAGTGATCACTCTCCTTACAGTGTGTATGATAAAACCCATTGTTTCATGTTCTCTGTGTGTGTGTATATCAATCTCCCCTCTGTATTTTCCACCAAATGCATCCGATGAAGTGAGCTGTAGCTCACGAAAGCTTATGCTCTAATAAATTTGTTAGTCTCTAAGGTGCCACAAGTACTCCTTTTCTTTGTACTACTAAGTAGTCATTGTTTAAAGAAATTTTGAAAGAGGTTACATTTAAAACAAATTATATAGGTGAAAGGAGATGCATCTTGGAGTCATCAGTGTCCTTACTGAAAGGACAGGTAGAGCTCCACAGGACAATTTTATTTTGTAGGCTGTGGGCTTTCTGACTAAAAATGGACAATAGACCACAAAGGTTTTTTTAAATAATAATGACCGGAAAAAAATAATATTTCAGATTCTGTGCATCTTTTTCCTTTCAAGAAATAATGATTTTCTTAATAATAACCTACAACTTCAGTTTCTAGGAGGAAAGATGTTGTATGATTGGAAAATCTTACAGAAATCTTATGAGATCAAAAATGAAGATCCAGTGGGACAGATGGAGAAAATTAGACCATTTACAAGAATGATTTATAGTGAATCACTTGGCAAAATGTCCTGTTGGCAATACAGGGTGTGAACCAAAGCCAATTGAAGCCAATGGGTGTCTTTCCATTGAGTTCAGTGGGCTAATCGATCAGACCCATTGGAGGAATTATTGTCTTCATCTGAAGTCCACTCAACTAATTCTCAGTCCTGTATGTTGAGTAATCAGATCAGACCTTTCCAATCACAGAATCTCACTAAATCTTATTCAAGAATGTCCTTCTACTGTTCAAGTTTATCATTCACTTAGTCGTAAGATCCCAGATCCCTGTGTGGGGAGCAGCACAGCAATGTAAACCACATCATATTTTTCTTGAGACTAATCAGTTTTGTGAAAAATAATGATGACTTCCATAATGTGCACAAACAGATACTAAGTTATAAGTCTACCAGCCCTCATTATATGTTCTAGCTGGTGGAAAATTGATTAGAAATTTGCATTGAGTTCACCTTCTATTGCCTAATCTTATTACATAAGGATGATTGTGTTTCACACTAATTAGCTAAGAGGTTAGGACATTAATTCCATGTAAATGAAATGCTTCTATGTGATGTGATAGAAAAGGCAGTCTGAAACTTGCTTGATTACATTTGGATTGACCCCAACTATGTTATGTACCATGTTGACTAATGCATATTGAACTGAAGCCCAGAGTATTTGTGCTTTTACATTGTTGTTATTCCCTGCTAACTTTTCCTACAAGCTTTAGGGGCATATCATTCAGAATGTCAGTGGAGGGGAATAATAACTTTGAGCCTCACTGAAATATTTCATGTAGAGTTATGAAAGAAACACCCTTCTTGACTAATTTTAGTAATGGTTAGGTTAGAGTATGGAGCAACCTGTAAGTATTGCTGGCATTTGGTTTCACAGTGGGAATGTGGATACTCACTTCTTAGGTGGACATCAGACTTCACACTGAATTAGAGCTGAATTGATTACCATGCAGGGGAGCCCATGTACTGGTACTATGTTGTCTGAGCCTTAAAGGTAAAATCTGTTGATTCATGTAAATTGTCTCGGTCTTGTCAATCACCTGGATACCCAAGTTATAACTAAAGGTTTTATGTGGTGCTCATTATATCTGCCTATTACAGTATATGATAAGTGACTGCTTTGAAAACTTCTAAACTTCTTCTTAGCTACTAGATAAACCAGTCATGGACTATATTATCCATGGCAGAAGGGAACAGGATGCCTTAGGGCTAATCTTAGGATGAAACTTCATGCTTGTGGTGTATAGCAAACAAGGTATGTGGTCTCAGACTGTCAATCAGAATTTTGGTGTACAACATCCCCATAAGATGTAAATCTGTCTTGGAGTCATTAATGACCAAACAGTTGTTGAAGGCCTATGATTAAGGAAGGCTCCATTGAACAGGATGTTACTGAACAGCACCAACATTAAGCCGGGCTTCAAATATCTTCAACACCAAAATGCTAAGGAATGTATTTTCTGCCACCTAGTGGAATCAAGCAAGGGTTTCCCTTTACTATAGGACATTCTCAGCTCCCCAATATTATTTTTTCTCTTTTAAAGGCATGCTGTGTGCAGAGATCCTCTACCACCATTGGCGACAGGAATATTGCCAGATTCCTCACACAAAAGCCTTTCTAAATCAAACAGCTCAACTATGTCTATAAAGTACAGAGTTGCAACTTTCCAGTCACCAGAGAATTCCTAACCTCACCAACAGTGCCAGGAATCAAAACATACATCCAAGATAATTAAGTTTACCAGAAATAGCCTGCCTGTGAAAAAGAAAATTAAGCACTGCTTACAAGGCTTGTATAGAGATTCTCTCATGCTTTATGATGGATTTGAATCCGACCAAAGAGGCCTGCAAAATAAACTTACTTTACTGAATGATAACTAGTAAATGTTAACTTTAGGCCAAGTGCACCTGCTCATTTCCTGTGCAGAGCCCTTCTAAGTTGGATTTGTGAAAGGTATAAAGGTGGCTGATACCACAAAGCACCTAGACAGACTTCTGGTGAGTGCTGGGGAGGAGCCTGCGGTTGTGGTACATGTTGATATCAGTGATGTAGGGAGACATATGAGAGGGGTCATGGAATATATATTTACTCTGCTAAGTAGAAAGCTTAGGCCCAGGGCCTTCATGGTAGTTTTCTCTGAAATGTTTCTGGTTCCAGGGGCAGGTCTACGGTTGCCAACTTTTGTATGTGCAGAAAACTGAACACACTTGCCTCGCCCACTTCCCTGCCCCTTCTCTGAGGCCACCCTCCCCGCTCACTCCATCTCCTCTCCCTCCCTCACTCACTCTCCCTCACCCTCGCTCACTTGCTCATTTTCACCAGGCTGGGGCAGGGTTTGGGGTACGACAGGGGGTGAGGGCTCCAGCTGGGGTTGTGGGTTCTGGGGTGAGGCCGGAGAAGAGGGGTTTGGGGTGCAGGAGGGGGATCCGGGTTGGGGCAGGGAGTTGTGGAGCAGGGAGCATAAGGGCTCTGGCTGGGGGGGGGTATTGGCTCCGGTGTGGGGACAGAAATGAGGGATACAGGGGGCAGGAAGGGCATCCAGGCTGGGGAAGGGGGTTGGGGTGCAGGGGGACAGTGAGGGCTCCCTCTGGGGGGGCGAGCTCTGGGGTGGAGCAGGGGTTTGGGGTGCAGGAGGGGGCTCGGGGCTGGGGTGGGGGGTTGGGGTGTGGGAGGAGTTTCAGGGTGCAGACTCCAGAAGGCGCTTACCTAAGATGGCTCCCAGGAAGCTGCCAGCAGCTCCTAAGTCGGGGCATAACCACGTGGCTCTGTGCGCTGCCCGTACCTACAGGCACCACCCCCTCAGCTCCCAGTGGCCATGGTTCCTGGCCAATGGGAGCAGCTGAGCTGGCATTGGGGGTAGGAGCAGTACACAGAGCCCCCATGGCAGTCCCTCAACCAGAGCCAGAGGGAGATGCCGGTAGCTTCCCAGGAGTTGCACAGAGCCAGATAGGGAGCATGCCTGCGCCGCCAACCGGACTTTTAACTGCCCCTCCCTCAGACGTGCTGACAGGAGCCGCCAGGGTCCCTTTTCGACTAGGCATTCTGGTAAAAAAATGGACACCTGGCAACCCTAGGCAGATTCAGTTAGGCAGTGGAAACTTACAAGTGTGTTTGAGAAGGTGGGGCAAAGAAGAGAAGTTTAGGTCTATTAGGCCCATACTTTGGGGAAGAGGGATCCTAAACAGAAGGGATAGACTCCACCAAAATGGAACCAGATTGCTGTCATGTAAAGTAACTAAGATTCTGAAGGAATATTTAAACTAAGAGCAGGGGGAACGCTGGCTAAAGCTATTGAAAGCTACACGTCAGAGAGACACATCTGTTAAAGACAGTAATAAAACAGTATTTGTGTACACAGTAAAGGGTTGGAAGCAAAGTACAGCTGAACTCAAGCAAGGACAGGATAAGAAGAAATTAAATTCTGTAAAATCAGCAACATGTCAGATTAAGGAATTAATTTTTTACTAGATGCCTGTTTTTATTTATAAAGATCTATGTGCAAGAAGCTTATAAGCAAAAATAGGTTAACTAGATTACCTTGTGATGGAGGAGGGCCTTAATATAATTGCTATTGTAAAAATGTGGTGGAATGAGAAAAAAAAATGGTCTTCTTGAATCCTTGGTTACAAACTATACAGGAAAGACAGACTAAGCTGAAAAGTTGGGGAGTTGTGCTGTATTTAAAAGATGCTATAGAATCTAGCAAGATAAAAATGTTGATTGGAAAGGCCCTACATTATCAGAATGTAAATATTAATAGGGCTATACTGCTGGACTCTGGATCAAGGAATGGAAATTGAGCTCATAATGTTGAGAGAAATCAAAGAGGCAACAAAATCTAATGAACTAATAACAATGGAGGACTTCAACTACCCAGATATAAACTAGTGAAATAGCACAATGAGACAAAGTTAGACAAATAATTTCTTGACATTTTAAGTGGTTACTTTTTGGAACAGCTTGTTCTAGAGTACAGAAAGGAGAGGCTATTCTTGACTTAATATTAAGTAATAAACAGGAGCTCATTCAAGAAGTGACATTAGCTGAGCCATTGAGCAATAATGACCACAATATAATTTGTTTCAACATTGAAGGGGCAGCTAAGGTATCAAAAACAGACACGGTAAGATGAAATTTTACAAAGGGAGACTTCATGAAATAAGGTTAATCAAAAAGGCCCTAATTTTAAAAGTAAAGCAAATAAAATCCTTACAGGGCATGAATGTTACTTAATAATAGAGTCTCATAAGACTCGTGTACCAGTGAACAATAAGGGAGCCAGGAAGGCAAGGAGTTAAATGAATATGGTTAAATGGCAAGGTCTAAGAGGCTAGCTGAGCCAGAGAGCCTTCAGAATTGGAAATCTGACCTAGGCAAGCCAATAAACAGGAGCATAAATTAGAGCAGGCAGTAAGTAAAGGGGAATTGAGAAGGGTCAAAATGGATTTCAATAAGCAAATAGCTAAAGCCGTAAAAATAAACTACAAAAGATTCTCTAAGTATATCAAAAATAGGAAACCTGAGAAAGAACTAGTGGGTCTGCTGGATCTCCAGGATTTAAAGGGAGCAATTAAGGGTGATAAGGACATTACTGAAAAACTAAATGATTTCTCTGTGTCAGTTTTCATCGTCGAGGGTGTTGGGGAGCTACCTACTATGTACCTGCATTCCTCTGGTAATAAAGATGAATTACTCAGAGGCTGAAGTGTCAGAGGAAGTAGTGTAGCAGCAAAAGATGCTGATCTGAGAAATTATAGACCAGTAAGTCATACATCTGTGTCTGGTAAATTGGTTGAAATGATCATTTAAGAACAGAATAAGAACACATTTAGAAGAACATGATTTGATAATCTAATGAGCATGGATTATTCAAAGGAAAATTGTTTCACCAATCTCTTAGAATTCTTTGAATGCATCACTAAAGTAGTGAATAAAGGAAAACCAGTTGACATAACGTATTTAAATTTTAAATGAGGCTTCTAAAGAAGCTGAGGATTTGTCTACATTAGGGGACGGCAACCTTTCAGAAATGGTATGCCGAGTCTTCATTTATTCACTCTAATTTAAGGTTTTGCGTGCCAGTAATACATTTTAACGTTTTTAGACAGTCTCTTTCTATAAGTCTATAATATATTACTAAACTATTGTTCTATGTAAAGTAAATACGTTTTTTAAAATGTTTAAGACGCTTCATTTAAAATGAAGTTAAAATGCAGAGCCCCCCGGACTGGTGGCCAGGACCCAGGCAGTGTGAGTCACCTACCCCTGGTCTATATGAACATTTAGTATGCAGCAATCTATCCCATGCTAACTTCCTGTGGACAGTCTATGTGGACCCAGCTGATGTGTATTAACAGTTCATTAGTTTCCTGGGTTTGTAATGCTTGGGGATAATTGGGATAACAGGATCCTGACGCAGGGAAGAAAGGTAAGCAGCAGGATACGGACCCTGGACTTCAGGAAAGCAGACTTTGACTCCCTCAGGGAACAGATGGCCAGGATCCCCTGGGGGACTAACATGAAAGGGAAGGGAGTCCAGGAGAGCTGGCTGTATTTCAAGGAATCCCTGTTGAGGTTACAGGGACAAACCATCCCGATGAGTCGAAAGAATAGTAAATATGGCAGGCGACCAGCTTGGCTTAATGGTGAAATCCTAGCGGATCTTAAACATAAAAAAGAAGCTTACAAGAAGTGGAAGGTTGGACATATGACCAGGGAAGAGTATAAAAATATTGCTCGGGCATGTAGGAAAGATATCAGGAGGGCCAAATCGCACCTGGAGCTGCAGCTAGCAAGAGATGTCAAGAGTAACAAGAAGGGTTTCTTCAGGTATGTTGGCAACAAGAAGAAAGCCAAGGAAAGTGTGGGCCCCTTACTGAATGAGGGAGGCAAGCTAGTGACAGAGGATGTGGAAAAAGCTAATGTACTCAATGCTTTTTTTGCCTCTGTTTTCACTAACAAGGTCAGCTCCCAGACAGCTGTGCTGGGCAACACAAAATGGGGAAGAGATGGCCAGCCCTCTGTAGAGATAGAGGTGGTTAGGGACTATTTAGAAAAGCTGGACGTGCACAAGTCCATGGGGCCGGACGAATTGCATCCGAGAGTGCTGAAGGAATTGGCGGCTGTGATTGCAGAGCCCTTGGCCATTATCTTTGAAAACTCGTGGCGAACGGGGGAAGTCCCGGATGACTGGAAAAAGGCTAATGTAGTGCCCATCTTTAAAAAAGGGAAGAAGGAGGATCCTGGGAACTACAGGCCAGTCAGCCTCACCTCAGTCCCTGGAAAAATCATGGAGCAGGTCCTCAAAGAATCAATCCTGAAGCACTTAGAGGAGAGGAAAGTGATCAGGAACAGTCAGCATGGATTCACCAAGGGAAGGTCATGCCTGACTAATCTAATCGCCTTTTATGATGAGATTACTGGTTCTGTGGATGAAGGGAAAGCAGTGGATGTATTGTTTCTTGACTTTAGCAAAGCTTTTGACACGGTCTCCCACAGCATTCTTGTCAGCAAGTTAAGGAAGTATGGGCTGGATGAATGCACTATAAGGTGGGTAGAAAGCTGGCTAGATTGTCGGGCTCAACGGGTAGTGATCAATGGCTCCATGTCTAGTTGGCAGCCGGTGTCAAGTGGAGTGCCCCAGGGGTCGGTCCTGGGGCCCGTTTTGTTCAATATCTTCATAAATGATCTGGAGGATGGTGTGGATTGCACTCTCAGCAAATTTGCGGATGATACTAAACTGGGAGGAGTGGTAGATACGCTGGAGGGGAGGGATAGGATACAGAAGGACCTAGACAAATTGGAGGATTGGGCCAAAAGAAATCTAATGAGGTTCAATAAGGATAAGTGCAGGGTCCTGCACTTAGGATGGAAGAATCCAATGCACCGCTACAGACTAGGGACCGAATGGCTCGGCAGCAGTTCTGCGGAAAAGGACCTAGGGGTGACAGTGGACGAGAAGCTGGATATGAGTCAGCAGTGTGCCCTTGTTGCCAAGAAGGCCAATGGCATTTTGGGATGTATAAGTAGGGGCATAGCGAGCAGATCGAGGGACGTGATCGTTCCCCTCTATTCGACACTGGTGAGGCCTCATCTGGAGTACTGTGTCCAGTTTTAGGCCCCACACTACAGGAAGGATGTGGATAAATTGGAAAGAGTACAACGAAGGGCAACGAAAATGATTAGGGGTCTAGAGCACATGACTTATGAGGAGAGGCTGAGGGAGCTGGGATTGTTTAGTCTGCAGAAGAGAAGAATGAGGGGGGATTTGATAGCTGCTTTCAACTACCTGAAAGGGGGTTTCAAAGAGGATGGCTCTAGACTGTTCTCAATGGTAGCAGATGACAGAACGAGGAGTAATGGTCTCAAGTTGCAATGGGGGAGGTTTAGATTGGATATTAGGAAAAACTTTTTCACTAAGAGGGTGGTGAAACACTGGAATGCGTTACCTAGGGAGGTGGTAGAATCTCCTTCCTTAGAGGTTTTTAAGGTCAGGCTTGACAAAGCCCTGGCTGGGATGATTTAACTGGGACTTGGTCCTGCTTTGAGCAGGGGGTTGGACTAGATGACCTTCTGGGGTCCCTTCCAACCCTGATATTCTATGATTCTATGATTCTATGATAATTACAATGCCCCTATAAAGTTTTTCACCACTAATACATACACTCAATCCATTTTAATGCAGTTTTATTGTCTGGGAATATACTAACTGTCAATAATAACATTTGTAAGTATCTGGAATGCAGTATTTAGATAACGGACATTAGAGTTAAATTGAAATGCAAAAAGAGAGAGAAAACAGGTTAACAGAGAAATGTCAGAGGTAATACAATGCTTTTGCTATCTAAGAGTTGGATGCTTCAGAGAGGACAGTCCTAGTGATAATTAATGTCTGTTGACTTATGGCATAAAGCTAGTGTGTGTATGAATCCAAATGTCCTTAGTGTGAGTGCAAGTAGAAGTAGTTTGCCTAGAGGATTCAGTGCTTAATGGTATGTGACTATTTCAAGTTGATGTGCTTTAAATTTGTTTCTAGGGCCATGTCTACAGTTAGCCCAGTTGCTGCGATTGATGCAGCGGGGGTCGATTTAGCGGATCTAGTGAAGACCCACTAAATCGACTGCAGAGCACTCTCCAATCGACTCTGGTACTCCACCAAAACGAGAAGATTAAAGTAAGTCAGTGGGAGAGCGTCTCCCATTAATGCAGCACAGAGAAGATACCACAGTAAGTCAACCTAAACTACATTGACTCCATCTACCTTATAAATGTTATAAACGTAGCTAGAGTAGCATAACTTATGTCAACTTACCACGATAGTGTAGAAAAGGCCAAACCAGAGGAAAGAGAGAGGAAGGGTTGTATTTAAGGAGGGACTTAAAGTTTCTCAGGAAAATATAAAATGACAGTACAACCAGATCAAACAAAACTAATTTAAACCTCCCATGTGTTTTCATATGTTTATTTCCATGTTTGCTAATTACTGCTATTACATGAATGCAATTTATAAAGGGATTAATCCCAGCATATGCCAACCAGAAGCAGATGATCCTGCAGTGAGATCATAGAGTACATTTTCAGCTCTATGAACCACAGCCTAGGTGGGTGTGGGTAGGGGGAGCACAGCATGGCCACAGGGCCAGGTAGGCATTACACCTATTGTGCTGCTGCTCTTGTTCTACAAGCATAGCCTGTGCTCCTCTGCAGCTGCGGGGGGCAGTGGTACAGTGACCACACCACCTTCTTTCTCAAAATGCCCCTGCTGACCCATTTACTAGTATCTGCAGTACTGGGTAACTCCTTGCTTAGTGCTCTGGAAACACTAACAAACAAATTATGGATGCCTCCTACATAGTTGTGCTAATGGGAAAGGAGCTGTCTTGTCTCCTTCCCTTTCCTCCCAGAACCTATAAAAGGTGGCCATAATTGAGTCCATAATGTGAAATGTTTGATATCATAATCATCTTCAAGACAATAGTCTGTGACGTCACTAGCAAAGTATCATAACATCAGTGCTGATGCATACAGAAGGGAAGGCTGGGAAGCAAAGAAAACACTCCCTTATTAAAATACAATTGGGAAGCAGGACACATGTAAGAGGGGCTGGAAGGAAGATGGTCATGGGTCCCTAATTCTCTGTCCAGCTCTTGGTGCAAATAAGAGTAGCCTAGAGGCTGCTGTAATATGCATTCTCTGTCAATAGTCCCCAAGGGACCACGAAACAGGTGGGGGTTACTGGGTGTAGCACGCTGATCACTCCTCTTTCACCTCTCTCTACCCTTGACATGTCCCTGACTCCAGGTAACACCTGGGTTGGGTGCCATAGAAGCTGGTTTTGCTGTTAACAAGGATTATCCTCATAGCAGGGGAATCCCCAGTGGGAATTTGAAGCCAGCCGTGGCTCCCTTTGCACTGCCTGAACTATCTTCACTAATAGCAAAGGGGACTCGTAAAAAATTTTGATCATGTACCATTGATACATTCTGTCTCAATGTATATTTGTTACAAGTTTCCTCTATTTTAAAAGGTGATGAGCAAATCAGAAAAGGTTTGGTTGTTCTATGTGGATAAGCACCCAAATGTTCTGGTGCTTTTCTTTGTTCTGCAAAACTGAACTGGTGATCTCATGAAGACAAGTTTCTCAGCAGTTCAGATAAGCCTTGTGGAGTGCAGCATTATGAGAACCTCATAAACTATTTGGAGGTTTCTAGAACTAATCTGAGTGTTAGAACCTGTTCTTCCTGTTGTTTAAACCCTTTTTGTCCAATGGTGATTCCATTTAGAAAGAAAACAGGTTTGTCTACCTAAAGGAAGTCAAGAATAGAAGAATCCCCCCAAAAGCTAGTCTGGCACAAACGAAAGCCTATATACATTATATGAACTAGTAATTTTTAATTAAACTCTTTTTTTCCCCTTCACTCCCTCTTTACCACTCTTTCACAGTCTCAGTTTTTGTTTTGCACTCTGTCTCCTTTCTGCTCGATCATTCGCACTATTTTTTTTAATGGACTTTGTCTTCTCATTTACTCTCTTCCCCTTCCCCTGCCCCATTTCTCCAAAGCAAAATGTGATGCAATGCTTAAGGAGGTCTAGACTAATTTTCATGCACAAGGGATTACATATTTAAAAGCCTGCATATTGGCACAGGAATACACCTTTGAACTATATGCAACAAAACAGTTCTAAGATTTCCAGGATTTCAGTGGGGAGCAAAGCTGCATCATAACAAATCTATTTTTCCTTCTGTGTATGGAGTAACATTGCTGTAAATCTTTGTTTCTTTCCCACAAGTTTTATTAAAGAATTTAACCCCCCTGCAAAGCTGGCTGTATGAAAGGAAAAGATGCAGATTTTGGCTTTGCATAATATACTGTAACTGTGTTAAAAAGAATATATTCCTAACCTGATATGCAGCAAATTAATCAGTAATTACTGAGTTTTAATCTGATTTTTACTGTCTATAATCCACTACCAGTACTTATTTTTTTCCTTTTTAAAGAAATACATTCTGTTTGCTATCCATGGATGACAAATTCGGATGTTAAATTATTTTCTTGTTGAATGAATTTCACCTAAATCCCCAGCATAACTGTTTTTTATTATATTGAAGGAATCTGGATAATACAGTTTAAGCAGGAAATGTTTCCATCACCAAGACACTTTTTCTCTTTACAAAGTCTGGGATAGTAATAAATTGACAATTGACAAAATATACTCTGCTAACTGTCCACTCTTGGATTCATTAAGCCTTCCAGGACACACCTCATTCAACAGTTCATTATTACAAGATTATTCCACTATAGCCTCTGTTCCATGACTTTCCACAGGACAATGTTCCATTTTTTATTTAATTTATTTATTTGTTTATTTTAAGATTTGCTTCCTGTACCTCTGTACCTTAGTTTCTGGCTTAGTTTCTCCTCAGCGAAACTACTGCACATGCTGTTTATCTTCACAGACCCTCCCTCAATTCTTTCTCTGCTTCTCAGGTGAGAGCCACACAAATAAATTGCCTTCACTGCAATACAGTATTTGACATTGTTACAGTAGAAACTCAACTTATACAAAGTCCTCCTGCACCAATATGTCTGCACACTCTGGATCTGATTCTCATTTACATTAAAGCCCCCTTGCACTCCCAGAAACAGTGTGGGCTTAGTGTAACTGAGAACTAGGCCCTTTATGTTCACTAATTATGTTACTGTCCTCTCTCCTATCTAACTGGGCACGGTACACACTGTGGCAGGTTCACTGCAGTTTTGCAGCTGAGTTTAATGCCAGTTCTGCAATCTGATAGGGGAAAAAGTAGGTGAGAGCTGGAGAGACAGTGCCTCCAAAAACCTCCTTGAAGCAACAGATCTGGCCCTGTCTATATTGGCACTTACAGTGTTGCTACCACTAGTGCAACAGCCTCATTGCTTGAAGTTGCTCTAACATGTTCTAATTCTTCCAGTGTATACAAGGTCTGAATGCTCACTGTTCTCTTTTTTAATATCACCCCAAAGCTGTTCTTAAGGCATGATCCTCCACTCTAGTAGCTTACCACAAAGCCCAGGCTTTGACTTTGCATCTTTCAAATAAGTTTGTTCAGCTGTTACTATTCCATCCAGTCATGCACTCCCACACAAAATCCCAAAATGTCAACGGGACAAAAAAGTACAAACGGTAAGAACCTTCTCAGAACCTTCTGAGGTCATCACTCCAAGTATGCTTGGAGCTCCACTCCAAGCTCCCATTCACAACTTGGATTAGTAAACTCTTTGAAAATCTCCTTTTTACATTTTGAACCCCAGTGTGTGTTTTTTTTAATGGTTAACACTCAAGGAGAGCCCATTTTTGTTGGATGAGACTAATGCTGCCTGACTGATATTTTGGAAGGTGTTATATTTAAGTCGGCCAAACTATCACTATTTTTCTTCACCCTCATGCGATTAGCAGCCAGCAAATGAGGAGGTGGCTGCTGCTGTAATGCCGCCAGACTGGCACCACAGCCTTCTTAGACGGCCATCGACTGTGAGGAACTCACAGGTAGCAACAAGAAAACATAACTCATGTTTCTGTCTTAGAACAAATTGAGTCAAACAGTTCTGACAACTGCTGCAAAATTTCCTTGAGGCTATCAGTATATTTATTTGCTGAATTAGAAATACACTTTTTCCTGGCATTAGGAGAGAAAGCTCCATGTGAAGTCAAACCTAATAAGACATGCCAAACCCCGGTATTTGTTTCAATACATAAAATATTTCTACCACACTCATAGAAATGCTAGCAAATTACTCAATATGATGTTTTTCTTTAAAAAAGCTTCTTTTTAAATACCTTTTCTCCTTCATTTAGTCTGGCCAGTTTCATTGTGGGTTGTTGGGTTATCTTTAGGAGGTTTAATATATATTGAAAATATTTGTTCTTTGTACCTTTTCTGGGTCAGAATCACCAGCACATTCTAGCAAGGCAAAGCTGCACAGCCAAAAACCTGCCTTGGATTACAACAGCTTCACATCAACGGAGTGGTGCAAACTTGGCAGAGTCTGGCCCTCCAAGACACTAATTCAGGAAAGCATCTCTATTCAGCAGAGCACTTAAGCATGTGGTCAAAGTTAAGCACATGCTTAAGTCCCATTGACTGCAAGGAGATTTATGCGCATGCTTAAATTTAAGCTTGTGCGCTTTCCTGATTAAGAATAGATTTAAGCATATGCTTAAGCAAATGCTTAAGCATTTAAGCATAAGTGCTATCCCCCTTTTTCTTTCCTCTTGGCTAATAAAATGAAAACACCAAAAAAACCCACCAACCATATTTTCACCAAAGATTTTGTTGCATATGACTCACCTGTTTTTTTCTTTTTCTTTCTTCATTAATATAGTTGAATTGTTTCTGGTTAGTGTATTTTAAGTAACTGGACAATGAGAAGCAATTTAGCAAGGTTTCTCCTATGAACTTAAGGACTGGAACTTGACTTTTTAAAAATGGCTTTAAAAGGAGAATTTCTAGATATCCACCACACTAACATTTTTTTCTGGCAGGGAGCTTTGATAGTTCATAAGGTTCCAATTTGTCTTAAATAAAATCTTCAAGAATCACACAGCTAGGTGATTTGGAACTGGTGATGTCTACTCTATAGAATTAGTTTTCCTGGAGAATGTTTTAGTTAAGCCAGCCAACTAAAAAACATGGAGAAAAGAGGAAAAGATTTTTAACTTGGTTTATTAGTTAATACACTGTACAATACCAAGAAAACATAAACCTCAAACTGGTGCCACTAATGAATGGGGCTTGAAGAGGTTTAATAGCATATTTTGGTTGGATTCCTTTACAAACTGTTTCAATGTGCAGAAACCTGAGCAGATTCTGTGATCCAGACTCTCAGCTGCATTAAATAGGGATAGCTCCAGTGAAACAAATGAAGCTACACCCCGCAGCTGAAGATCTGGCCTTGTATAGCAAAAAGATGAAATTCAAGTTTGAGTTTGAAGTCAACGTTTCAAAACAATGAATGAGGGGCAGGGAGTTTTAGAAAAGAAGCTGGAGAATACTAAAAGAGGAAGCTTTTAAAAACCCCAGGGCTTAGGCATCCTCCCTGCAGGTTGAACTCTGCTCCTCACCTCTACCCATATGGAATGGAGGGAGGGCCACCTTGATAACTTCCCTAGAGTCCTGCAGGTGCCCCATTGCTGGATTTGTATGGTCAGGGCTCTGCAGTGGAGTATGGTTGGGGATGGGATAGTGCTGCAGGGAGCAGCCAGTCCTTTGCTTATATAGAGTCAGAGACTTTAAGGTCAGAAGGGACCATTATGATCGTCTAGTCTGACCTCCTGCACAATATAGGCCACAGAATCTCACCTTCCCACTCCTATAATAAACCCCATCTAACCTATGTCTGAGCTATTGTAGTCCTCAAATCATGGTTTAAAGACTTCAAGGTGCAGAGTGACCAGTGCCCCACGCTGTGGAGGAAGGCGAAAAACCCCAAGGGCCTCTGCCAATCTGCCCTGGAGGAAAATTCCTTCCCGACCCCAAATATGGTGATCAGCTAAACCCTGAGCATGTAAGACCATTGACTTCGAAAGAGCCACTCCTGATTTACAATAGTGTAAGAGGAGAACCAGATCCAGAAATTTCTTATTTTATTTAAAACAAGACAATACAACATTAAGGGAACACTGATGGACAAATTATTCATATGGATTACAAAACTTTGCTTAAAAAACAGGTCTGTGTTACATATTTGATCTGAAAAGAAAAATGAACTCTCCAGGTGCTTCTGTCGCATTCATTCCAGCAAGGAGCTTAGGTAAGCAAGGAACAGTCTATATTAAGCAAGGGTCTACCAGACTCGTTCCCAGAAATGTAGGTAACAAGGTGAAACCTGCCAACATAACTTTTCTGCCCAAGTGCCCATTGCTTTTTATTGTTCCCTTTACACAAAATTATGCTTTTAAATCATTTTTACATTTCCATTTGGATACTGATAATCCACTGTTGCCCATGGAAAGATTTGCATTGACATCACTGAGCACTGGATCAGGCCCTCAATGAGGTGCCAAGGAAGAAAAATTCAGGGGCAGGGGGGTGGGAAATCATCTAAGGGTTTTTTTTTTTCTGCAGCTTTGAAGTAAAACAATGCTAAACTTAACCTCAAGAACAGGGATTTTTTCTATTTTCAAAATAAAAACAAACAAAAATTGGGTTAACAGCAGAACTAAAGCCTTGGATAAAGCAGTTCTGTGTAAGCTAATTGAAAAGTTTCAGAGTAGCAGCCATGTTAGTCTGTATTCGCAAAAAGAAAAGGAGTACTTGTGGCACCTTAGAGACTAACAAATTTATTTGAGCATAAGCTTTCGTGAGCTACAGCTCACTTCATCAGATGCATCCGATGAAGTGAGCTGTAGCTCACGAAAGCTTATGCTCAAATAAAATTGAAAAGTTGACTCTGAGGAGTTTTGTTCACATTGTATCTGATTGAAAGAACTCAAACCAACAGGATGACAAATGACATACTTGCACATCTTATGCAGAGGGCCTTTAATAAAAACAGAGGACGGTGGGACTTGGATTGGGCCGGGGCGGGGGCTGCAGGGGAATAATAGCAAAATAAAAAATATTTTGGGACAGAAAAAGAGGGCATGTGGCCCATCCACATGATCCCTGTCCCAATTATCAGTTTAGCAGTATGATACGAGTAGAAAATTCACTGAAAAATCAAAAGTGGAAAATTTTCATCTGGAATTTTCAGCTGAAAACTGAACATTTTGATCTGGAAATGCCTCTGTGGTGCCTCAGAGGAGGTGTAGTTCAGGTGCCTCATTTCCCTATTCTCCTCTATGAAATGGCTCCCTCGCCAGGCTACATCTCCTAGGAGGGGTGATGGTCCACCTCTTGCTGATCTGCCAAAATTCATCACTGGAGTCCCTGGGCTGTGATGCACCATAGGAGAAGGGGAGCCTGGCCCATAGAGCTAAATGGAGTTTTTGGGCATCTGAACTACAATTCCCATGTATGGCAGTATTTCTGAATCAAAACGTTTTAGTATCCAACTGAAAACTTTTTAGATGTTCAGTTTTTGACAGGTCAAAAGTGTCTGTGTAAAGCAGACAGTTTTTGTAAAGATAAATAAATACATTAAAATATTTAATCAAAATCTCAGTTTCCATCAAAAAACAGATTTGACAGAAAATTTTCAACCAGCTTTGTATTTGAGATCCCTCACTTTTCTTAGTTCTCTTTCCATATCTTAGAACAATGAGATGAATCAAAGTTGAAATATTTGGTATCTCTGATTGAGTAAGCTCTTTCAAATAACTTAAACACAACTGTTTTGTATACCTCACCTGGGTTTATATGCTGGGGTCCCTCCTCACTATAGAGCTTGGCCACTTTTGTTACAGTAATAACTGTCTAGCTTTTATTCTCTGGTTCTCTTTTCTGAGACAACACCCATTTGCAATGTGTTAAGATACAATCAATATTTAGATAGGAATTTGGGGGTAAAATAATGGATACAGTATATCCTCCTTAGAGAAAAATAAAGCTTCTTTCAGACAATGGGCTCATTCCCTCCTGGCAAATTTTCTGGCCCAATCACCATCAAAGGAACTTTCACCATGAAGAAAGAGAATGAGAATTCAATAAATTCTGTACAGAAAGCCCAAGATAGATCAAAATAATTAAAAAGACCAAGAATTAGGCAGTGCTGAAAATATCTCCCCTCCAACACAGGTCTGCCAGTTCTAAAGGCCTTAAGGGGTTAACCTTGAATCTGTCTTTTTGAAAGTCATTGTATCCATTTATTTTTTTAAATAGTATTTTAGCTTTAACGGGACCTGCTCTCATTTCCTGATTGAGAGCAAGGTCATCTGGGAAGAGTTTAGCAATGACATAGGGAAGCAACAGCAGCTATGCACAGGGCTGCTACAGTTAAGAAAACTCATCCTCTCCAAAGAATCCAGCACCCTAACTAGGAAGATATTTTTTCTTGGGCTGTAATGGTCAAGGATTTTCTGTTCAGTCACCTTTCTCTAAGTTCTAGGAAATGCTCCAGTTAGTCTGAAGACAGAGCAACTTTGGGAGTTACAATTTCAGTGACCCTCTCATACCTTGTCTACACTCCAATGTTTGCAATGATTAGTGGCATAGTAGGCTCTACGCATTGTCCATGTCCGGACATCATATAGCTAATACTCGATTTGTAACTCTAGCAGTGTTTCCCCTTTGGCAATGGGGGAAACACTACATGGTTTATTTCCTGTAACTGGTTTAGCATTTTGTTTGCAATGTAGACAGAACTGTGCCTGTGTAATAAGTTTGTCTGGTCTTTCTTCATCTCAGTTATCTGTGCAGCAGGATGCTCCAGAGTGAATTGCTCCTCGAGCTGCAGTGTCATCCCTTGTGCATGCCCTCTCCATAGTCTTTCACCTGTTGAGGAAGTATGGGCCAGCTACCCAAACTTTCCCAGAATTCATTGATACAAACATGGCGAGGCAATGTGGTGGGTGTGGCTGCACAAACACGTCAGCCAAGATTGTGGGGCAGATAGGCTATTGTGTGGACACCACTCAAACCATGTCTGATGTAATCATTATGCACTGGTTACAAAAATATTATTGTATCTGTAACGTGAACAGGGCTTGAAAGTGAGTGAACCATTTACTCCCTTAAATTCACCTACACATCAGGAGTTTAAAAAAAACGTTTCTGAAACTTAAGAGGACTCTGAATTAAGTCACCCAGAGTACAGACAGAAGCCTTAATGGGGAGCCAGGATCTGGGCATGAGCCTTTAGTGGTGTTTACTGACCAGTTAAATATTTTTCTGCTGACAATTAAGCCTTCATGATCTTCACAAAATAAAAGGGCATCTTAGTTTTAAAAGTTGAAAAATAGTTACCTTTAGTTGTTACTGCTTTATAGCATCTAATCTCCTTAACCATCAATGTAATATTCTTTCACTTGTGCATCAAAATAACTTTCAGATTAAACTAGTGCATTCAGTGAAAATTGGAGACAGCAGCAGGCACTACACTTGTAGCTAATTAAGGGAACCTGGATGGAGCCCAGATGTGGATTATGACAAGTGATTGTTCTTTAATAGCTGGTAATTTTGAAAGCATTTCCTTGTTTGTTCAATTTTCCCACCATACCAGGAAAAATTAGCTTCTGAGATGAAGAAAACTGTCTGCCAAGAAGCAAAACTGTCAATGGCAGTTATTCCCTTCAGCTCAAACTGACAGGTAAGGTAGTTAACCATCCTTTGAGGTGATATTTGCCATTTAACAATAATCCAAAACAGATACAGCAAATAGTTGTCCACTATAGAATGAAATTGGAAGTTAGAAAACACACTGCCTTATGACCACAATGTGACTAATCTGTAAAATAGTGCTAGTTCATTTTTGCTGTGTGTTGGGGGGGGGAACATACAGAGTGATGACTGTGAATTGTTAAGGACCAGGTTATGCTACTTTTACTCTTGTTGAGTAGTCCCATACTCTGTAAGTAGCCCCATTGACATTAATGGGGCTACTTATGGAGTCAGGTGCTATTCCCAATGAGAAAGGGAGGTAGGATAAGACGTAGTAGTACGGTGCCAATAGTGTTCTAGGAACTTTGATACAAAATCATATGCAATAAAACAGGGGTGGCCAACCTGTGGCTCCAGAGCCACATGCAGCTCTTCAGAAGTTTATATGCAGCTCCTTGTATAGACACCGACTCCGGGGCTGGAGCTACAGGCACCAACTTTCCAATGTGCCAGTGCTCAACCCCTGGCTCTGCCACAGGCCCTGCCTCCACTCTACCCCTTCCCACCCCTCCCCTGAGCCTGCCATGCCCTTGCTCTCCCTTGCCCCTCCCCCCCCCACGAGCCTCCTGCATGCCACAAAACAGCTGATCGGGAGGTGCGGGGAGGGAAGGGGAGGCACTGATCGGTAGGGCTGCTGGTGGGTGGGAGGTGCTGGGAGCTGGGGGGAGCTGATGGAGGGCTGCTAACATATTACTGTGGCTCTTTGGCAATGTACATTGGTAAATTCTGGCTCCTTCTCAGGCTCAGCTTGGCCACCCCTGCAATAAAAGATCTGTCTCCTACATGAAAATACATTTGCTAATCCCCTTTTTAAACATAACATGTTGACAATGAGGCTCAAGATTGTTTGGTATCATATCAATTTATGGATGGAACATTGATGAGAAACTGCCAATCTTTATTTTTATTTATTTATTTATTTTTATTTAGGAATAAAATGGTGCTTAGAGAGATATTTATGCTGATTTTGCAGTGGGAAACATGCCCATATGCTTGACTTTACAAAGCTGAGAAGCTGTGGTTTGGCACAACAGTAGATTCAACTCAATTCTTTTCTTTCTTTCTTTCTTTCTTTTTTTTCTATTGGTAGAACAAGTAATCTTATTGTTAAATACTAGCAATTCAACATAAGTGCAGGCTCAGACATAGCAAGGGAACATTTTAAACAAAAAGGTTGACATTTTTGTGCTGCCCTCATTACAAATAAGTATGCTTTCCTCAAAATAATACACCCTCATGTGTTTTCTTTAAAAAAAAATCACTTGTTGAATTGATCTTCTCTATTTGTTATAATTATGTTGACAAACATTGCAAAATAAGCGAAGAAAAGTTTCTGGGATAAAGCAGAGCAGATGTTCCACTTCCTCTCTGCTTAAGTGAACTTAATTTGATACTTTCATATTTTCTATTTTTCCTAGTAAAGATAACTACACTGATCAGATTAATCTGAATGGAGGTGAATTTTCACTCCCTGCTGCTTTTGAAGGCCCCAATTAAGCAAGGTACTTTAAAGCACATTGCATAACTTTAAGCATGTCCCATTGAATTCATGCTTACATTTAGGAATGTACTTATGTACCTTGCTGAATCAGGGCTTAAAAGATGTGATGTTTTAAGCAGCAGGGCAAAAAATAATCATGATCTGTTTATATTATCATCGCACCTCAGAGCCCTACTCATGGCCCAGGACCTTATTGTACAAATGCAGAACAAAAAGACTGTCCCTGCCCCCAAATAACTTCCAATCTAAGAATAAGACAGATGCAGGCAGACAGGGAAGTACAAAGAAACAATATTGGTCAGCATTACAAGTGGTGGTCTCAGCACACTACCAACCTAACCATGGTCAAGTTTTTTGTAGGCATCACAGCAAAGGAGAGTTTTAAGGACAGTTTTGAAGGAGGATAATGAGGTAGCTTTGCAGATATTAATGGGGAGCTCCCCTCAAGCATGAGGGATGCCATGGGAGAAAGCACAAAGGTACTTGTTTGAAATGTTCTAAGGGAAATGATAAAAGTCCCATCAGTTGGGGAATTTATAATTAGACAGGACAAGGTATGTAAATGTGCTGTAGGGTTTGATCTTACAGAAGCAGAATAATAGATGGTTCTAGTTGGTCCCTTTCTTTTCTAATTTCTTTGATTCTGTGAATGTAATAACATAGGTATAAATTACACATAGTAGGCATTTGTTAACATTCGGAGCAAAATCATGTTGGATTAAACAAAAGACATGTTATTTAAAGCCACAAATTGAAGCTTGGGAAGAAAAACAGTGGGAGGTGAACAAACATTGGGACAGAATCCTGCAAACACTCCATGTGCAGAACTGTTATTTAAGATCTCATACCTAATCAAAGTCAGGCAAGGGTGGAGAATCAGAGCTTTGGTGGGATTAGCTGCCAAACGTGGCCATAACTGGTGCAACTGAAAACATGCACTGCATGACAAAATAGGAAAGCTGTATGCGCCATTGGGTAGTTTGATATGTAGTTTTCCAATTTACACTCACGTAAATATGTTAGTGTGCCCATGCACACTGGGCACATTTGTTCTGTTCTTCACTGAAATTTTGGCCCAATCTGAATAGAAATGGTTGTTGTTTTTTTACTTCAGTAAAAACAGCTTTTCACATTTAAATATTTCCCAAACACTGCAGAATTGTGCCAGTGTAGGAGAAACAGAAAATGAACCAGGTTGTAAAGAGAATGCTATATTCTGTTTACATTATTATAACCACAATTGAAAATGGGCACACCAATTTTCATTGCTCATGATGTGTGAAATGCTAAAAGCAAGCAAAAAGTATAGATTGTTAAAAGTAGGGTTGATTTTAAAACCTTTCAGTTTAAATAATAGGAAGTATTAAAAACATAATTAAGGAAATTTTAGACACAGGGACAAATTGTACTGAATTATACCCAGGCAACACCAGAATTTAGCCCATAATTTTTATCTTGACATCATCCCTACAGATTTAGTTTTAGATCATAGAGTCTAAATAATAGTACCAATAATTGGCTTCTCTCTCTCTATTACATCTAAAAAAGTTTGCAAAATGTAGTGATATTTTCAAATGCATTTCCTATGTTATTGTTCAGAACTCCACACTGAAGTAGACATCCTGTCTAATAATTAAATTTTTCAAACATTTTTGTTTGTATATTTTCTTCAGAAGGAGTGTCTGACTACACAGACATTTCTAATATAACCTTTGTGGTTTTTGAGTTCCTTAATCAGACAAAAACTTCTTAAGTAAAATAAGGTTATACTTATTTTAATGGGGCTTGAGACATTAACATAAATCTAACAGCAAAGTCAATGAAATTCAACACAGACTTTTAATAGTCTTTAAATATTTCCGGGCTCTTCCCCTTCCCCCCCAGTCTTCTAGCAAGAGATCTACAGTATGGCACCTGAGCACTCCAAGGGATTTCATGTGAATTCTCCAATACTCTCCTGGGTTTGATATTTGTAGGGTCATTCTGAAGGTTCCATTCTCCCCTACACAGCAGTGCCTGTACTGCCAATATTTTAACAAGAGGCTCCCTAAAAGTATTCTACTTCATTTAGCAGGTGGTAAGTGTGACGTTCCCTGAGTAAACTACTATTTCACTCCACTCCAAGAAAACCATCAATTCTATACTCATTCTCACTACTCAGAAATCCAACAATTTCATACTCTTTCTCACCTTCTGCCCAACAATCCTTCCACAATCCCACTTGTCCCTTCAATCCACCATACTTCCTTCTCCCTACCACCTCATGGAAACTTCTCTAGATGGGTCTCTTCTATGACAGCTGTTCTTCACAGAAAGAGCAATGAAACAGGTGGATGTCCTGCTGCCATTACCAGCTATAGTAACAGGTCAATTTTCCTGCAATGTCTGGCCATTTTGATGAGAAGGAAGTCCCCTGTTATGGTGAGCTGGGAGGTTGTGATGTGGTGTGCATATCCCGCACTGGACAAGAGAGGATTAATCCCTCACTATGGGTGGTGGAAGTCCCACCCCTCAGACCATGCTGGGCATGCTCCAACTACTGCCTCAGTATAAAAGGGAGAAGCCCAGCTCATTCTAGGCTGACCACTGGAGGTGAAGGACCTTGAGCAGAGGCGCCAGCCTTTGCCTGTGGGAACTGGAGATCTGAGAGCTGGACTGAAGGGCTGTGGCCGATGGAGCCGCAGGGAATCACCCGTGCTGAGGAGCCCGGAAATCCAATGCTCAATGGACTATAGAATCTGGAAGTGCAGTAGGAAGTGACCAAGGGAGGGTGCGCGAGTGGTACCTCCCACCCGAGTGAGGTCAGCGTGTTTTGGTGGGAGTCTCCGCTAACCCAGTGACAGACCACTCCACCACTGCCAGGGCCATCAGTTGAGGCCCAATGGAGTTGGATGGGCCTCCCTAACTGTACTGCCATCCCGCTAGTGGCAGCCTCTTCCTCCTCCCTGGATATGGGCCATTGGGTCACACTGCCCTGCATCTAGGGGCTGCAATATTGACTTTGGCCATTAGGCAGCACTACTCCATACCAGAGGGCTGTTATATGGACTCTGGCTACTAAGCCATATTGCTCTACACCTGAGGGTGGTTATATTGATTCTGTCTGCTAAGCCATGCTGCCCTGAATGCAAGGGCTGCTATACTGTCTCCAGCCTCTGAGCCATGCCACTTTTG
This sequence comes from Dermochelys coriacea, assembly GCF_009764565.3. Lineage (NCBI taxonomy): Eukaryota > Metazoa > Chordata > Testudines > Dermochelyidae > Dermochelys > Dermochelys coriacea. The sequence continues at coordinate 91,646,188 of NC_050072.1, forward strand.
GCCTGAAGACTGTCAGGGAGACTGTAACAGCGGTGGTAACACAGCCCTGCCCTGCCTCAAAAGGGGGATGGGGTGTGCATATCCCACAACAGAAGTCAATTGGAAAAGGGTCCCCTTTGGTCCTTGAGGTGAGTAGGTCTCCTTTGGTTGTTGGCAGCCTTTCTTACTTGGTGTGTGAGAAATCAGGTAGGGAAGCAAGTAATCCTAGGAGTGAGGCTCCAAATTCCTTCCCACAACTGGCTTTACAAACTGCATGAGCTGCCTGGGCAGAGAGATCTGAGAGGGAGAGAAGGAAGTTGCACCAGCTACAGTATTCTCACTCATTGCACAGCAGCATGATCTTTTCATTCTGGTGCCCCAGTGGAACACCTGTCAGTTCACTCCTAATGGCACTGGTCTGGGATGGAGGACAGATGTTTCCATGGTAGCAAGTGTCATGGCTGTGACAAAAGCAATTGGATAGAACCCAGGGCTCAGCAGGTGCCTGAGTGAGCAGCAGTTACCAACCTCACAATGAGCTGAAAATATTAATTAGCAGAGCTGGCCTTCCCATTTGTATGGGAAAGGAGAGCACCTTCAAAATCAATTTCCTTCCCCGAAATGTAGCTGATTCCAGTCCACCCTAATCACTCCTTGCACACAGGGCCAACCTGAAGATCTGGAGAAGGGTCAACAAGATGATTTTGGGGATTTGCTCCAAACATAATTGATGAATAAACAATAATTGTGTACACAAAGCTCATTTGAATCTGCCAGTTTTCATCTCAGTCCATACCAAAGTGCACATTTTGTATGGTTTCAACTTGAAACCATGAATCAGTTCAGATTTGCTTGAAACTGGGCCCTGACCTGGTTTTGACTTTCTTACACAACCTGAAACCACATGTGCTATGCATGCCTTGGGGTTTTGTTGTGAACATTTCATATGGCTCTTGAAGGATAACCTTTTCTTGTGGGTTTTAAGCATTTCCTATTCCAGCAAAAAGCAAAGGCTGGAACAGATGAAAAGTGAAGCTACGTGAAAAAAGTGGACTTCACTTTCTGAACCTCGGACAAAATTTGGAGTGAAGTTGGAGTCTATTCTTATTTTAACTTGTGTAGGTGCACTAATGAAAAATCACTTCCCCTCTAATATAAAATCATGAAGCTTGCTAGTCATGGAAATTACAAACCCTTCAGAGTGACTTATGAGATGGGTATCAGCTTTTGCAGCAGCATAAGAGCAGATATTTACAGTACATCATGCTTCACTTAATTTCTAAATTATATTCCTTCTCTTTAGAATAATCTGTATTCCAGAAACAGATCATTGCTAATGCCAATTCCATCCTCAGCAGTTCCCTTTTAGCTTCTGAAGGCACTTTTTTTCTTCCCACTTTCCTGTACTCAGAATTTGTGGTTTGAGCATGGGAACTCAGGGAATCCTTGGCTTTATACCAGATTTGCCACTGACTGACTCAGTCTGTGGTCTCGGACAATTTTATTTAACCTCTCTGTGCCTCAGTTTCCCTTTTGCAAAATAAGGATAACAATACCTACCTACCTCAAAGCAGTATTAATTCATTTGTTTCTGTAAAGGGGTTTGAAATATAAAGGGATATATAAATGGTAATTAGTGGTATTATAAATGCTCGCTCGGAGCTTTAAAATGCCAAAGTCGGCATTACTTGCAGATTACTTAACCTAATACTAAATGTTCTTTCTCTGATCTTAGCAAGCAATACTATGATATGAATAGGGGGCAAATAATTACATATGCTATTTTTTCCCTCTGATAAAAATCTGTAGTAAAAGTACAGTAACCTGGCTTTGCATTTACAATAGCTAAAGCCATCTGTGTACATAGAAAATCTTTGTTGGCAGGTTTCCACATGTGGTTCATGCATTCCTTTGCCTATGCAATTTGAAGCTGTCAAAAACTAATTAAATAATTATGTGGTTGTTACTGCAGCTGTGTGTATTCTTCATTACGTTATAGGACTGCGGTTTGAGGAACTCTCCTGTTCTAGGTTTCAAAATATCAGTAATGGAAGGTGTGCTGTTGGTGCATGTTTAACTGTTGCCAAAAAAAGGAAAGGGAACTTCTTTAATTTCAGTTTGTCACTCGCTGCACTCTGTACTATATCTTCCTTCTATACATCACAGATGTGCAGACACTAACATACTACTTGCTAAAAGAAAAGGAATCCTTTTCTTTTTGCGGATACAGACTAACACGGCTGCTACTCTGATACTACTTGCTGCCTTCTGCTGTAGGTCAGAGTCAAATAGTGCCTACAAGTATAACCAGTCCAAGTGTAGGGATACGGAAAATCCAGTGGAGGTGATATCTTGCAATGGGAATATGTTCTGCAAGGTGTAAATTCAGTTTTGTAGCACTTGTGATTTTGTGACTTTGTAGCACTTGTGATTTTGAGTCTATACCATAAAACAAAAAAGCAGCAATCTAGGTGTGGGGGAACTGTCTGCAGAGGCCGTATTGTGGTTAAGACATTGAATGGGGAGTCAAGAGATTTGGTTGCTATTCCCAGCACTGCCACTGACTCATTCTGTGACCTCAGGCAAGTCATTTCATCGCTCTGTGCCTCAGTTTCTCTATAAGTAAGATGTGAATAATAACATTTAGCCTTCACACTGGGGTGTAATAAGATGATTCCGTTAATGTCTGAAATGCTCTTTTAGATCCTGAGACAAACTGCTATAAAAATGCAACATGTTGTTGTTGAATCCCATGTTTGGCCAAATCACTAACTTTTGCCAGCATCAGAATTAGTTTGTTTTTCAGTAGAAAAACAGAAAGATATCACTCCAGAATATTTCCCATTCCTTCCTAGCAGGAATTTACAAAATTATAGTAAATACAGACAAAATATCATAATGCCACTATATAAATCCATGGTACGCCCACATCTGGAATACTGCATGCAGTTCCTATTACCCAGTCTCAAAAAACTATATTAGAATTGGAAAAGGTGAAGAGAAGGGCAACAAAAATTATTAGGTTTCAGAGTAGCAGCCGTGTTAGTCTGTATTCGCAAAAAGAAAAGGAGTACTTGTGGCACCTTAGAGACTAACAAATTTATTAGAGCATAAGCTTTCGTGAGCTACAGCTCACTTCATCGGATGCATTTGGTGGAAAAAACAGAGGAGAGATTTATATACACACATACAGAGAACATGAAACAATGGGTTTATCATACACACTGTAAGGAGAGTGATCACTTAAGATAAGCCATCACCCACAGCAGGGGGGGGAAAGGAGGAAAACCTTCCATGGTGACAAGCAGGTAGGCTAATTCCAGCAGTTAACAAGAATATCAGAGGAACAGTGGGGGGTGGGGTGGGGGGGAGAAATACCATGGGGAAATAGTTTTACTTTGTGTAATGACTCATCCATTCCCAGTCTCTATTCAAGCCTAAGTTAATTGTATCCAGTTTGCAAATTAATTCCAATTCAGCAGTCTCTCGTTGGAGTCTGTTTTTGAAGCTTTTTTGTTGAAGTATAGCCACTCTTAGGTCTGTGATCGAGTGACCAGAGAGATTGAAGTGTTCTCCAACTGGTTTTTGAATGTTATAATTCTTGACGTCTGATTTGTGTCCATTCATTCTTTTACGTAGAGACTGTCCAGTTTGGCCAATGTACATGGCAGAGGGGCATTGCTGGCACATGATGGCATATATCACATTGGTAGATGCGCAGGTGAACGAGCCTCTGATAGTGTGGCTGATGTGATTAGGCCCTATGATGGTATCCCCTGAATAGATATGTGGACAGAGTTGGCAACGGGCTTTGTTGCAAGGATAGGTTCCTGGGTTAGTGGTTCTGTTGTGTGGTGTGTGGTTGCTGGTGAGTATTTGCTTCAGATTGGGGGGCTGTCTGTAAGCAAGGACTGGTCTATCTCCCAAGATCTGAGAGAGCGATGGCTCGTCCTTCAGGATAGGTTGTAGATCCTTGATGATGCGTTGGAGAGGTTTTAGTTGGGGGCTGAAGGTGATGGCTAGTGGCGTTCTGTTGTTTTCTTTGTTGGGCCTGTCCTGTAGTAGGTGACTTCTGGGTACTCTTCTGGCTCTGTCAATCTGTTTCTTCACTTCAGCAGGTGGGTATTGTAGTTGTAGGAATGCATGATAGAGATCTTGTAGGTGTTTGTCTCTGTCTGAGGGGTTGGAGCAAATGCGGTTATATCGTAGCGCTTGGCTGTAGACAATGGATCGAGTGGTATGATCTGGATGAAAGCTAGAGGCATGTAGGTAGGAATAGCGGTCAGTAGGTTTCCGATATAGGGTGGTGTTTATGTGACCATCGCTTATTAGCACCGTAGTGTCCAGGAAGTGGATCTCTTGTGTGGACTGGTCCAGGCTGAGGTTGATGGTGGGATGGAAATTGTTGAAATCATGGTGGAATTCCTCAAGAGCTTCTTTTCCATGGGTCCAGATGATGAAGATGTCATCAATGTAGCGCAAGTAGAGTAGGGGCATTAGGGGACGAGAGCTGAGGAAGCGTTGTTCTAAGTCAGCCATAAAATGTTGGCATACTGTGGGGCCATGTGGGTACCCATCGCAGTGCCGCTGATTTGAAGGTATACATTGTCACCAAATGTGAAATAGTTATGGGTCAGGACAAAGTCACAAAGTTCTGCCACCAGGTTAGCCGTGACAGTATCGGGGATACTGTTCCTGACGGCTTGTAGTCCATCTTTGTGTGGAATGTTGGTGTAGAGGGCTTCTACATCCATAGTGGCTAGGATGGTGTTTTTAGGAAGATCACCAATGGACTGTAGTTTCCTCAGGAAATCGGTGGTGTCTCGAAGATAGCTGGGAGTGCTGGTAACGAAGGGCCTGAGGAGGGAGTCTACATAGCCAGACAATCCTGCTGTCAGGGTGCCAATGCCTGAGATGATGGGGCGTCCAGAGACTGGGAATGGATGAGTCATTACACAAAGTAAAACTATTTCCCCATGGTATTTCTCCCCCCCACCCCACCCCCCACTGTTCCTCTGATATTCTTGTTAACTGCTGGAATTAGCCTACCTGCTTGTCACCATGGAAGGTTTTCCTCCTTTCCCCCCCCTGCTGTGGGTGATGGCTTATCTTAAGTGATCACTCTCCTTACAGTGTGTATGATAAACCCATTGTTTCATGTTCTCTGTATGTGTGTATATAAATCTCTCCTCTGTTTTTTCCACCAAATGCATCCGATGAAGTGAGCTGTAGCTCACGAAAGCTTATGCTCTAATAAATTTGTTAGTCTCTAAGGTGCCACAAGTACTCCTTTTCTTTTTTTGAAAAATTATTAGGGGTATGGAACGCTTCCATATGAAGCAAGTTTAAAAAGACTGGGACTATTTATTTTAGAGAAGAGATGACTAAGCGGGGGATATGATAGAGGTCTATAAAATCATGAATGGTGTGGAGAAAGTGAATAAGGAAGTCTTATTTACCCCTTCACATAAGACAGAAATTAGAGGTCACCTGATGAAATTAATAGGCAGCAGGTTTAAAACAAACACAAGAAAGTACTTCTTCGCACAACACACAGTCAACCTGTGGAATGCATTGCCAGGATACGTGCTGAAGGCCAAAAGTATTAATGGATTAAAAAAAGAATTAGATAAATTCATGGAGGATAAGTCCATCACTGGCTATTAGCCAAGATTTCAGAGACACAACCCCCTCCTCAGGGTGTCCATAAACCTTTGACTGCCAGAAGCTGGGACTGGACAACATGGGATGGATCACTCAATATTTGCACTGTTCTGTTCATTTCCTGTGAAGCATCTGGCACTGGCCACTGTCAGAAGACAGAATGCTGCACTAGATGGACCATTGGGTCTGACCCAGTAAGGCCATTCTTGTGTTCATATAAAATCATAGGTGTTTCTTCACGTTTTGTGCATCTTGCACATCACTGAACTGAGGCAGAGACGTGGGGGTAGGCCTAAACCAGCCAGGCCTGCTGAATAACAGGGTGAGTTTCACCCCAGGGAGGGTGAATGGCATTGCTCTCTGGGGAAGGACATCTCTGATCTCTGCCAGGAACTCCATAGGCGCCCCATTTGCTACGATTGCTTAATGAATCCACTGAATAAGCACAGTTCTAGACATCATCAGAACAAGATGGCAGAGTAGCAGACCTTGAAGATACTTCCCATTTAAACTGCACTAAAACCTTGATTCCACATGGAGTCAGCATTTTACATGTGAAGCAGCTGATGGATGGAAAGGAAGTTATTACTGCAGCAAAGCTATATGTTACATAATGTCTCCCACTTAATGAGCTTTATGGAGCAATTTCAATTTTAATAGAATTTTCCTCTAATTTATGAAACGCTTTCTTGAACATCTGCAGTTGCCCACTTGGCTAGTTGATCAAAAATGATGATAAATGAGAAATATCAAATGCTAAATTAATTTTAGATTCCTACAGCAGGCTCAAACTATAATGCACTGCTGCAGGTGTTTTCCCCTAAGGTCTCCATGATTTTTATGACCATCAGTCTAGAGATTTTTAGCCATCTCTCAGAACACCAGGCACCCATGATACAGTAGTTTAAATTCACCTATTATCTAGAGTAGCTTTTTTGTTTAAGATTTTTTGGGTATTTCTTCACAGCCCCAGCAGAGTTTACAAGTCATCATTGTTTAATTCCCAGCAAACTAAAATTCAAAAAATAAACTACGTTTTAAAAAGCACACCCTGGGAAAACATATCTTTACAATACATAGGAGCTGCTGAAAAGCAATGTCCTGTATTTGCCTCTACTGGCTTTGCGGCAGCAAGCTAACATAACCACCATATATACGCTCACATAGACATATAAATCCACCACAAAAAAACTAGGATAATTTTCATTTAAGCTTTTTTAAGAGTATTTCTCATTAATACAACCACCAAAAGTCTAGGGAATTATAATTTAGGGCCGGATTCTGATACCTTAATTCATGAGGAATAGTACCTCACTCCACAAAGAGTCCCACTAAAGTCAACATGACTACTTATGAGCAAGGTGCTACCCAACACAAGTAAAGATATCAGAACATGGCCCTTAATCTGATGCTGCTTCACATAATTTCTGAGTGTCTGGCTGGTAATCCAGGGGATTCGGGAGCTCCACATCCTAAAGACAGTCAGAGGGATTGTAGCACAGTGGGCTTTGATTGGTTTGTTTGCTTGGGATATTATATTTCTGTTTTGGTTTCCCTTAATGGACTCTAGATTAATGGTTGAAACATGATAAATATAGGTTTGATTGTAATTAAGAATCCTATGTCCTTTCTCTTTGCTTTCAAGATGCAATCTATTTTTATTATAGAATTCATTTATCATGTTTGCTCATTGTTCTTATTAATCACAAAAGAGTTGTTAAAGGCAGAAAGGTTCTGGTCCATGGCTGAGGCAAATACACTAGTTCTTATACTGAATGACCCTGTAGGGTTTTGGCTAACAACTTGCACCTCCACTGTATTAGTTTCCGAGTCACCCACACACTTTCTTCACAACCACACATAACAATACACATCCATATTAACATCCTAAACCTCACCATAACATATTCCCTTCCAACACAAACCTGTTCTCACACATAAGCCACATATCTAAGGACCCAACTTCAAACACACAGATTTAACTCAAAATTTTGGTTTAAGAGTTTACATTTTTGACATTCCCAACATCCAATTTCTCCATCTCTGAAATATCTTTTCCCAGAATCTTATATCTGCCATTTTATATACTTATAAATAGATAAATTAACATAACATTCCTAACATTGGATATACAGTACTATGATGATCATTGTTTTAGGCATACATGTTAAAATACAATCACTTGTTTGTCTATTGTAAGTAATTGGTTTTCTGCTGGGTTGTGGTCCTATAGTAGAGATAGAGTCAATTTTTCACAAAGGAATCATGCCGATTCAACATTTGGAAAAAACATCAAATAATGGTGTTAAAATTTCCTTAAAAGCCAATGCCATGTGTTTAATGCTCACTGCGACTAAATCCAAATTTTCTGATGTCAACTGCTCTCCTGAGAATATATGGGCTAGAAAGGGAAAATTCAGCCAAAAACAACTTTGCTCACCAATGTTCCATATGCCTTTTTTTTTCTCTCTCATTCTCTGCTTCCAGGTCCCTTTTTCTCTCTCGAGTTCTCCTTTTGCATTGTTAGGATCCAACTCTTTGCTCTCTCTAATTCAAGTACCAGCCTGCTTCCTTCTGCTCCAAAGGCATTGTACCTCACTTTGTGTGTTTTCTGGGGCTTCATCTCTCTTGTCTTGCTTTCTGTTTGCTGCAGACACAAAGCCTTGGTGACCTCTCTAATATATTTTGTGCCCCTTTCTCTTGTCCAGCATTATCTTCTTCTTTATAGACCAATAGTATTATACAGCCACACAAAGCCTTACTCCATTGCACAGGCTACCTGTAACATAAATTGCAGAGCAGTTACTTTATGCCATCTTTTCAGCCCCCAGATTCTGGAACTAGCAGTGGTCTAGTCTGATCCTTAGGAGAAATCAGAGCATCCTTGAAGTATTCTTGCTTACATTTATCTGCACATGCCCCCAGAGTCATTTTGGCAGCTGGCAATAGCCATAGTTATGCCCTCTTATTCTCAGCCATGCCCCCTACTGCAAGGCTTGAGCCACTACACTGCTAAATTAAAAAGCCTTTAACTTCTATAAATCTCTTCCCCATTATTAAGTCACTTCTTCCCTTGGATAAACTAAGTAGACTGAGCTTCTTACATTTGTAATGATAAAGCATGTTTTCCAGACTGTAAATCATTCTTATAGCTCTTTTCCAAACCCTGTCCATTTTGCAGCATCCTTTTTGAAATGTGGACACCAGAACTAGATACAATACTCACTAATCCTGTATACAGAAATAATACCACCACCCCCCAATCCCCACTTGACATTCCCCTGCTTATAGGTTCAAGGATTTTGTTAGCTCTCTCAGCAACTGCATCCCATGGGGTGCTCATGTTCAATTGGTTATCCATCATGCTCCCTAAGATAAAACAGGACACACTGGGAGATCCAGTGGGCTACTTTTTGTTTTTTAATGAAGCCAAAGATTTATACAGCCCTACAAAATACTGTGGTGACACTACTGGAAGCTGAAGGGTTAAATCCACATGTCAGCCCCCACCTTGACTAGCTGGACAGGGAGGGGAGGATTCCTCCCCACAAGGTATAGAGGGGCTTCAGAGCTGCTTGCACCTCTTGTCCAATGGACTTGTGTCCTGAATTGTGTTTGGTAGTGCCTCTCCACCACTGACCTCACCAGATCCATCAGCTGAGGATCTGGCCTATTATATCTATCTCTAGATAGCTAAATATACCCACACAAAATAGATATAATATATTTATAATTTACATTTTATTTTAACACTTTTACAATTTTAAGTTTTTTTCTGAAAGCTAAAAATAAATCAGTAAATAGTAAAATTATATATACTCCTCCTACCACCGTTAAAGTGATTAGCTGTTATATTCTGCATTTCTAATTTAGGATGATGGTGTTTGAGAAATTAGGTGACCTAGCAAATGGAGCACACATGGGGATTGTAAAATGATCCAATATAATCAAACAGTAATAAAATGTTCCAGTTAGCTGGCTAGTTAGGAATCAGTGGGGTGTAGGAGATTATTACTTAATAATTTCCATAACATCAGCAACCTCATCAAAACCTTCTGGTTGCTGTAAGAGTAGGAGAGGTAGATTTTTATGAGCTGAGCACATGTCCTGGATTGCTGCCCCAGAATACTGTCACACCCAGAATTCATTATCCCATCACAGGGGAATACAGAGACTTGGGGCTGGTCTATGCTTAAAAGTTTTGCTGGCATAGCTATGTCAGTTAGGAGCTAACTGACATAGCTATGCTGGCAAAAGCCTTAGTGTAGTTATACCAGCAAAAAAATCAATATAGCTTTTTTCATTTGGTTAACTGGAATAAGTTATACTAGCAAAAGCATTCTAAGCTGTGTCCCCACTGGGGGAGGGGAAGGTTTGCCCGATTAAGTGAGCTGTAGTTCACGAAAGCTTATGCTCAAATAAATTTGTTAGTTTCTAAGGTGCCACAAGTTCTCCTTTTCTTCTAACTCTAGCAGTACAGCATAGACAAGGCCTGAGATGGAGATTGTAGGTGTGATGCTCCACTGCTTTGCACCTTGTGTGGTCATTTACACCTGAGCAAAATGAGTGAAACAAAGTGGATGTAAAGAGTTGTAGCTCAGAATGGTAGCATTTCACACTCACTTTGCACAGCTGTAAATGTGCAACAGAAGGTGCAAGAAAGTAGAGAATCAGGCTGTGATAAACAAAGTGGGGGGATAGCTCCCTTTGATGGACACGGGAAGCTGAAGGGCTAAACCCACATGTCAGCCTCCCTCTTGATTAGCTGGACAGGGAGGGGAGGATTCTTCCCCACAAGGTACAGAGGGGCTACAGAGCTGCTTGCACAAATCTCTTAGGACACCAAAAAGCCAATCCCGTTCTTAAAAAAGGTAAACTTTATTAAAAACAAAAGAAAAACAATCCATCTGGAGCTTAGGCTTTTTACTAGATCTTAAAAGAAACAATTACAAAAATTAAGCACCCAAAGTAGCTTTCTTGGGGGTTCAGCTTAAAGGTTACAAAAGCAAACAAAAGCATCAGGAGTTAGCACAGAGGAGATCCACAAGCCTTAAAAATAAACAGAAATAATCCTGATTGTGTCTAGCTAAACATTCTGATCTACATACACATTTGGAGTTCATATAAGTAGTTCTAGGTATGATCTGATGATTTATGATCATACCTGGCTTAAACTTTACACAGCATGCCCTCTGTTCCCCTCTTTCTCAGAGAGCAACAGGCAAACTGGACACCATTACATTAGGCTTGAATAAAGACCTGGGAGTGGATGTGTCATTACACAAAGTAAAACTATTTCCCCATGTTTATTTCCTCCCCACCGCCCCCGTTCCTCACACGTTCTTGTCAACTGCTGGAAATGGCCCACCTTGATTATCAAAACAAAAGGTTTTTTTTCTCTCCTGCTGGTAATAGCTCATCGTATCTGATCACTCTCGTTACAGCGTGTATGGTAATACCCATTGTTTCATGTTCTCTGTGTCTATAAAATCTCCCCACTGTATTTTCCACTGCATGCATCCGATGAAGTGAGCTGTAGCTCACGAAAGCTTTTGCTCAAATAAATTTGTTAGTCTCTAAGGTGCCACAAGTACTCCTTTCCTTTTTGCTGATACAGACTAACAGGGCTGCTACTCTGAAACCAGACAAAGGGAAAGTTTCTTTCCCCATTTTAAAAAGTTCTAGCCTTCCCATTGGCTCTTTTGGTCAGGTGCCCACTCTTTTTTGCCCTTTATCTATGGGACTTTTTAACCCTTTACAGGTAAAGCAAGTAGAGAACAGCTACCAAGAGGGATTTTATAGCTAACTGGCTGGCTGGGTGTCCATCAAAGGGACCTATCCCACAACTTTGTTTATCACACAGGAGCCTAGTGTTCTGGTGCCTGAGTGTAGGATTTAGAGGGCCAGTTCTGTTCTCTCACACCAGTGTTACAGCAGTTGTCAAGAATCAGGCCCTGCTTCCAAACTGGCTCTACCTCAGACCCTGCAACAGAGCCAATCTCTGGGCTACCTAACAAGCCCTGCTGGTGTGTAATTGGCTACCTGACTGGCTATACTGACTGATTGGTTGGAACATTCAGAAGACCAGCTGTTAAGCCCAGCAGCAACCCAGCACATGTTCCAGTAGCACTCATGTCTTGGTCACTGATAAGTGTAATGTCTTTGACTTTATTGGCATTACCTCTGATTTACACTGATGTAAGTTTTTATCAACCCACGGAAGCTCTTTGTTGTTTGTGTGAAAAATATTCTGCCTGCCTCTGAACATAGCTACTCTTGTAGAAAGATTAAATGGGGAAAAGAAGAGTAAGAAAAGGTGAATTTTAGATACTCACAAGTAAAGGTACTTCAAAGTAGTTTTGGGGCCTGTTTCTAACCTCCCTTACTCTGGTGTTTCACCAAAGTAACTCCACAGATTTTGGGGGAGTTTGTCCTCATTTATACCAGTATTAGTGTGGGGCCATTTATTTCCAAAGTGATTTAACTTACAATGTTGCCATAGATACATGACAGTTCAGGGTCCAACAGTTTTTCCAGTTCTCAAGAAAATATCAAATAATGAAGCTGTAGGGTTCTTTTTAAAGGAATGAAGGTAAGCCGCTACTGTACTGCTAATTTCTCTGTCAAGAAAATACATAATGGCTTCTGTGTCTAGGATGTATGAAGAGGAAGAATAAATAGAAATTTCGCAAGACATGAGAACTTCTTTGCAAAGAGAAACTGATGGACCGGTTTTTTGGGTAATGTTTTTTCAAATGCATTTGAATCTGCTGCCATCTAGTGAGAATAACTAATTTCTCAAATTCAGTTATAAATATGAACCAAGATATAATTCACAAGCAGCAGGACCAGTGAGCTTCTATGAAAAGTGAGAATTTCAGGGTCCTATCCAGCTCTCTGACCACCTGTAAGTAGCCCAGTGGTGCTGTAGCTGGTGGGTTAAGTGTGGGCAACTTTGGTACTCGTGTGGTGGACCCCTGGATATGTAGCTAGGATCAGCCTAAAGCCACCACTGGAAAACAGTTGTATCTTGACAACTTGACAAATCATCCAATCCCATTCTACCTGTGCCATATCTACATCTATAGCCTTCCTGAACAATGTCCCTCTATTAGATATATGCAGGCCTGCCACCTGGGCATCAGAGCACACCTTTGCAAAACACTATGCCATTATTCAATGCTCTACGTCAGATGCTATAGGTCTTACCGTGCTCTCTGCCACCACATGTACAATTCTGAAGCCCCTACCATCCACAGAAGGGCACTGCTCTACAGACACATAAGGTGAAGCACGGACAGGGACACTATTAGAAGAAGAAGAGGAAGTTACTCATCCTGTGCAGCAACAATGGTTCTTTTAGATGTGACCCACTGTGGCAGCTCCACTACCCACCCTCTTCCCCTCTACTTCAGAATTCATTCACCGAGGTCTGCAGTAAAGACTGAACTGAAGGGTTGAGTCGTGCGCGCACTAGATGAGGTGCCAATGGTCCCGTGAGATGACGACTGCGCACGTGTACCCTGACCAAGCACTGCTATCGAAAATCTCTGATCTGCAGTGTAAGGACACACAGACATCTAAAGTGGACACCCACAGGGACACTACTCGAAGAAGAATCTGTTTTTCCCAGAGCTCCCACTGGGGTAGTGACATTTCTGCACTGACTCTAATGGACTTTTATTAATCAGGGCAATAAAGCTACAGAATGCCATGGAGAGGAAGGAGAATTTGAAGTCTGAATTGGTGTAGCTTCCACTCTTCCTTGTATACACCACAAAAATCACTGCATTTGTCTTAATTTGCGCATTAGGACTCAAATTTGGCTCAGTTACTATCAGATTATTACAATATGATTTCTCAATGTATGCAATGGTATAAACCATCATAGCACACACTGGACAAGAAAAACAATGCAAAAGCTAGAGTTCAAATTTCTAAGAGTTACAAAACTCCCTAATACTATATTCCATGGAGTACAGGGAATATAATTTCATGAAACTTTTCCTTTGAGAACATGGCTATGATGAACGATGATTGCTAACCACCCAAATCACCAAAGTACAGCAGCTCCGTTAAAATCCACTTGGTCTTTACCCATCTCTAACCAATATGCCTTGTACATTGTTATTTTAAAACACCATTGTTTTGAAACCAATCTAATTCTGTTAAAGGCAAACTGTAAAAGCAAAAACATGTTTACTGTTTCTTTATTACATAAATATGGCCTCAGAGTTGATACCAGTCAGTTCTGTGTTTTTGGGGAACCAGGGCGCAGTATCCAGCCTGTCTGACTCATGAAAGATACCCCCAACCAGTCTCTGCTGAACCAAAATCAATCAGAGAAAAGACTTGCAGAGAGCAATTTAGGGCATTGGGAGACACACCTAGACCCCTCCTGACAAGGGTGACAAGATTAAGACATCTCCATTAGCATACAGAATGAAGAACAGAGACAACTCCCCTAGCCTCATTTGCATGAAAGATGGGACAGGGAGACATCTCCATTTGCATACAGAATGGAGAACAGAGATCCGCACTGAACTCTGGGACCAGAAAAGCAGGGAAGCACTGCATCATGTGGGATCTCTGCTCCAGATGTTAATGAATCTACACCTGCACACACCCAGCTCAGCAGTTATCAGACCAATTCTAGTAATGAATCCTTTATATCCAAAATACTGAAGCAGCCTAATTGCATTGTGAGCTCCCTGGAAGAAAACACCACCCATAGCCAAGAGTGATCAGCTCCTATTGTCTAGCCTAAAGAAGACCCTTGAGTCATCAGTTTACCCATAAACAAATCTAGTGTTCTCCTTTGAACCATTGTTGTTTCTCTACAAAAACTCCTACCTATGCCCAAGTAAGTGTTCTAATGCATGGACCCAAACTCTGCATCAGTTCCACTGGGACTCCATCTCCTGACTGATGGTGCTGGGGGCTCTGCCTGTCTCCAGCCCTCAGGACCCTGAGCTACCACCATCACCTGGGAACCCCAACCGGTTCAAGCCTCATGGGGTGGGTGAGAACCCTCTCTCTCTCTCTCTCTGTTTTCTTTTCTACCTCAAGTATTTAATAATGTAACCATTATGTTGGTTTAGGCTCTCCTTGTGTAGTTATCACTATTATTCAGTAAATATGGTTTACTTTTATGGTTAAGCTGGTTGCTTCTCTCTCTCTCTCTCTCTCTCTCTCTCTCTCTGAACTTTACTCTTTTGTGTTTTTAGCGTCCCCATTTACTCTGCAGCAACGCTTCTTTTACCTAAGCTAAAGATCCCTGTAGCGCCCAAAATACTGTGGGGTTTGCTCATCAAATGGGTTACTGCCAGTACAATCGTGATGTGAAAGTGGGGATAGGGACATGCTGAACCTCATACCAGGGTAGCAGCTTGAAAGTGCTGCCTGGCCCAGCCTATCGAGCCCAGGGACAAATAAGGGTGACATCTTTAAAGTGCTGCTTGACCCAGCCCACTGAGTCCAGGGACATATAAAGGTGACAGCTTGAAAGTGCTGATTGACATGGTCCGCTCAGACTTGCTCTGTTAGAGTTTGTGTGTGTGTGCGCGCACGCATGCATGTGTTCATCTGGTTCTAGGGCTGGAGGAACCTAGCCCTGGGGAACCTAGGTCCTGCATGATAGCTGCATTTGGAGGGGACTTGCAGAAGGGAGGAGTAGAGCTCCATATGAACACACAAGTGACATAAGCAGTACATTAATAGAATTACAGAACCCAGCTCCCTGAAGAATAACCCTAATAAATTAGCATACCGCAAAGTAATGGGCAAATCTGGTAGAAGAGTCTTTCCCCCAATTTACTTTTTTTAATATATGTATATCAGCAATATCAGAACATGAGAGCTTGAAAGAGGATTCACAAGGTTGAAATCAGACATGCAGCTCTACTCAATTGAAGAGGGAGGAAATGCTATGTCTGAGGCAGTTCAAAAACACCACAAAAACAAACAGAAATACAAAACTAACAATTGTTCCCTCACAACAAAAAAAGTCCAAAATTAAAGAGCTAGTGAGTAAGGTCTGTGATATTGCTGTACTGGCCCCAATGGAAAAGCCTTATGACAAGCCTTAGCAGCAGCTAGAGGGACTCCACAAAAGTCAATAAGCAACAGTGGACAGAAAAATTAATCAGAATTTCACACCTACATAGAATGAAGAGAGCTCCTAGAGAAACATTTATCCTATTTGTTATTGATTGTACTTTTGGAAGTTAATGCTTGCTCAGTGTATTTTTACTCGTTAGCTCTTAGATGTAGAAATTGTAGAATAGGTAAAACTAAGCGTAGGTAAAATGTTTATAATACTCTTGCTTTTAGGGTGACCAGATGTCGTGATTTTTTAGGGACAGTCCCTATTTTTGCATCTTTTTCTTATTTCAGCTCCTATTACAGCCACCCCCATCCCGATTTTTCACATTTGCTGTCTGGTCACCCTACTTGCTTTCATCTAAAATCATTTATTTTGAACACTGCATTTCTTACCCTCACTTCTCCCCTTATCATTTAAATATATTCAGGAAACAATATGGGAAAATTTGATACCTGTAAAATTGCATACGGATAGTAGCCAAAGATTATATATAAATAGATACATCAATTATGCTATTTCAAAATTATGCATGTCCAGTGGATTTGGATTCTTTAAGTCATGTCTTGTTTTAATGACAAATTTATTTCTCTGTTTTTGGCATTTTAGCTTTCACTCCAAAATACTCTTCAATATACAGGCCAAAGTTTTCAGACTTTTTTGCCTAGAACTAAGGCATTCAAACAGGACCATTCTGATTTCCTGAGGTGATGAGCACCCACAATTCAAAGTTAAGTCAGTAAGAAGTACAGGTGCTCAGCACCTTTGAAAAATCAGGCTACTTCTCGGGAGGTTCCCCAACATTAATTTAGGTGCATAACTTAGAACATGTATTTTGACCTCGGTACTTAAAATACCTTTCCCTTAAAGAACCAAACCAAAGTTGCTGCCTTACATTTGTGTTTCCATGAAAGAACAGTTACGTATCATACAGTAACTGATTCTTCAAGATAGATTCCATTCTTGGTGTGCATGTACCCCCTTGCATGCGAGTTGGGATTCTTTTGGCTAGCAACGTCTACCACAGTTGCATCTGAGCCCTGCATGTCAAAGGGCATAAAGTGCAGAGTGGGCCAAACCATCTTTCAGTTCCTTCAGTAATGCAGAATCCTAGAGGAGTCAGACATGTGGTAGCAGGGAATGAGGGTGGGTGGGGAATCCATATTATCTTGAAGAAACACAATTACTGCATGATAAGATTCTGTCTTCTGGGAATTGTCCATACAGATTCTACTCTTGATGCCTAACCAGCAGCTGTCTGTCTGCTGAAGATGCAGGTTTATGTGAAATTAGCTGCACACCTCAAGGTGTCCAATAGGATGAGGATGAGGAGGAATATGAGTACTGGGGAGGATACAGAATTCGTCCAGAGGAGTGACATATGGAACATCACTTGGGGACATGTCCCTCTCTGAGGCAAAATAGGCACTAGAAATGCCTGACATTAAGTAGCAATGAAGCTTTGTAGAAAAAGCAGGTTTGGAAGACCAAGGATTTTGCTTCTGCCATATTGCTAAAGCCCCATGTGTGGGTGCCTAACCACTGTAGTGACAAGGCAAGGACAGATGGCTATAGAAAAGTAGTCTTTTTGGGATCTGGGAAGTGGGCGGGCGAAGCCCGTCCACCTCTAAAGGATCCCCCCCCAGCCTAAAAGGGGGATCCACAGGACCTAGATGCCCAAAAAATTCCGGGGGACAACTAATAAAATAACAGGGATAGGAGTGCGGTCAAAGGGTCAAACGAAGGGAACCGGACGGGGACACTGAGCAGAGAACCCCGGACAGCGCCCACTGCTCCTCAAAGGCGTCAAGGGAGTCAGAGGACGCCGCCCAGAGGAACTCTGCCCGGATACGTGAATGGACCGAGGATAGGAAATAGGCCCCACAGTCACAGGAGACTCCATCGGCCAACCTCCTCAATCTGGTTTTATAGATGGCCATTTTAGCTAGGGCCAGGAGGAGGTTGACCAGGAGATCCCGTGACTTTGTGGGGCCACGGATAGGGAGTGCATAAATGAGAAGGTGAGGGGAGAAGTGCAACCAAAAACGTAATAAAATATTGGTGAGGAGCCAGAATAGGGGCTGCAGCCTGGCACACTCCAAGTATACATGTGCCAGGGTATCCCTCACGCCGCAAAAGGAGCAGGTGTCTGGGATTGAAGTAAACCGCACCAAGTACACGCCCGTGCTCACAGCTCCGTGAAGGAGCCACCAACTGACATCCCCGGCGGGCCTTGGGACTAAGATGGAATATAGGCTGGCCCACCAAGTCTCCTCACCCTCCAAATGTGGCAGGAGGTCCCGCCATTTTGTATCGGGGCAGGCCCCCTCGGTGGCCGCCACGGACCTGGTCGTTGTAAAGAGTTTCCAGGTCCGGAGGAGGTCCTGGTAGAAGACCGGCAGCCCGGAGAGGTCTCGCGGAAGACCTCTCGGATGGAGATAAAGGAGCTGCCGGTTGTATCGGAGCCCTCGGAAGCGGCGCAGGAAGGCGTGCGCCAGTATGCTCCATGCCGGACTACCTGCACCATAATGGAGCCTCTGCAGGGTCTGGAGGCGGAAGACATGGACCTGAGTAAGCAGACATTTTAGGCCCTGCCCTCCCTCCTCCACAGGTAGATGGAGAACCCCTGCAGGGACCCAGTGCAGTCCTGACCAAAAGAACTCCAGAATCGATGTCCGCAGGTTGGCCAGGAAAGCCGGGGCCGGGACCAGGGTGTTGAGCCGGTACCAGAGCATGGACAGGACTAGTTGATTAAGCACTAACGCTCTCCCTCGAAGGGAGAGGCACCGGAGTAGTCCTGTCCATTTCCGGAGCCGCTCTATCACCCTGCCCTCTAAATTCTGCCAGTTCTCTGGCGGAGAGGGATGCGTGGCAGAAAGGTAAACGCCCAGATAGAGCAGCGGACCCGTGCTCCACCGGATGGCCTGAAGCGCAAGTGGGAGGGAGCTCGCCTGCCGCCAGTCCCCTACCACCAAGCCAGAGCTCTTGACTCAGTTGACCCGAGCAGAGGAGACTGCTGAATAGATGGCCTGGCAAGCCTCCACCCACGCCAAGTCGCCCGGGTCCTGGACCACGAGGAGCACGTCATCAGCGTACGCCGACAGGACCAGCCGCAGCTCCGGCTTCCGCAGCACCAACCCTGTCAACCTCCTTCGGAGGAGACAGAGGAAGGGCTCGATCGCCAGATCGTACAGCTGGCCCGAGAGGGGGCACCCCTGCCGTACTCCTTGTCCAAAGCTGACCGGTTCGGTCAGGGTCCAGTTGAGCCTTACCAGACACTCTGCGGAAGCGTACAGCACCCGGAGAAAATTCACAAACCTGGGTCCGAAGCCAAACGCCTGCAGAGTGCTCAGGAGATAACCGTGATCCACCCTGTTGAACGCCTTCTCCTGATCTAAGGACAGGAGGGCGAACGACAGACCATCCCTACACCCAAGTTCCAATAGGTCCCGGACCAGATATAGGTTGTCGAAGATGCTGCGGCCCGGGACGGTGTAGGTCTGGTCTGGGTGGACCACGTCCGCCAGCACGGACCCTAGCCTCAGGGAGATGGCTTTTGCCATGATTTTGTAGTCCGTGCTGAGGAGCGAGACGGGACGCCAATTTCGTAAATCACGGAGGTCCCCCTTCTTCGGCAATAAGGCCAGCACGGCTTGCCTGCACGAAAGAGGGAGGACCCCGCTCTGCAAAGACTCGGCCCATACGGTGACTAGGTCTGGGCCCAGGACGTCCCAGAACACGCGGTAGAACTCCACGGTCAGCCCGTCCATGCCCGGAGATTTATTGGTGGGCATGCGACGGAGGGCTTCCGAGAACTCGGCCAGAGGTGGGGCAGCTCTAGCCGGTTTCAGTCGCCCACGCTGACCGTCGGGAGCTCCTCCCAAAGCACTCTGCAAGCGTTAGGATCGGTCGGATCCGGGGAGAAAGGGCTTGTGTAGGAGGCTCTCGCCCTCTCGCACATCTCCACCGGATCCGTGAGGGGGGTGCCATCTTCTGCCAGTAGGCAGATGATATGTTTCTTAGCCCCCCTCTTTTTCTCCGGGGCGTAGAAGAAGCGGAAGCCGCAATCCATCTTCCGAAGGAGACGGATGCAGGATCGAACAAAGGCACCCCAGGCCCGATGGTCCTCGAGGGTCCGGAGCTCCTCCCGCTTCTCCCGGCATGCTCCGCAGAGGGGTGGATCCTCGGGGCTGGCGGCCAGACACCTCTCCAGCTCTAAGACCTCTCGTTCTAACTGCTCTATCGCCGCATCCCTCCGTCGGCTGGCGCCCCGGGTGTAGTCACGGCAGAAGAGCCGGGCGCGCACCTTCCCTAAGTCCCACCACCGCCGCGCCGAGGGAAAGGCACGCCGCTGCCCTCACCAGGCCAGCCAGAACTCCCGGAAGGATGCCACGAAGCCCGCATCCTCCAGCAAGCTGTTGTTAAAATGCCAATAGGCCGGCCTCGGCCTCTCCGCGCAGAGGGAGGCTGTCACGGTGGCTATATGATGGTCAGAAAATGGGGCCGGCCGGATGCTGGAGGAGTGGGCTCATGAAAGATGAAAGCGTGATAAATAAATGCGGTCCAACCGGGAGTGGAGCGACCGATGGGCCTCCACCCGGACAAAGGTGAACGTGGAAGTGTCATCCGGGTGGTGGTCGCGCCAGACGTCCACCAGGGAGTGGTATTCGACTATCTCCTGGAGGACGGCGACGGCGGCCGGGCTCTGCTTGGTCTCCGAGCGGTCCCGCTCCTCAAGGGTGATGTTAAAGTCCCCTCCCAGGACCAGGCACTCCTGAGGATCCAAGGTGCCGAGGAAGGCGGACGCTTGCTGATAGAATTGCAGCCGCTCCGGGCTCGCTGCTGGGGCATAGATGTTGACGAGGTTGACTACGAGCCCCTCCATGCGGACCCGGAGGTGCAGCAGGCGACCCGGCACAGCCTCGGCGACCCCCAGCACCTCGGGCCGTAGGTCGGGGGAGAACAGGGTCGCCACTCCACCCGTATGAACTGTGAGGTGGCTAAAGTAGACCCTGTCCCCCCAATCCAGCCGCCAGCTGTCTTCGGCGGTAGGATCCGTATGGGTCTCCTGCAGGAAAACCACAGAGTACCTCCCCTCTCGAAGGAAGGAGAGCACCTGGGACCTGCGGAGACCCATCCTACAGCCACGGGTGTTCAATGTTGCGATGGTAAAGGGTGCCATAAGGAGGGCTGGGGGGGATCCTCGCCGGCAGGGATGCTCGTGGCTCCCGGCGGGCCGCGCAGCAGTCTGTGACCCACCCCGTAGGTGAGTAAGGAGTCACGGAAGTGGCGGACCCACTGGTAGGCCGCGGCACCCTGTCTCCCGGTCCTTTTCCCCTCCCCCATGAGGGCCCTTGCGGCCCGGAGGATTTGATTAAAGTCCCCCCATCGCTGGAGGGCAAGCTGGACTTTGTTGCGGGAGCCACGGACGTCTTCTAGGAACTCTCGCAACTCCTCTCGCAGCGCATGGGGGGCTGGGGTTATGGTCTGGTTACTCCCCGACGGGGCCCTTGGTACAGCCCCATGGCCCACCGAGACGGGCAGACGGTGCAGACCCCCGACGGGGCTCCTGATGGGTGGACCTGAATGCTGGGGCGATAGGGGGCGGCGGAGGGAGGATAGCAGCCCTTGGTGGGTTGGGATGGGTAAACACAAAGGCCACTCCCTGGGAGTCATCTGTTGGAAAGGGGAAGGAGACTGTCCCAGGGGTGGCAATAATATCTGGGGAGGTGGGCGGGATAAGGGCAGGGACAGGGGTAGAAGTGAGAGTCTGGGTCGGGAGAGGGCTCTCACTGATGCCGGGCGCAAGCTCTCTGGTGGATTTGGCAGCCACGGCAACAGGAGGTGGACTTTCTTCTGTAGGGTCCTCTCCCGGAAAGGAGGTCGAATGCTCCTCACCAGCAAGGGATGCCCCTGGTGGCTCAGGTTCCAGCCGCGTGGCACTGGCCATCGCCTCAACTGGATCGGCGGCTTTCAGCTGGGTGCCCTCTGCAACCGGGTTGATGGACGAGTCCAGGGGCTCCTCGGAGGTGGGAGCAGAAGCAACGGTCAGGGGGAGGGAATATGGGGAAAGGGGGGCTGGAGTGAAGTCGCCCAGATCGAGGCCCGCTGGCATAGAATCGTCCTCCCCCTGGGTGACCGGGGTCAGACCCAGGGCCTCGATCTCCTCATATAGAGAGGGGAAATTGTTTTCTGCTACCCCGGGATTCTCCCCGCCGGCACCTGACGCGACGGTTACTTCGGGGCACACTGGGGTTTCAGATGGTGCCTCAGGGGTCTTGGAGGGGAGGGACTCCCGTGGAGGGGAGATACCGCCTCCCAGTGCTGCCACCTCTTCCCCAGCCGGCACCGGTGGATGGAACACACCCGTGGGTAGAGCGGAAGGCTCGGCATCGGTGCCCCCCTTCCTGGTCTTCCGGGGGGCCTCTGCATCAGGTGGGAGGAGCGGAGCTCGAGCCTTCCGCTTGCCCCGCTTCCCCTGGACTAGGGCTCAGCCCTCCATGGCATCATCCGGGGGCTGGCTAGCAGGGGTTGTGTCAGGGGGCAGAGGCGATGGCTCAGGGACTCGAGGTGGAGCAGCACAAGGGAGGGAAGATTCCCCTTGGGGCGGGCCCTCTCCCATGCTTGGCAGTGTCCCTGCCACACCCTCCTCCACAGGCCCCGCCAGATTGCAAGCAGCGGTGGCGGGGTTCTCCCGCTCGTCTGGGCATAGTGGGGGAGGTGCCCCTTGGGCCGGAGCGGGAGCAATGGTGGACTGGGAAGGAGGAGGGGCGTTTTCGGTTGCTGGGCAACCAGGGGCGTCGGCGATGACGGGGCCGGTGCCCTGCCGGGGCTCAGGGGTCCTGGATGCCCCTTCTTCCCGGGCCAGGGGGCAGTCCCTCCGGACGTGCCCCATCGCCCGGCAGAGGTAGCACCGGGCCACTCCCGTGGAATAATGCACCCTGTAATGGGTCCCCTGGTAGGGGACTAGGAAGGACCCCTCCAGGGCCTCTCCGTCGCGCGCCGCCGGCGGCAGTTGAAGCTGCACTTGCCGGCGGAACGAGAGGACGTGACGGAGGGCGGGGTCTTTGCAGCCCAACGGGAGAGGGCTGATGACAGAGATGGGCTTCCCCAAGGTAGAAAGGGCGGGTAACAGGGCGGCATCGGGGAGAAAGGGAGGGACAGAGGTCAGGACCAGGCGGACGCCCAGGTCCTCTAGTGGCTCTAAGGGGACGAACACGCCCCCCACCGCCAGGCCCTTCTCCACCGCCTCCTGGGCGGCGGCCTCCGATGCTAAGAAGAAGACGACCTTGCCATACATTTTGGAGGCCGCCACAATGGCCGTGGGCCCCACCACCCTCGCCAATGCCCGCACATAGGTCTCCACGTGGGGTGAGGCGGGCACCAGGAGGCAACGGACGCCGTGCTTCCTGGTCATGGTGGGAAAGGGGCCCCGGCCGCTATAGATGGTAGCGGAGGCGGTGGGCTGGAGAAATGATGTAGCGGGAGGCGGGGGGGCTGCCGCCACCTGGACGTATGCTCTGGGGGCCGGGGGAGGGACACCTGCAGAGCTAGTGGAGGGAACAGCGGGGAGGGGCACCCCAGCTGGAGATGGGGCTGGGGCATTGGGGGCAGCCCCTGCCATGGAGGGCCTGGTCTTTTTAGCGGGGCCCTTCCCCTTCTTCTTCCCCTGGCCCTTCCCACCGGCTGGGAGGACTCCCCCCAAATCTGAGGGGGTGATAGATGTGGCAGCAGTGGAGGTCACCCCGGTGCCCGTCGCTGCTGGTGCCCCAGCAGGGGCGATGGCAGATGGTTTGGCAGCAGAGGTAGAAGCTTGGGGGGGTGACAGAGGGGCAGGTGGGGGAGGGGTAGCTCGGGCTACTGGAGAGGTCTCCCCCGTCTCATCCCCCGCCATCATGAGCAAGGAGGAAAGGGGGACACCAAAAGGAGGAGGGGAGAGGGGAAGCAGGTCAACCACTCCTCCCCGCTAGGCTGCAGGCAGGGGAGGAGGGCGCCAAAAGGGGTGGGCTGGACGGGGGGCAATCAGGGGTTAGGGGTCAGTCACCGACACAAGGTGGAAATTCCGGCTCCTCTTGGTGCACTACGGTGGGGGGGATTCAACAACATTGAGGGTGCAGTGAAGAGGGTTGCAACTAAAATGGGGAATTGCACAAGCGCATGGGAGGGGGCATGGGCACACGGAGCGAGGGGCTAAGCGGTCTGGGGGTAGAACAGGGAAACCAAGGGGCTAGCTTCAGAGGCTGGGGCGGGGCAAACAAACTGAAGCTAGTAAGGGGGGCTGGAGCAAAAGAGGAGGCAAAGCAAGTGGCAAATGGGGCAGGTAGTAAAGGGCAAAGCTGGGGGGTAGGCAGTCCAGGGGGGGGGCACATGTGCCCATGTGCACTTGCACAAGTCTTTTTTAGCTTGCTGCTGCTTCTGGCCCAAAGGGCGGAAATAGGGCGTGGCAAGCCAAGCAAGCAGCTGAGTCCAGAGGCAGGAGCTGAGACAGATGGTATACAGCAAGTGGGGGTGGTGGAGGGGGCAGTGGTGGTGGTAGTAGTAGTGGGGGTTGGGGGGACACACAGATGGATGGGGGGCAGCTCCACGCCACACCCCGTGTCCCTGTAAACACAGTCAAAACCCCCACCACAAGAGCACAGTTTGAAAATTACTCAGTCTTAGGGCCCCCTCCATGGTGGTCTGCAAAGTCTCTAGGTGCTGCCCCACTGGCAGATGATCCTCTTCTTCTCCTCCTCGGGCTTCAGCAGCTCCAGCCAGCGGCCTCTGCAGGAGCAGCAGCAGCTCCAGGAACTCCAGGTGGTAGTCCAGGCAGGCAGAAAGGACCCCTCTCAGGTGGTGGTGGTGGTGGTGTCCAGAACAGCAGTGGCTGGGGTCCCTCACTCCTCCTCTCTGGGGAGTGGGCTAGCAGCCCCCCCCCCGGGGCTGCAGTTGCAGCAGTGGCAGCCCCCAGAGTGGGGGGGTCCAGCAACCAGGTAGCAGAGAACGGGGTGGTGGGTGTCTGGCCCAGCCAGGGGAGCAGCGGGAGCAGCAGGGAGAGCTCAGGGCCCAGCAGCAGGAGTAGTAGCTTCCCACCTCCCTCCAAGCTAGAAGGCTATGGAAGAGCAGTGGGAGGGAGAGAGATTCGCTCCAGGCTGAGCAAATCCCTGGTACCAGGATAAGTGAAATGGCAGCTGCTCCAGGTCAATTAAGATACCAGGGGCCAATTAAGAACTTTCCAGAAGGCAGCGAGAAGGCTAGGTTGATTGGGATACCTGAAGCCCATCAGGGGCTGGCTGAAACTAGTTAAAAGCCTCCCAGTTAGTCAGGTGGGTGTGTATGTCAGGAGTTGTGGGAGGAAGTTGTGCTGTTGGAGAGGCGGAGTAGTACACACCATATCAGGCACAAGGAAGGAGGCCCTGAGGTAAGGGTGAAGTGGAGCTTGAGGAAGTGAGGGCTGCTGTGGGGGAAGTAGCCCAGGGAATTGTACATGTTATGTTTCTAAAAGGTCAGCTACCATAGCTGACATATTAGGGTCTCTGGGCTGCAGCCTAGAGTAAAGAGTGGGCCTGGGCTCCCCTGCCGTCCCCTGATTAATCACTGAGACTGGGAGACAACAGAGACTGTGCAAGGAAGGATAACTTCTCTTCACCTCCCTCGCTGGCTTATGATGAAAATGGCTCAGTAGATGGTGACCCTTGTCTCTAGAGAGAGAAGAGTTACGTGGAGTGTCACAGTGAGCCTCTGAGGCTAGCGAAATCTGCCAGAAAATGCGAGACCCACGGAGGCAAGGACAGAGCTTTGTCTATATATATATTATATACACAATCAAAGAACAAACTGTATGAACAAATACTAACCAGTGCAGAGAAGGAGAACACTAGATGGGTTGCATCACAATATCACATCTGGTAAGAAGGAACGGGGGCGGGGGTCATTGGGACTGTTCTGCCCTATATGCCCTCAGGTGGGAGGATGGATAGAAGCCAGGAGTGGCTTTAGGCACCAGCAAAGCAAGCACGTGCTTCGGGTGGCACATTTCCAGGGGCAGCATTCCAACCATTTTTTTTTTTTTTACCTCCCCCAGCCCTGCTCAGCCAACCAACGAGCGCCTGTGTGGGGAAGGGAGGCAGGCTCAGCGCGGCGATCCCGGGCCGAGGACGGTCCCTGCCCTGCCCCCATGCTGCTGGGGGAGCGGGGCAATGTGGCTCCCCCACCCATCACAAGCGGCAGAGGAGCCAGAGCCGAGCAGAGCCTGGGATCGGGGCAGGACCCACAGCCAGTAAGGGACCCGCTGCCCCCGGTGGCTTGGTGCTAGACGGGTGCCCCTGGTCCGCCCCCTTCCCTGCAACTGACCCACCCAGCCTCTCTGTGGGTTACTGTCTTCTCTGCGTGGGTGGGTCTGGGTCTGAGATCGGGCTGGGGGCCCACAGGCAGGATGTACAGCCCCAAGCACCTCACTCCAAACACTGCTATAGCATTACGCATTCTTTTAACATTACCAGTATCAGTGGCTTCTGGTGAGTGCAGTTTCTCAAAACTGAAATTACTAAAAAATTATTTGAGGTCCACCATGTCTCAATCATTTGTCAGGACTTGCATTAATTTCAATTGAAAGTACCATTAGAAAAAATTTAGATTTCACTGAATTATTAAAAGACTACTACTGTTTTTTGTTACAGTGTATAGTTGAACCCAAATTGTTTGTAATTGTGATCTTGCTAAAATTAAATGAATACACTCGTAGGAAATTGTTTTATTTCTCTAATTACAAATTCTGTTTTCATTTTTTTTAAACAGTCAAAAAAACCCAAAACAAAAAAATTGCCGAGTGCAAACATGTGTAAAGCCCCCCCGCCCCCAAAAAAGGGGAGAGGGGGGCGGCAGCCAAAATTTTTTTTGCTTGGGGTGGCAAAAAACCTAGAGCTGCCCCTGATAGAAGCATGGCCCCAATGGATTGCTGGCCAAAATAATCCGATCTCAGATGCAATTGCTGGGAGTAGATCCATGTGGAAGAACTTTGCAAAAAGTATTAAGGTGACTATCCTGTATCTTTGTCAGATTTTTCTTTGCAATTCTCAGAAGGGCTTTTCTGAAGTGAAATGAGCTCCTTCTTTTGGGTAGCTAAATACAGTACCCAATTGACATTCAGGATCATTAATTTAAAAAACCTCTATCAAACTGGGTAGATCTAGTGCATAATAGTTTAGAGGCAACAAGTTAAAAAGGACACTTATTTAAAAAAAAAAAATTTTAACCTGAGAAAATCCTTCGATTGAAATTTGAAAGGAATGAAAAAATCTAATGTTAGCATATATGCTGTTTACTTTTTGTATTTCTCTGATCGTATCCGATGAAAGAACATTAATAGTTTGTTTCTAGACAATTTCACTTTCAAGACCTTATGCAATGACAAAATGACAAGATTTTTTTGAACTGCAATTAGACCCAAATGTCCTTTTAAATTCTATAATGATTGTATTCGTTGAAAGTACTTATTTCATTTTGTCAAATTGATCACTATTTGCCCTTGTACTGAAATACTTGGTATTTAACAATGTTACTATTCATGTAGCAAATTTAATTTTTTTATCAAGTTTTAAATGTATATGGGATCTCGCCAGGCAACTTCACTGCTTGTAGTCTGTCCTCTTGGCTGACCAAGATAAAATAGCAATCCTAAAATGCATGAAATACTGAGTCTGAAGTCTTTACTATTTACAAAGAGCATAAGTTAAGAAATATAGCATTCACATTTTTTCACTTTAAAAAATGATGTGAAGTCAGGGAATCACATGCAAGATCAGAGAATCACCAAAAAGTAAATTCTGAAATAATTCATTCAGTCTTTAGATGCAGCAGATGTCTTTATACACCAACAGGGAAAATGTTTGTGTACGATGGAAAAAAATTGTCTATACAGATAGTGAATACAACATATTTTCAACAATTCTTGTTAATGCCTTTCAGGAACAAAAAAAAATCGAAGTGCATACATTACCAGTTTATTCCCCTAAGGTAAGGGGCTCTCATACAGTAAACCTGTTAGAGCTGACTGTATAAAATACGTCATTAAAAAATAATTAGCACAAGGAATGAGACTACTCAGTGGTCAGATAACTAATATAGATGAAGTACTTTTACCAATTTGTAGTACTCATTAGTGAAGTGGCAACTTAAAAAAAAAAAAGTGAAAGAATATAACCAGAAGTGATTTTTGCTAGATGAGCCTTAATTCCAGCATGGAAAAGAGCATTACACCGTAGGGTGACTATATCCATGTACTGTGTTCCTTACTTTCTAAAGCCCTGGGATTAACCACTTTCATTTTGCACCTTTGAGCTCATGTACACTCTTCCCCATTAATCCATCTTGGACTATTAACATACCAAATTTATTAACTGCTTTCAAACAGCTATTTCTCTTTCCCCCAAAAGAACAAGCCCTGACATTCCGCAAAGGGTAAATCTGGTAAAGTGACTTGCTATAGTCAGTGCTGAGCAAGAAACTGTTAAGATCCTGTACTTACAACTGGCAGAGCTAGAAGACACCTGCTGGAATTCCAGACTCCCTAATTATATAAAACACTTGAATGTACCCTTGCTGCATCATGAGATACTGAACTTTAAAATAAATGACAAATGGATTTACAAAAATGTATTTCTCCTAATTTCTCCTGTCATTCAGAAGTCTGTATATGGTAAGGTGGCCACTACAGGTGGAAGGATAATAAAGAGCATAATACTTTCTAAAACTCAGCATAAGAAAATACACTGTGGTGTGTGTGTAGATTGGGGTGGGCAAACTTTTTGGCCTGAGGGCCACATTTGGGTATGGAAATTGTATGGCAGGCCATGAATGCTCATGAAATTGGGGGTTGGGGTGTGGGAGGGGATGAGGGCTCTGGCTATGGGTGCAGGCTCTGGGGTGGGGCTGGGTATGGAGGAGGGTGCTCTGGGACCAAGGCGTTCGGAGGGCAGGAGGGGGATCAGGGCTGGGGCCCGCGAGTGGGTCAGGGGTTCAGACTCTGGGTAGCACTTACCTCAAGCAGCGGCATGTTCTCTCCTGCTCCTACATGGAGGAATGTCCAGGCATCTCTGCACGCTGCCCCGTCCACAGGTACCATCCCTGCAGCTCCCATTGCCCTCAGTTCCCAGCCATGTACAAGCCGGAGGGGGAATATGCCACTGTTTCCAAGAGCCACACAGAGCCACTGCACACAGCGGGGCAAGCCCCAGACACCGCTCCCCAGTAGCAGTTCGAGGCCTGGATTAAAACATCTGAAGGGTCAGATGCGGCTACGCAAGCTGTAGTTCGCCCACCCCTGGTGTAGATAAAGATTTTACTAGCACTTCTTTGGGATGACCTGGATAATTCATGATTTCTCCCACTTGTGAGTCACACAGACACTGCAAACTCATGCCAATAAAACCTTTACACCAACACACAATCTAGTCTACACAAAATCTTTTCCTCCTCTTAGAGGAATCTACGATATGTATATTTGGCAGGTAGACATTTTAGAAATGAACATCTGGCTGCTTGAATTTCAGCCTACAGAGAGAAAGTTGAACAGTTTAACACAAAATATAACTACTCTATCACCCTACTTTTCCCGTTAAGGTATAAAAACGACTTCAATGTATGTATATTCTGAGACAAGCAAAATATTTTCATTTTTATACTTAACTGACATTCTTATTACATACCTACTGTATTTTTCCAGTGTTAGTTAAAAAACATGAAGCGAATATTCCTCTGTGAACATCAGTTTACAACCATACATTATGCTATAACTGAGCTACTTGTATGACCATGAAGTGCTCGTTTGTTATAGTTTGTGCAAGACACGAGTATATAATGTTTACCAACAGGCAGTTATTTATTACAGCTGAGAACTCTACATACAGTATTGCACATGTTGTAGATGGACTGATTAACAAAACTATATTCATACATAAGTTACTAGCATTTACATAAATGTACTTTAACAGATTGTGCGTTAGGTGCTTTAGTAAATACGACACACTCTTCAGAGACTATTTCACAAAATACTGAAGTATCAACTTTCACTCACAGAGCATATACACAAACCCATGAATATGCAAAAGCCCACAAGAACTCAAACAGAGTTAGAGTGAATACAGGGATAGCACTTTTACCAACCACCTGTTACATTCTTTTTTTTAAAACTTTCCAGTAAGGAATAGATTTAGAAATGTGAGAATTAGTCTATCATTTGAATTATTTTAGACATTAGCTCTACAAATCCACACAGACTTTATTTTTTGGCAGGAATGGAGGACTGTGGCATTAAAAATTCAAATCTACTGAGCTTGTTGTCAGGTTCTCCCCATATACTTTATTACTGTTCTATAACTACTATATAATAAAGCAACCCTTTGTGTATGAGAGTTGATGAAGGAAAACTCCAGTGTTTTTACATCAAAATTGCATACATTACAAAATTAAAGTTCAAGTATGAATATTAATTAAGCAATACATATGGAAGCTTCAACCTTCTATTATTGAGGGCTGTGCTGACTACTGCAGGGAGGATGCCATAGTTTTATCTCCTCCTCCTCCCTCAGCCAGTTCTAGCTGCATTTCCACTCCCTCAACAAGTAACAGTCCACAGTTGTCTCTCTCAAGTACCAATAAACAGTTTTCCAGAATGAATTCAACCCTGGATAGTCAATCTCCAGGCTTTATGCCTTATTCAGTCCCATCTCCTTCTCCCACTTCAACTCCTTCGTTATTTAAAGACAGCATTCAGGTATTCCTTGTGAGCTCCCTTCCCCCTCCCCCACTCTTTTTGGCAAACTTTCAGCTCAACTGCTCTAGTAACAATAGCTTCTTCCCCTCTCTACTCCTGCAAGCTGCAGGAGTGGCTTGGTGCATTTGTGGCCACTTAAATTAACCTGGCTTTCCGGAAAGCCTGGAGAGATGTTTATTGATGCCTGAGTAGCTGGGGAGGAAGTGCTAAAGAACGATACAAGTTGGGAAGATTGGTATGTAGCCAGAAGGATCTTAATGAGCGAGAGGGGGATTAAACTAGTTTCATTCTATCAATGGCTTCTTCCAAGCAATAAGTTTTGTCTTCCTTTAAATTAATGCCAGTGTCAGTTTAACAAAAGAACTAATTTCATTGTTTTTATACAAGTCAAAGATTCAGAAGTGTTTTTAAACCAGAGTGAAATTTTTCTTTTACAAAGTTACCTTCACCCCAAACAACTGTTGAACAGAATTTAGAGTAAGCCTTATCAGGGAAAGCTTAACACCTACTGAAGTTACCAATGAGGTTTGAGCTGTGACAGAAAGTCAGTCATGGGTATGACCATAGGAAAGTGACAAAATTCCTTCCATCATCATAAAACAATTTCCTTGTTGGGTGACCAGACAGCATAAGGGGAATACATACACGTACTGCAAAAAGCGAGGACCTGGGTTGGAAGCAGTTTAGGAATTTTGTTGTCTTGGTCAACTGGGGGCAAAGACAGAAATATGGGGTATGGGAAAAAGAGGCCTGTGCACATTCTGCCTTAACATTGAAATAGTTGAAGATGCAGCATTATTTTTGAACACCACACTGCTTGTCTTTCTGGCTGCAGCAAGGAGATTGTGCTTGCTACAAGGAAAGGAAAACATTGATTTAGGGAATCAGATAACTCAAAATGCAAGGGTGAGCATAACTTTGGAGACTTGAATTAGCTCATTCTAAGATGAAGCCACGGTTGGTGACGTAACACGAAAATGTTAGCACAAGGAGGCAAGATTTCCTCCCTTTTAGAGCTTATTAATTTTCCTTTGAGAACAGATCACCAGTAAAGCCATGCTCAAAGTATCAAGGGGTGAAGACATTGGAAACCTCTGTCAGATACATACACTCATTTAAAAAGAAGAAGGTAAGTTAATTCTGAAGCCTATTCATACATATACAATCTTATAGTTTTCTTCTAGTTAAAGCAGAATGCATAGGCAGTGTATTCTTACAGAACACTTTTTGGGGGGTTGACAGGAGTGAAGGAGAGGGAAATGACAAGAAAAGGAGAAATATTGAGATTTATTTCCCTTCACATATGAAAATACAGAAGTGCTACTGCACCTTGCTGTTCTTACCATCTAGAGCTCAATTCACCCCAAATGACTGCATAAATATACCAGTGCTGAAATTTAACAGAAGGTTACACTTCCCAAACGCATTCACTTTATTTTCCTTGAAATGCAGACACATTTTACAAAGCCTAAAAACCTGGAAGAAACGTGACAGCTTTAGAAAGTCACACTTATGAAGAAGTGTTTCATGGTGTTAAAAGCCAAAGTAATACTCCTGAGATTTCAAATGTTAAAGCTTTCTCCACAGCCACATGTACCTTTGATGTTTGGGTTATTGAAAACAAATTCACTGGATACTTTGTCTTCTACATAGTCCATTTCAGTTCCTAGAAGTGTCAGCTGTGCTTTCTTTTCAATAAATACTCTGACTCCTTGAATGGGACAAAAACAAAACAATTAATGTAATCTGACACAGGTCTTGTATTACAGTACAATCTGGTAGATAACTGATATAAAATGAAGCTAAAAAAGAGGTCTGTCAGTGAAATTATTGCTGCATTTTCTTACTACTTTCCTTTTACATCCTTTTCTTGCCTCTGCTACAGAACTCAAGTTGAGATTACTATCACTTGCTATCTGTAAATGGTTGAATATTGATATTATGGTATATTTATTTACACTTCATGAGGGGTCATGCCAATGTATTAGTGTAATTGTACGATAAAGTGCAGCTTTGACACTCCCACAGATTGGAATAAGATATACATTTTTAATAGTGAGAGTAATTAACCCTTGGAACAACTTAAAGGGCCATGGTGGATTCACCGTCACCGACAACTGTTAAATCACGATTGGATTTTTTTTAAAAGACATATGATGTAGGAATTATTTTGGGGAAGTTCTATGGCCCGTGTTATACAGGAGGTCAGACTAGATCATCACAGTGAACCCTTCTGACCTTGGCGTCTATGAAATGTTCATTAATTCATTTCTATTGGGATTACTAACAGTCCAAAGCTCTGTGCTGCTTTCAAGCAGCTGACTCTTTAAAGAAAACCTGCCTCAAAAATATTTTCTTCTTATTTCCTTCTCAAATGCACTATCCTTTCCCTTGCCAAAGTTATAGGGGTGAAGCTGAATTACTAGCAATATTTAGTTCTGTACTAACGGAAGGTATAAGATCCATCCAATGTACTAAAAAGTAAAACGATCAGGGCTAGGAATTAGTGCTTCTGAAGTCTTAACAGCTGGAAATCCTATCTTTTCCAATAGCAAACAGAAGTTTTACAGGCTGCAGGATGGTGAACATTAAGACTGCAGTTTTGATTTAAGACTAATTTATGATTCCTCATTTTAATAAGCCAATTTGGCTTTGTAGCTGAAGAAATAAAAAACAATACCAATAATGATAAACCCAAGACGGGAATCCATTAGTTTATATAAAAGCAGTGGTTTTTGGAAGGTCCTTTGTTTCATTTTAGTATATTCAGTGCCAGCGTATATCAATCTAACCCAGGGATGCAGCAACCCCAAGGGCCTGGAGCCACCAAGGTTAGCCAAAAGAAGTAGGCTGTGCTGACAAAGAAGTGCTTCTGACAAAGCCTCCTGGAGGATGTGCTCCACCAAGCAACCTTCACAAGGAGGATCCTACGATACCCAAGCCTTAACTCAAAGCTGCCACCCCACCACCCGATGTAAACATAGCCTCCCAGGCCTTGGAGAACTCCAACCCATGGTACAGCCTGGACATATGGTGGGGAGGAAAAAGGATGCAATTTGTATCCTCTGTGCTAGCAGTATTTAAATTTAATCCAGGAAGTTTTAACAAGCGGGTACTTTTACAATGGAATCTAAAGGCCCAGCAACAGCAATTCCTGCTCGGGTATCCAAGGATTTCTCTCAGTATCTTCATGCAGCCAGTAAATTCTAGCCCGTCTCTACTCCATTATAGTTTGGAAGTTTAGTAATCAAGTTATTCTGCACCTCCCCTCCCCTCCTTTTTACTGCTTCAAATAGATAAGAACAAACAAACACTCACCATCTTGAACTACTTCTTCATCGGAGTTGCCTTTTGTTTTTGTATATTCCAACGTGTACGAAAGTCCATTACAGCCCCTTGTACGGACTCCAACTTTCACACCTACCTGAAATATAAGAGAGTTTTAGTCACTTTTATTTAAATTTATAGTGTGCCAGCAGAGAGTTGGAAACTCAGTGAACGGATCAACTCGATAGCTACCACTCAATGTTTTCCCCCTGTCATTTAGGGTTAAAATTAGGATGAATTCATTTTAAAACTGAAGAGCCAAAATGTTTTGGGGTTTTGTTTTGTTTTGGTACAGACTGACTGGAAAAGTGAGTCCGAACTTTTAAGTTATAAAATGCATACTATTTATACTCAATCTGAAGCCTAACTGCTATGCAGTACACCGGTACAACTGATACCTATAATTCTACACTAGTGGTTGTAATAGTGGTGAAAATGTCGACGGAGCAGAGGCACTTCTACCATCATATTGTCAGGGTTAGCCTAAGCCTTGCCTACACTACAACTTCCAGTCTACTTTTGCTATCACCTGCAGTGCTGCAATAGTGGAAAGCTACACATACAAGTGTTCCTATTGTGGACAAGACCTACAGTGTGTAAAAATAGCGTTCTAATGTAATTCACTAATAAAACTGTTGGCACCCTTGTAGGTGTTTGGCCTTATAAACAGTTTGGATGAGAAAATTTTGCTTCAAAGCCAAATGGTTTTATAACTTCAAATGAGACAGTTTATCTTTATAGAGTACTGTCAGTCCACAGCACTTTACAAACTTGAACACACACTCACCACAGAAAGGAAGCCAGTTCTAGAGCTGCATTCCAGATTCTCTCACCCGGCTCTCATCCCGCCCCGTAAAAATCATAGTACAGGATCTTCTCTATGCCTGTTGCAATGAGTTGCAGGCCGGCGCTTACTTCTCCTCATTATAGGAGCAATTGAAACAATTTACACAACGCTGGCAAATTTGAGGCTGAGCCAAATACAGTTACATTTTCACAGCACTGCTATGCCGCTTAGTAGATAGATAATAGATAACCTCTTAATAGATAACCTCTATTTCACAATATACGAAAAAGTTACATGGATTGCCATTTCCATTAGCCATATTACCACTCAGCCTTTAACTCAGCCCTTCCCATTTTTAACATCTGCTCTACCTTGACCCAGCAAGCCACACCGACTCATAATTCAGTCAATATATTCTAACCACTAACTACAAGTAGATCAGACCAAAAGAACATCTGCATAAACAACAGTTGAGGAGAAGTTGCCAAGGACATGTGGACCAGAAAACACTCTGCACAGCGACACCGTCTATTCCAAACAACCACATTGTACCCTACACATAAAATCTTTACTACATAATTATGAGTAAGGGAGGAAAGGAAATAATCTGTGTAATTATTGTGTTGGATAGTGTTAATGGCTGCCGCCAACAAGTTCTTTAATTTATGACAATCACGGACCTTGTAAAAACTGACGGGCCTATAACAATTAAATGCCCCATATGCAGCGATAGCTGGAAACAAGCAAGCCACCACCCAAGGCAACGGCCACATGGCAAAGTCGATCAGAAGCTAAACCACGTGGGCTAAGAGGGTTCCTTGGGACCAGTTACAAACACAGGGACGAGGGACTTGACAAGTTGTAGTTGTGTGTGTGATAAACAGAAAGTGTGAGAAGTAGTTGTGAGAGTGGCCCTGTTAAGAAAATAAGAGACAGACTTTCTTTTGGGCATAGTACTTGCTGGAGCAGACTTGGATCTCTAGGTAAGGAAAATACTTGCCGTTTGTTTTTACTGTGTTCAGAGAAATAGGACTTGGTGTCCATTCTTGTAAATAAACAGGATCACACCAAAGAAATACCTGACTAGCAGCATCAACATCTTCTCCTAACGGAAACAAGCAAGACCCCAAATACTAGCTAACCCTCAGATCAGAAGGGGCAACATTATAAAGGACATAACATACTTCGCAACAAAATAACCTGCTTTCAGAAATTCAAAAGTTTCATTGAATTAGTTGCAGAATACCTTCACATCAATAGTTGGAGATCTCTGGTCATACTAGGAAATCATTATCTTACTAGCATCAACAGATTAGACTAGTTTCATTAAAGTGGTAGTATGAACATACATTAAAATCTTGTTAAACCTTTAAGGAAAGCATGCTGGAGTTTAATCTGTCTCAAAGATTACGACAGTTGACTTATTGTCATTATAGTCATTTCCAGCCATCTCACTTGATTTCTGTATATGAAAGTAAAGCTTGTTGGATAAATGCATTTCTTAAAAAAATAAAGTCATGTCTATATAGCGTCCACAGTGATTGTTTCAAGCTGCATTGTTTTACACTGATCACAAGTACTTCACAGGACAGCTGCTAGTATAATACTAATTAAGAATGCTCTCCATAAGGTAAGATAAAAATATTAGAATAGCGTACAAGAATGCCTTCCATTTGTACTTACATGCTCAGGTTTATCTTTAAGAAGCTGTTTGATCTTATGCACAGCTGACGGAGTCTGAAAAATAAAGAGATTTTAACAACATTTTTCAAAGCCGGGAAAAGTTAACAGTTCTGAATAATATTCAGTCTCTTACTGCTTCTACTGTCCATTGCAAATAAAAGCACTGTTTCATTCCAGCTTCACAGTTTTCAAGTTTTCAGTTCAGCTTCTCCTCCCGCACGTCAGAAGTCCACCTCTCGCATTGGTGTCACTAGCGAGAGTACAAACTAGCCATTCAACCTGGTGTGTTTTGCAGTTACAACCTACAATTAACACCCTAAATTGCATAATTTTAAGCTGTCTGTCAGACGTAGACTCAGGGCTCGTCTACACTTACAGGAGGATTGACGCTGAGGCGATCGATGCATCAGCAGTTGATTTAATGGGTCTAAAGAAGACCCGCTAAATCGACCGCCGATCGCTCTCCCGTCAACTAACGTACTCCACCTGATTGAGAAGAGTAAGGGGAATCAACGGGAGAGTGTCTCCCGTCGACGTCGTGTGGACCACACGGTAAGTAGATCTAAGCTACGTCGATTGAGTTACGCTACGCATGTAACTCAAACTGTGTAGCTTAGATCGACTTTTCTCTTTAGCGTAGACAAGGTCTCATAGAATTAACCTGGTTAATGCACATGAGGATTTATTGAAAAGGACAGCGTTTATAAATTAACTTCACCACAAGCTGAAACCATAATGTAAAGGGGATCAACTAGCCCCCCTGCCTCCCACCAGACAGACAACACATTTGTAGATAATAAATGAATACATCGCAGAAAGTTTGGGACTAAAATTTAAATTCTCTTTTTGAAAAATACCATGCTGAAAATTGAGAAACTTCTTGAGAAGCTCGTCACAAGATTTTTTTTTTGTTAAGTTTGCAACCATATACTGCAATATCATGCTAGTGCATAATACCCAGAAAATGTTAGTATGCCTTCATTGCCCTATCCAAGTGAAATGTTAGAATAACTACACAGATCGCAAAACTGAGAATTTTGAAATGCTTTCAGTTTAAGATAACAAATTAAGTTTTCTTGTGTTATTAAACTATGATCTTTAATCTGACAGTGTTTCTATGAGAAGCCAGACTCTCTGGCTCTGCACAAATCAGTCTCATCAA
The DNA here is from genome assembly GCF_009764565.3 of Dermochelys coriacea. Lineage (NCBI taxonomy): Eukaryota > Metazoa > Chordata > Testudines > Dermochelyidae > Dermochelys > Dermochelys coriacea. The sequence goes on from NC_050072.1 coordinate 91,683,644, forward strand.
GGTCTAGCTATCAGAGAACTGGCTTCAGAAACAAATAAAGCCATCAAAGAAGTCTACTTTATATACCTGCAAGTTGCCTGATGTTCAATCACCAGGGAAACGCAGGAATTGCAATACCAGAGACGAAACACATCAATAGCAGGTCTCCCACAGTGAAGACTGACAGCTAATGCAAAGGACTATATAAGCCCTCATAATGGTATAAATCTACCATAATAAAGCCAAAACTGACAAATGCATTCTCTCACTTATCAATGGTGAGCAGGAAATTTCCATGGTGAAATCAGGGGGCAGTTTCTACAGAAGTTTAGTTTTCATTTAAAAAAAAAAAATCTCGCTTTTATAGTTGTGACGATAACCTTCTCAAGTCGAAATAACTCTACTCTGATGCAGTTTTCCTTCTGAATCGGATAAAATCATCAACTAAGTCTCATGTCCTGATCTCAGCACACAGCCCAAGCGAGCAGATCGTGCACTGAGGAGTTCTGAAGTTAAAACCATTTTGTGTCTTAGTTTTGAGGGGTAAAACTATTACATCTCTAATCTGTGAATTTTTAGTCAATTCCTTCCAAGCCTGTCCCCCAAATCCTGTATGCACTTGGAGTGTTGGCAGCTATTCAGATAAGTCTTCTGACTATTTTTTTTTTTTTTTTAAGGTTAACTTATATGCTGAAGGGAAATTTCTTGACCCGAGCTGGAAATCAGTTGATGCCCCAACAGTCCTTTGGATTCATATTATATTCTTGCCAGTAACGGTCACAGATAACCACTAGAAGTTTTTTATTTTAATTTAAAAAAATAAACCTACAAAAGAGATACGTACGGTTTATGAGTGCAAGATCATTAATCATGAAACCAGCGATGTATCCGAGATAGATTGATAATATTTTCATCGTCTGGACAGAAGACCTAAACTCCTTCAGATTTCCACCGCAACTTCGACCACCACCATCCATCCATCCAACTCTCTCAAGAACTCCCACATCATTCCCCACACCAGCATCAACTTCCTTTACACCATCATGAGCTTCAAGAATGGAACCCTACAAACGACATTAGACAAGAAACCCACGGATCACCACATTACCTCAAGATCCAGCAACCAGCACAGACACACCAGAAAAACCTGTTCCCTACAGCCAGACACTCGGATACCACAGAAGATGCTTTGAAGAGAAAGTCTAGGATACGCTCCTTAACACACTTCAAACAAGGACACTCTACCATAGAAGTAGATTGCACCATGGAAAAAGCCACCCAAATGCCCTGCTTCAATATACGAAAAAAACAAACAAAGCCACTGATGGCACACTGCTACTATCCTACAATGAAATCCCTATTGGGTATCAAATAATTATAACCCATATTTAATGGGCACCACATCCTGAAAGAAACTTTCCCAACCACACTCTTGGCCTTCAAACAGCCCCCAGGCCTCACCAAGCGGGGCACCAGAAGCAAACTCCCCACAGACCAGGATACACCAACTCAAAGTGGTACAAGAACGTACCACAACAACAGATGCAAAACTCGCAGAAATATCACCACTGTGGTGATGATGATGATGATCAATTGCTCCCCCATCCCGCCACACACCTGTCAAGATACATGGAACTGCACGTGCTTATCACAATGTGTGGTGTACATCCTCTAGCACATCAAATGCCTCAACAACATGGGTGAAACCAGACAATGACTACGCTCTCAAATTAACTTGCATAGAGAAATGATAAAAGACAAAAATACTTTATCACCCAAAGGCAAAACACTTTTCACTTTCAATATTTGTCCACAAAGGAAATCTGCACAACAACATCTTCAAAAGGCAAGCCTGGGAACTTAAATTCATAACTCTGCTAGACATCAAAAACCATGGACTCAACATGGACATTGTTGTAATGAGCCATTTATAACACTCCCCTCCCCGCCTGCTCAACCTTAACTGCCCACTTCAAACCCCTTATTCATACCAATCTAACCCTCAAATGACCACTTTAAGTGGCCTCTTGTGTTCTGCCGTAAGCTTACCAATCTATCCAAAACTTGAATTTTGCTCCGACACACGGATTTCATTCCCCAGACCTGAAGGAGTCTATGAAGCTCAAAACCCTGCATCTTCCACCGACTGAAGTTAATCCCGTAAAAAAAATTACCACCTCACCTACCTTCTCACTCTCATGGTTGAAATTTAAGATGAAAAAAACGTCAGGCAATTCAAAGTTATGTTTTTGAAAGCATTGGTATCTCACTTCCTCTCTTTCTGTAAACTCTAATTTTTAGGACTGTTGATTAATCACAGTTAACTCATGCGATTAACTAAAAAAAAATTAATTGCGATACATTTTTTATCATGATTCATCGCAGTTTTAATCGCACTGTTAAACAATAAAATACCAATTGAAATTTATTAAATATTTTTGTATGTTTTACTACATTGTCAAATATATTGATTTCAATTACAGCACAGTATACAAAAGCGTACAGTGCTCACTTTATATTATTATTTTTATTACAAATATTTGCACTGCAAAACAACAAAAGAAATAGTATTTTTCAATACATCTCATACAATACCATAATGCAATCTCTTTATTGTGAAAGCGCAACTTACAAATGTAGATTTTTTTTTTTTTGTTCCATAACTGCACTCAAAAACAAAACTAGGTCAAACTTTAGAGCCTGCAAGTCCCACTAGTCCTACTTCTTGTTCAGCCAATCACTAAGAAAAGAAGTTTGTTTACATTTACGGGAGATAATGCTGCCTGCTTCTTATTTCAAATGTCACCTGAAAGTGAGAACAGACATTCATACGGCACTACTGTAGCCGTCATTGCAAGGTATTTACATGCCAAATATACTAAACGTTCATATGCCCCTTCATGCTTCGGCCACCATTCCAGAGGACATGCTTCCATGCTGGTGACGCTCGTTAAAAAAATAATGCATTAATTAAATTTGTGACTGAACTTCTTGGGGGAGAGTCTTTTTACCCGCGTTCTGCTATATATTTCATGTTATAGCAGTCTCAGATGATGACTCCAGACGTGTTCATTTGGAGAACCCTTTCACTGCAGATTTGACAAAATGCAAAAAAGGTACCAATGTGAGATTTCTAAAAAGAGAGCTCCACCCGAGGTTTAAGGACCTGAAGCGCCTTCCAAAATATGAGAGAGACGAGGTGTGGAGCATGCTTGCAGAAGTCTTAAAAAACCAACACTCCAATATGGAAACTACACAAGGTGAACCACCAAAAAAGAAAATCAACTGTCTGCATCCCGGCATGCAACTCAGATGATTAAAGTGAACATGCGTCAGTCTGCACTGGTTTGGATGGTTATTGAGCAGAACTCCTCACTGGCATGGATGCACTGCTTTTGGAATGGTGGCTGAAGCATGAAAGGACGTATGAATCTTTAACGAATCTAGCACATTGCGACACCGGCAACAACAGTGCCATGTGAACTCCTGTTCTCGCTTTCAAGTGACACTGTAAACAAGAAACGAGCAGCATAATCTCCTGCAAACGCAACCAAACTTGTTTGTCTGAGTGATGACTGAACAAGGAGTAGGATTGAATAGACTTGTAGGTTCCAAAGTTTTATTTGTTTTATTTTTGAATGCAGTTATTTATAAGTTCAAGAGATTGTATTACAGTACTTGATTGAGATGAATTGAAAAATATTTCTTTTGTTTTTTATAGCACACATATTTGTAAGCAAAAATATATATATAAAATGAGCACTGTACACTTTGTGCTCTGTGTTGTAACTGAAATCAATATATTTGAAAATGTAAAAAACATCCAACAGTATTTCAATAAATGGTTTTCTACTATTAACAGTGCGATCAATCACGCAATTAATTGAGATTAATTTTTTTTAATCGTGAGATTAATCACGATGAACGTTTTTAATTGCTTGCCAGCCCTGCTAATTTTGTATTGCTTTAATTTTGGAGATGCAACACTTCAGATGTTAACATAGTTTCCCCCCTTTAATTTACAAGTGTCCAGCTATAAGTCTTACTGATCAAGTAGCCTCAATAATGGCCTGTGGCACGTGAGTTCTACAAATGAAGCATGTAATTTAATAATCATACTCCTTTTGTCAATTTTGAAGGCCAATTTCTACACTCCATTATCTACATACAACCCCTGTTTTAGAATGAGCACTTTTTGCGTGTGCTTCTTTTGTTGCTCTTTTGACTGGGAGGTTGACAGTCAAAGTTTAGTGGCTGGTTTGATGACGTTAGTCACGGTTTATCACTTCACAGCGGGGACTGCATGAAGGTCATCTTTCACCTTCTGAGGAGACCGCGAAATGGCTGATGGACCTACAATTATATTACTAGAACGTTGCTCTGCAGACGCCATGAACGAGAGAGACAGAATGGGCAGTGGAGGGGAGAATTAGGTCCTAAGTTTTCTTTTTATTTAATCCATCAAGGGCCACCCGATATACTGTGAAGGGGAAGGATACATAAGAACATCTAAGTAGGCCCCTGTCTCTTTCATTTCTATCATTGGTCTTCTTACTCTTGTCTTTTCTAAAGAAAGTTGTCCTTGTATCAGAAGTCCCCTCATTCACAAGTGTGCCGGCTCATTTCAGTGCCCTTCTCGGAGCCTTTTTTCTGCATTTTTAGCCGATGACATGCCGTAGAGACCTTTTCTGACATGACATCAAAAGAAAAAACGCAACTGGTGGTCATAAGTATAAATCTTACCTATTTCTATTTGCGTACATACGCAAACACATTACAAGCAGTCCAACGCGGGCCTTAGTAGCACACAGCACAAGGAAAGTACTCTTAACGTAAAGTGCCATGTAAACCAGGGGCCACTTGAGAGGTACGTTTCTATAGGGCAATCATGGATTAAAAGAACCTTGATTGTACTTGTGCAGATGGGCAGAGAGAAAGGCAGGGCTGATCTGTGTGAACATTGGTACAGTTGACTTATCAGCACCACAGCTTCTTCCCAGGCCCCCTTGTTAACATACTCAGCCACAGCACAGGTGACATCCCTGTATGGCTGAGTAGGTGGCATCAGCGAGAGATTCTTCAACTGTTACTAGAGGTGACGATTTTGCCAACTCCAAACATTCCAAATAGGGAGTCAGTCTCGTAAAAAAATTACGAGACTGGTTTGAAATTTGAGGTTGAAAACATACACTTGTGCTTGTGAGTGTATTTCTATGCAGGGATCTTTGTGTGTGACTTCTGGTTCCTGAGCCCTTACGTGCGTTTACTTGCCCCTTTCAAGCTTTCCTGCAGAACCCCGAGAGGTGAAGGCTCCTTTAAAAGTAAGTGAAAGCCAAGAGTCTCGTGTGATCTCGTGATTCCAGGAGCAGGGGCTTTCCGAAAAACATCAACTATCGCCAACCTCGCAATGGAACCTCGACAGTCGGCGACCCAGGATTCATCCCACCGCGCCGGCCCCAGCTCTCACCTGCGACCCAACCGAGAGCGCCTGGCCAAGCCCGCCGGCGGACAGCGCGGCCGGGGAGGGGAGGGGGGGGGGCTCCGGTCATTTGCTCCCGCCCCGCCCCGCCCCCGCGGGGGTGCTGCTCAGTCCGGGCCATGGAACCGCTCTTCACCACGGGACGGGGCTGGACAGCCATCGCCCGGAGAGGCGACCCCCCCCACCCGCCGGAAACGGGCTCCGCTCACCGCCCCGCCGCGGCCCCACAGACCTGGCCCTGGGGCTAACAGCCGACGCGGGCGCAGCGCAACCCCCCGCGATACTCACCAGAGTAAGGGCGGCCCGGGTGGCCTGTATCTTCCTCTTGCTCACGGCCCGGACCGTGGCTCGGACCACCGAGGAGGCCATTCCGCCCCTCAACCCCGTCCTCTCCTGTTGTCCATGGGCACGGGGCAATGCGTTCTAGTTTGCCTCCGGTGTCATGGCGGCCGGAGTGTGACGTCAACGCTCCGCGCCGGGTAGGCGAAGGTGCGCGATGACGGAGGGGAGTGTTTCCGGAAGGGCTGCCCGGACGGGTTTGTCCAGGACTTCAGGCGCTTCCGCCTCGGGTGGGCACAGTGAAGAGGGAGCAATAACCGGAAGGGCCGAGGGTGAGTGTCCTTCCCGGGGCCGCGGCGGCGGAGGCTCCCCCGAGCCCTTCCCACGACCGTTGGCCTGCTACCTCCCGTCCTCCCCCCGCGGTGACTGGGGAGCTGCTTCCCCCGGGCCCTATGTTCCTGCTTCCCCCCCCCCCCCACCGGCCTGTCTCGCTGCCCCGCGGCTCCTGGGACTCTCCGGGAACCCCGTGCCGGGGCCGGGCCCCTGAGTTCCTGAGCGCTGGGGGGGCCGCGGGCCGCCCTCGCTGCCGGCCTGGTCTGGCGGGGTCGGCGGTTCGCAGCACGGGTGCCTGGGACAGGGCCGCCCGGGGCGAGGGGGGCTGGCGTATCCCATGTCCTTGCCGGAGCCCGTGAGGTCCGACGGGGGCGGAGAGGAAACCCAAAGGCGGGCGCACCCTGCCGGGAAGGCAGCGGCCGTTCGACAGCTCAGCCTCGGTGGGCAAATCCCGTCCTGTACGTTGACTCTGAGCTTCCTCCCTGTGTGGGTGGTGCATTTCATAACCTTCCCTTGTTGTTGAGTGTGTAGTTGTTTTTTTCTGGGACAATTATTAAACATGTTGCTAGATCACTAATAGATAGCTGCATAGCTGATTCTTTGTTGATTTTCCCCACACACACTATAGATTATCTTGAAGGGTGTAAAACTCTCCCCTTATCCAGTAGCAATTGTGGAGCTCCACAACACTGTGTAATTATGGATTTAGTATCAGTACACCCATTTGGGCATTCAGCTACTTTATTATGCCTTCATTTTAAGTGCAAAGTGTGTGTGGTTTTGAGCACTTCATTTGAAAATAACCTATTCTTATTTATAGAAAGTTTCATAAAATATATGAGAGAGAGAGAGAGAGAGAGAGGGAATTAAAAACTTAGGGTCAGATGTACAGATGTTTTTAGGTACCTAAAGATGCAGGTGTAGGGCCTAGTAGGCTTTATGAAAGCACTTCAGCAGGTTAGTCAGTAAGTCCCAATTAGGAAGCTCACTCACTCAGGGTACATCTTCACTGTGATAAAAGACCCACAGCCTGGCCACAGCTGCTCCTGCAGCTCAGCCTGCAAGGCTATAAAATTGTGGTGCACGCGCCGGGGGGAGGGTCATCTCAGAGCTCAGATTCCAGCCTGAACATGGAAACTGCAATTTTTAGCCCTGCAGCTCAAACCGTGCACGCCTGAGTCAGCTGACGTAGGCTCTGTGACTGAGTGCCACAGGTTTTTTATTGCAGTGTAGACACAACCTTAGGTGCCTCATTGGATTTTTCAAAAGCGCCTGTCTGCAATTTTAGGTGTCTATATACCTTTGTACGTCTGGCCTTTTCTTTCTCTTCGTGTGTCCTGGTATAGCTAAACCTAATAGTTTTCAGATGGGTGACGTTTTTGTTTACTCATGCCTGGGTTGAGCCCTTCAAAATGTTGTCTTAAATTTGAGTTACAGCTTCCTGAAAAAATATATATATGATGGCAGGCACAGTTAAGTTTCAAATTAAATTACTAGTATTGCTTTGATACAGAATAAAGAAATACAGTCAAAAGAAAATGCAAATGGTTGACATTTAGTTATATAGATCTTATTTGTGGATTTCTCACCAAAAGCAAAAAGGGGGGGGGGAAGGTGACTGACTGGGTCAAAACAAAGAAGTTTTGATTGCAAATTGAAAAAAACATTGTTTCAAAATGAATGTTGAAATAAAATGTTTTATCATGTCAAAAAAAACTATTTTTGGTTAAAACTATTTTCCATATTGGCAAATAGTTTGGTGGCCTGATAAACTCATATTTTGGCCAATTTATTATTTACTGCGGGAAAGAAATTGCCCAGCTCTAGTCTTGATAAGATATGCAATGTGTACTGACGAAAACCGTGAGTTACTCATTTCCTAAACCTGTTACGTTTTTATTCCTCTTGAATCTGTTGTTAAACAGTTGATTATTTTAAACTACCTCCTTCTTCTTTTTTTTTTTTTTTCCAGGTGCAAAGTATTCTATTGAACAGCAATTACAATGGGAGATGCTGCAAAACCTTGCTTTGCCAAAAGGAAAAAGGAGTGGGGAGTTTTAGATGAAGAGGAATTGAAGAGGAGCCCTTTCCAACAGGACTGCCACGCCATGGATGATTACGGACATGGCAAAAAAATAGATATAGGCTTTCCAAAGAAAAAGGGAACACAAGGTCACTGTGGAAACAGTCCCAGAAAAGGACCACATTGTATTCTGACTAGCTCAAATTCTTTTAAAAGCATGGGTCACAACCAAGGGGTAAGGATAAATGATACCCAAAAAGACCAAATTAAGAAATGGATATCCGCTGACCATCGTGGCAATTCAGACAGCTGGAGAGAGTACAAATCTACAGTTCGGATTCCTGTGCTTAACAAGACAAGAAAAGACTCTTTTCATGAGGTTGAAGGTGCAGGAAGCAGAAATGTAAGAAGACCGCTTCAGAAAGACTTAAATGAAGAAATGTCAGACACACAGAGAGGAAACTCTGGTAATGAATGCATTTTTTACATAGTTTTTAAAGTAAAATCAATTACTGTGTGTATGTCCGGAAAAAGAAAAGGAGTACTTGTGGCACCTTAGAGACGAACAAATTTATTTGAGCATAAGCTTTCGTGAGCTACAGCTCACTTCATCGGATGAAGTGAGCTGTAGCTCACGAAAGCTTATGCTCAAATAAATTTGTTCGTCTCTAAGGTGCCACAAGTACTCCTTTTCTTTTTGCGAATACAGACTAACACGGCTGCTACTCTGAAATATGTCCGGAAAGTACGACTTTAAGGTTCACTGTTAATGCAAAAAATTAAATGAAACCATTTCTGTTCTGTAACACTTCTGTCTTGCAAAGTATCCACTGTATTCAATGGCAGCATTTTAAGCAATATTGTAAGAGTATATGATACAAAGATTTTTTTTATAAACTGGTCGTACTATGAAACCATCTTGTTGGTTTAGTAAGTTAATCACTTTATAAACGTTAGACAAGTATATAGCGACAAGTGTGATGTCCTAGTCTGCAACTTCAACATTTTTCCAAGATACAATTAGATATAAAAAGAAAAGGAGTACTTGTGGCACCTTAGAGACTAACAAATTTATTAGAGCATAAGCTTTCGTGAGCTACAGCTCACTTCATCGGATGCATTTGGTGGAAAAAACAGAGGAGAAATTTATATATACACACACACACACACACGCGCACACACACACACACACACACAGAGAACATGAAACAATGGGTTTATCATACACACTGTAAGGAGAGTGATCACTTAAGATAAGCCATCACCAGCAGCAGGGGGGGAAAGGAGGAAAACCTTTCATGGTGACAAGCAGTGTAGGCTAATTCCAGCAGTTAACAAGAATATCAGAGGAACAGTGGGGGGTGGGGTGGGGTGGGGGGGAGAAATAACATGGGGAAATAGTTTTACTTTGTGTAATGACTCATCCATTCCCAGTCTCTATTCAAGCCTAAGTTAATTGTATCCAGTTTGCAAATTAATTCCAATTCAGCAGTCTCTCGTTGGAGTCTGTTTTTGAAGCTTTTTTTATTGAAGGATAGCCACTCTTAGGTCTGTAATCGAGTGACCAGAGAGATTGAAGTATTCTTCAACTGGTTTTTGAATGTTATAATTCTTGACGTCTGATTTGTGTCCATTCATTCTTTTACGTAGAGACTGTCCAGTTTGGCCAATGTACATGGCAGAGGGGCATTGCTGGCACATGATGACATATATCACATTGGTAGATGCGCAGGTGAACGAGCCTCTGATAGTGTGGCTGATGTGATTAGGCCCTATGATGGTATCCCCTCAATAGATATGTGGACAGAGTTGGCAACGGGCTTTGTTGCAAGGATAGGTTAGCTTGTGCTCTAATAAATTTGTTAGTCTCTAAGGTGCCACAAGTACTCCTTTTCTTTTTGCGAATACAGACTAACACGGCTGCTACTCTGAAACCTGTCATTATGCAAGACAATTAGATATGAATCTCTCCAGTCTTTAAGCATTGTTGAAGAAATTTTACAAGTAATTGACATTACTTGCTGCAAGACCACATGGTAAACTTACACACAACTTGTTCAGTCAATTAGCTAAAAAAAGTGAAAAGGAAATGGGAATAAGACAACATGGAAAATAGCTAACTTAATATGTTATCTTCTCATGCAGGTAACTTCTATACGTGTTTCAATCTGTAACTTTAAAATAAAACTGTACAAGTCTTACAGTATTGTGTAAAATAGGAGGTTGTCATGGGGGGAAGAGGGGCTTATTCTGATTCCGATAGGAACTTTTCCTCTGTAAGGAGAGAAGAATAAGATCCTCACTATAGAGACATATTCACCAATCTTGGCATAAAGTGTTATCCTGATAGCGTAGTGACCTTCAAATAGAGAAGCACTAAATTGGATGGTGAGACGCTGTAAACCACATGCTTAGAAAGGTTTTAGTTGCTTAAAGAGAACAATGAATGAGTGACTTGTCTCTATTCCTCCCCCGCTGTCTCATCTAAATGAGGTGACTGACAATATAAGAACATAAGAATGGCCATACTTGGTCAAACCAATGGTCCATCTAGTCCAGGATGAACAGAACAAGGCTATTATGGAGTGATCCGTCCCTTGTCCTCCAGTCCCAGCTTCTGGCAGTGAGAAGTTGAAGGACACCCAGAGCCTGGAGTTGTGTTCCTGACCATTTTCGCTAATGGCCATTGATGGCATGGCTATGCTCCATGAACTTACCCCTAATTCTTTTTTGAACCCAGTTATACTATTGGCCTTTTCAAGGTCCTCTGATGAGATCTACATGTTGACTGTGCGTTGTGGGAAGAAATACTTCCTTATGGTTGTTTTAAACGTGCTGCCTTATTTTCATCATGTGACCTCTAGTTCTTGTGGAATGTGAAGGGGTAAATAAGCCTTTCTAATTCATTTTCTTCACGCCATTCATGGCTTTATAGACTTCTCTCATTTCCTCACTTAGTAATTCATTATAGGCAAGATGGAAGATGACGAATACAGGGTATTGAGAGGGTTTAATGAGGTAGAAGTAAGAGAGAAATTGAACAGTAATGGAAGAACTAAAGAGATAACATATGGAGGAAAATGAGAGGTGAAGAAGAAATGAAGGCCATTTGACATTTAGCAGGATGATCCAGAACATTGCTACAGAAAAGGTCAAAAGAGAATTCTTTGAGTTGTTGAGGTTGTGTGTGGGAGGGAAAAGGGGTGGTATTTTTGTTCTTTCATTTAAATTGGATATTTGTCTGATGTCCTTTTACTGAAACAGTCTTCCAAATATTTCAAGAAAATCATACTTGTACCATAAAAACAAATGCATCAAACTGGGGGTTGTGACCCCTCAGGGAGTCGCAAGGTGGCTACAAGGGGGACACGAGCTGTCAGCTCAGTGGGGCTGACATCCCTGATCCCCCATTAAATTAAATTAATGCCCCCATTTTAAATTTATGGGGTGGGAGGTTGTCACAGTCAGAGGCTTGCTGTGTGAAAGGGGTAGGATGACCAGACAGCAAATGTGAAAAATCGGAATGGGGATGGGGGTTAATAGGAGCCTATATAAGAAAAAGACCCAAAAATCGGGACGGTCCCTATAGAATCGGGACATCTGGTCACCCTAGAAAGGGGTGGCGAAAAAAAATGTTTGAAAACCACTGGCATAAATGATCTGTAACAAATTGTTTCCTGTGTGAAAGCTTTAAATATGGTACTCTGCAGTTAGATAACTTTTAATACTAGTTGACAACAGTCCACCCTGAGGTAGATTGCCTTTGACTGCGAGTCCCTGTGGCACGTTTTAGCTGTGTCTACTCTTATAACGTGGTAGTGGCACAGCAACAGCACTTCAGTGTAGACACTCGCTACAGCGATGGGAGGGGTTCTCACAGCTCTGTTGTTAATTCACCTCCCTGAGAGGCGGTGGCTAGGTGAACAGAAGAATTCTTCCGTTGACCTACTGCTGTCTACTCCAGGGGTTAGCTCAGCACGTCTCCCAGGGGGATGGATTTTTCACACTCCTGAGAGACGTAGCTACGCTGATCTAAGTTTCCAGCCCTTGGTTGTCCTTACCAAGTTTTTATGACGTCTCCCCCATCCCTTCAGCTCCTTCACTCAGTCAACTGCCATGGAACCTCTGGCTCCCCATGTTCCGTCTGGTAGCTTCTCAAGCACTGCCTGTCTTTTACTACAGGCGCTTTTGTTTGCCTTGTGGCGGTTGATTTGAACTGAAGTGATGGCAACCCGTAACGAATAAGTGAACCAGGTTTCAAGATTGAAGCTTAACCTAGGGCACTAATGGTATGTCTCTACTGCCAAAGAAACCCTGCAGCAGGTAGTCTCAGAGCCCAGGTCAATTGACCCGAGCTGTTGCTATGGGGCTAAAAATAGCAGTGTAGATGTTCCCATTCAGTCCGGAGCCTGGGGTCCGAAACCTGGCAAGGCGGTGGATCACAGAACCCGGGTTCCAGGCCAAGTGAGAACGTCTACACTACCCTTTTTAGCCCCATAGTTTGAGCCTGAGTGAATTGACTTGGGCTTTGAGACTCACTATTTTGTGTGTTAGTTTTTTTGCAGTGTAGATGTTATGCTGAGCCTTTTGGTGGCCTCTTATGGAAATTCATAGCTTATATTTGCGTCTCCTCCTGTACTTGACTGATACTGAATGAGTATCTCAAATTTAAACATACTAGCTAAGTGGGACCATGCAGATCAACTGACCGTATTAAAGAGTTTCTATCCATTAAGCAGTCATGTCAGACCAAGTGATAAGAGGATAGAATATTCAGATTGTGAGAGATTTGGTGGTGTAAGCTTTCTTGTTTCATTTTTAAGAACTAAAAGAAAGATCATCCAGAGAGGACCTGGGATGAGTTGCTTTTTATATACTCTGTATAAATACTTAGTCTCAACCAATATTGGAGCTACCAAGTAATGATAGGAGTTTTTACTTACTTTGCATATTGTTGTTTTATAAACAGCTATTTCAGTGCTCAAAAAAATTATTATTAACTTATGATGAGCAGCAGAATTCCATGCATTGTCACTTATTTGATATCCAAATTTTATTAATGAGAGCATTTATATTGAACATGGGGAGGCAGAGTTCTGTAAGAGCATAAAGACAGGACTATTGCAGAGCTCAAATGTTTTCCTGCCATGAGCTAGAGAGTCAGTATGAGAGAATGGCAGGAAGGGGGTGACACCAAGTAAGTCAAGGTGGGGAAATCCCAGTCAGAGTTCCTTCTCTACCTTTTTGCTACTGTTGGACTTCTAGCAGAGTACTATCCCTAGATCCTGTTTGCTCACTCCCGGTTTACTATCAGCTTCTGGCTGGTAGGTACCAGATAAATTTGAAGGACACCTCACTAGCCTGCTGCTAGTAGGGAGAAAACACACTCTCTGCCCAGCCTTGCTGCAGCTATGTGGAGATGGGGTTTCTGCTCCTCTAGCCTTACTGCATACAGCCTCTTGTCTGCTGCAGGAATGGTGGGTTGTGCGGGTCTGCTTTTCGGTGTTGAGTTATACTTGCAGCCTCTGGTCATAGCTTTCTCTGAATGGCAGCTGAGTGAAATTTACATTAGTCTTGTCAGTTATGCTGCTGCCCAGGCACATTAAAGCTACATGCATGGTGGTAAAGGTGGACTCCCAAAAGGATTAGAAACTTAAGAATTTATTGTTTGAAAGTTGAGCAGAAACTGGTGGTTTAGACCACCTGCTTGTCAGGAAGATTTCCTACTTGCTATTGGCATGTGGGTGGTTAGATTTTTTTTTTTTTTCCCCAAGTTTTGACTTCTTCATTGGCTATTGAGAGGTTTCTAAACAAATCTCGCATTGCTGAATTCTTAGAGTACCTGGAACTATTGTGTTAATTTTCAAACTGTGATTCACATGCTCTTCAGCAGTGTGTAAAAGTTTTCTGGCCCCTCTCCTATCACTTTTTGCAGGATTTTAAGTTTTTAAATTTTTTTTTTTTAGTCCATGATGTAAGCAGATGCAGTATTATCTTCCGGAGCGTGCAGGTAGAGGGCTCTGTTCCTTGTAGCTTTGCAAGTAAATGCATCCGATGAAGTGAGCTGTAGCTCACGAAAGCTTATGCTCTAATAAATTTGTTAGTCTCTAAGGTGCCACAAGTACTCCTTTTCTTTTTGCGAATACAGACTAACACGGCTGCTACTCTGAAAGCTAACAAGTCTGTGATCAGTTTCACGGCTGCCTGTCAGAACCCTGACAGCCAGAGCTTGAAAACTCCCTTGATTTGAATGAATAGATATTTTGATCAGGTGAGTGGATTGCGTGAAGCTAGAGAGCTGCTGTCTTGTTTTCTTGAAAGGGAAGAGAAGAAAGTTTGCCACTAAGCTGCTGTTGAATTCACAGGCTCTGAAGCCTAAGGAGCGGGGTGGGTTTCAGAGCCCAAGCTCCAGCCTGAGCCACAACTTCAAAGTGCTGTCTACACAGGTGGTTTTTAGAACACTAATATGAGTCCCGCTAGCCCAAGATTGTCAACGTGGGCTGGACGGTTTGCTTCTGCTCTATCCAAAATGCTGCGGAGACATATCCTTAGCCATTGGGCTAAGTTGTCAAGCCATTCTATGAGCAGGAGTGAAATGAGTGGTTTTTTATACTGCTGTTAGAGGAAAGCTATGAACAGCCTATGAAGATACTGGAGTTATTTGGTGAGGAGGAATATCTTTTTTTTCTTTTTTTTTTTTTTTAAAGTTGAGAGATGAGTAAAATACCAGAGACTTGTCTTTCCCAGCTATTGCAACAGACTGAAGGAAGAATGAAGTTACTGGGGAGAGAGAGAATTGCTGACGACAAAGACCAGCATTTTTTCATTTTTAAGAGTTAAAAAGCATCAGACAATGGCTAGACAGAAGCTGACATGGCATTCCTTTCATCACCTTGAAATCTCGTTTGCATAGTTTCAATTAAAAGTAGTTTGAGACACTATATATGCTGAATCTCCCTGTCAATTTTTGTGTTTTCACAATCAATTGTTTGGGTTTATTTTAATTTTTCCTCTTGCTGGGGATGGCCTGCACAAATGGCAAGCTAACTAGACAAAGTGCTATCAAATGCCCAAATAAACTGAAACAAAATCCCAGTTTTTTCACCACTAGTAATTTTAGGGGTTCCTTACAGCAACATTAAAAAGAACAAGAATACTTGTGGCACCTTAGAGACTAACAAATTTAGTTGAGCATAAGCTTTCGTGGGCTACAGCCCACTTCAGCAGATGCATAGAATGGAACATATAGTAAGAAGGTGTGTGTGTGTGTGTGTGTGTGTGTGTGTGTGTGTGTGTGTGTGTGTGTCTATATACATACACACATACAGAGAACATGAAACACTAACCCAGGAACTATCCTTGCAACAAAGCCCGATGCCAACTCTGTTCACATATTTATTCTAGTGACGCCATCATAGGACCTAATCACATTAGCCACGCTATCAGGGGCTCGTTCACCTGCACATCTACCAATGTGATATATGCCATCATGTGCCAGCAATGCCCCTCTGCCATGTACGCTGACCAAACCGGACAGTCTCCACGCAAAAGAATAAATGGACACACATCTGACATCAGGAATCATAACGTTCAAAAACCGGTAGGAGAACACTTCAGCCTCTCTCGTCACTAAGTAACAGACTTAAAGGTGTCAATTTTGCAACAGAAAAGCTTCAAAACAGACTCCAATGAGAAACTGCTGAGCTTGAATTAATATGCAAACTAGATTCCATTAACTTGGGTTTGAATAAAAATTGGGAGTGGCTGGGTCATTACACAATTGAATCTATTTCCCCATGTTAAATATCCTCACACTTCTTGTCAACTGTCTAAATGGGCCATGATGATTATCACTACAAAAGTTTTTTTTCTCCTGCTGATAATGGCGCATCTTAATTAATTAGCCTCCTACAGTTGGCATGGCTACTTCCACCTTTTCATGTTGTGTGTGTGTGTGTGTGTGTGTGTGTGTGTGTGCGTGTATAAAAAATAAAATAATCATCTTCTTACTATATGTTCCATTCTATGCATCCGATGAAGTGAGCTACGGTAGCCCACGAAAGCTTCTGCTCAACTAAATTCGTTAGTCTTTAAGGTGCCACAAGTACTTCTGTTCTTTTTGCAGATACAGACTAACACGGCTGCTACTCTGAAAGTTAAAGCAACGTTTTTTTTTTAATTTTTTTTTTAAAGTGCAATATGATAGTTGACAGTGCCTCTTGAAAGAGATGGGGTTCAAGGGCAACCTTCCTAAATATCTGAGTATAAATTCACGTTCTGCTTGTTGGAGTTGGCTTCTAAAAATCGGTACAGGAAAAAACCTGATCCCGGTGGAAGGATTTCGGAGTGAGAAAGATTTTTTTCAAAAGCACTTGGAAGAGCCCATTGTTCCGGCAACTTTATTTAGGTATCTAAACTAGAGGTGAGCTGTAATCCTGGCTCTCATTTGAAACTCTGGCCTGTATTTACTCATTCCTGCTGGAGCCAAAGATCGCTTGTTTTGTTTGTTTGTACACTTTGGACCAGTAACTACTCTTGCAAAAATGCTGATAAAGCTGCTCACAAAGCATAGGCAGTATATTTACACGCAGACTTCTGCCACAAGCTTAGCTGTAAACACAACAAATGTATCATACTGTCTATTTTGCAAGACTTAGTTGTATTAAGAGAAGTATATCCATTTTTACACAAGTGGGTTACTTTAGTGAGGTGAAAAAGGGGCTTTGCTTCCCTCTTCTGAGTAGCTAAAAAGGTTCACTGTCTTGTTTTTAATTTGCTATTTTACTTGTCTCTAGCCAACATACTGGTACAGTTGAACAGTGGGTGACACCCAAGAGCAAGAGGCTTTCATTTCTGGGTATAAAACAAATAGTGTTACCATAGTATCTTGACATGAGGGCTATGCTTTATGTGGGAGTAAGGAACGGGAGTTTTGGGGGGGGGGGGGAAATCTGCACTGTCTTATATACATGTTTAAATAAAATCTCCATGTCAGCTATACTCCTGTAGCTGCCTGATCTGACACATGCACTGTTTACTGCCTGGGTATAATTTAGGTTTAGGGGGTGCTAACCTTCATGTCGTGTTCCTAGGGACTCCGGAATACTGAAGTTTCAAAATTCCTAGATTAAAGTATTCAGGTTCAGAAGTGGGGAGTCATCCAGTGTCAGTAATTCTGTAGGGATAGTATGTCATCTCATCTTAATCTCTTAGAAAATGTGAGTCTTAAACTGACCGTAGAACCTGTTGCCATTAGCGTTAACCAGTGTTGATCAAACAAGAATTTCTAAATAGCGTTACTGACTTTTTGTGGGTCAACCTGTTTGTTGATACTTCAGAGGTCATTCTCCAATAGTTGGTAAGAGTCAAAACAAACATACCTTCGGAGACAGTATGAATATGCGCCACCGGGGAGTGGGAGGTATTGCAACTGTCGGAAAAGATGGCTGGCATATGACAGAAAAGGAACGGTTTGACAAGTAAGAATCTTGTCTGCCTATTTAATGCATTGGGTTCACTTTCCATTCTGTTGTATGCTCTGAAATGATGTTACAGTATATTTGTTCTGATAACTCTTTAAGAAATGAAGAAACATAGGAAACCAAGGAGATCAAGAAGGACAGGAAAAGAGGAGTATGATCAAGATGACGATGTGGAAAGCCCGGTTATAGATGAGTCGATGCTGTCAGTGAAGGAACTACTAGGGTTGCAGCAGGCTGAAGAGCGATTAAAGAGAGACTGCATTTACAGACTAAAGAAGGTGACGACACTCTCTTTGTATATACAGTATTTGGATATTTTATCACAGACAGGTTTTAATTTATGAATTAAAGATCAAAGGCTTGCACTCTTACTGAATTCCACTTTATGAAGCTAAAGGTCTGTTGTTAGTGATCCAATCCATAAATTTTAACAAAATGGCTGTTTAGTGGGTGGAAATGACTAAAAGAAGACAGTGTACCTTTGCTTTTGACTATGTTCAGTATTCGAATTTCCAAGTATCCCTCTATGTAATACTCAAATTGCTTGGCCCTAAGATTGGGGTGAGGTAGGGTTACCACTCGTTGGGGTTTTACTCGGACAGTCGGTTTTTGGCGTCTGTGTCGGGGTGCCATATAGGGTTGCCGGGTGCCCGGTTTTCGAACAGGAAGTCTGGTCAAAAAGGGGACCTGGCAACCCTAAATGGCACCCAGACCTAAAGTTTGGTTACCTCGGGGCATGGGGAAGGCGCCAGGTCACGCTAGCCTCTGCTCAGGTGGGGCCACCTCCTACCTGCAGGCAGGCAGGCTCTTTGAGATGATCCTGCAAGATGCTGAAAGGGCCTTGGGGAGAAGAGGCAGAGAAGGGGGTGGGCCCTGGGAAAGAGGCAGAGCAGGTGCGGGGCCTCGAGGGTCCGGTTACCAGCAATTATAATAGTGGCAACCCTCAGGTTGCCAGGAAAGTCGGAGGGTGTATTTTTGGACTTCCTCGGACAATTTAACTGACCATGGCAGATGTATGAAATGAAGTTAACATCTTTCTGTATCTTAGTCAATAAACTATCTCAATTTTAGCGTCCTCGAAACTACCCCACAGCCAAGTATACCTGCAAATTATGTGATGCTTTGATTGAGTCAGTGACATTTGCTCATAAGCACATTAAAGAGAAGAAGCACAAGAAAAACATAAAGGTGAGTTAATGACACTTCAGAAATCCATGCTTTATATTTTTTTAAGTATTGTTATCCTGCTAATGATGATGCGATTATATTAGCCCTGAAGTCTTGCTTGTTCTTACCATGCTTAATATTCTGCTAGTGTTATATAGAGTGCTTCTCTATATAATGTCTACCAATGTCCAGAGACATTGGTAAAAGCACCAAATACGTAGTTTGAGACTTTTTTTCCAGCACAGAGTGAACTCAGGACTTCCTCTAGGATATTACTGATATCTCCTAATAACCATCATTAAACGGAGCTTTCATTTAATGTATTACTGTGCAGGTCATAAGTTTTTTAAAGTGTGTGTGTTTTTTTTTTTTTTTTTTTTTTTTTGGTAATAAAAAGCTGTAACAACTTAACTTTATTTGTTGTTCATGAGTTGTGTAATAGTATCATTAACTGTATCTGCCTCTCTTAATATGTCATTTAGTGGTGCTCTGACAGCTATAATACTTGATTTAGAATGAGTTGGTAAGAATGAATTTAAAATTTTTAATTGCCATTTGAAAATAGTCCTAAAAATGAAAGGTTGTTGAATATGCCAGTATGAAGAATACATCAAAAATTAAAATAACAGCTTTATATTTACTATATTTAAAACCATTGCCAGCATAACTGCACTTCGACATTTTATTATTACTGAAAAAAACGTCTGCTGCGCCTGCCCTCCTTCCCCACCTTTGCCCCAGAAGACAAAAGGAATTGAAAGGCATGTACAGGTTTCCCTTTTGTCTTCAACTTCATTATCCCATGCCACTCCCTTATAAGGAGAAAGGGATGTTTTCCTATGCCTTTTATTTAGGTATGGATTTTTTGTAAGTTACTGAAGCCTCGTGAAGTCTCTAACTCTTTATCTAGATAGAATCGTTGTATAGCCTCTTTCTCTAGACCTTAATTGTGTCCTAACCATCAACTGTTTGAACTGCTTACTAGCTCTGTAATGTATGTTTATGGCGGTAGGTTGTGTGTACCTACCCCTTCCTCATTAAGCACTGAAGAGAGTCATTTAAATGTGTTAAAATGGTTGTCCTTGAAGGAAAAGCAGAAGAACAACTGCTGACTACCCTGCCTCCACCACACCTTCCCAGATACAAGCTATTGGTGTTGCCATTGAAAACGTAGTGCAAGAGTTTGGCTTAAAAATGAGGATTTGGAACAAAGACTCAAAATTAAAACAGCGATGGAAATTTATTGCACCCAAATTGCCAGGTATATCTTTGCCATTTGGTTTGATGGTCAAATATACTAAAAAGAAAAAGCATCTTTTCTCCGCAAGGGTAATCCTAATCTCTGATTTTGACAGTTCTACCAATTATATAATTTGATTTTTGTCAGTATGTTCTCTTGGTGACGTAGTGCCAATATTTTGGCCTGAAATTACATCAACTGCCACTGACCCAGTGGCTGGGAATCAGCAGGGTTTAGAGGAGGCCCAAGCCATGCCCTATTGTGTGGCCTTAGTCCCTTTCGCCAGCAGCAGGGATAAAGCGTAGGAACTGTTTGCTACTGAAAGGTTCTTCAGAATTGGGTGATCCTCTGATGGCTGTCTACACCAGTTCTAGGACTAGAATCTGCTGGCAAGGCATTGCAAAGTGGCTGCACTCCAGCTCAGGATTTGGATTAAGATGTTGAGTATATACAAAAAATTCCTTTCTTTGCAGATTGCTCGCTAAGGCTGTACGGCTCCTCCTGTAGCAGATTTGGTTTCAAAACATCTGACGTAAACATTGATGTCCAGTTTCCAGCCAATGTAAGTAAGCAGTTATTATTAGTGTTGTAAACTGGCTTAATTGCCTTTTAGTGAGATTTAAGCAAGTAATAACAAAGGTGCCAAGGGTAATGGGATTTTTATTTACCAAAATGTGTCGATCCAAGGGGAGCTATTGTTAACTGCAGCTTGATTAAAATCATCTTAATCTCTTGTTAAAGTAGTATTAGTAGTGGTATTACTCTGTGCTAATAGCATCTTCAATCCACTGAATTCAAAGCACTTCACAAACCAAGTAGTTAAACCTCACCTCCCAGCAACCCTGTGAGGCAGAGCAGGATATTTATGTCCATTTTACAGATGGGGAAACTGGGCTTTAGAGGTTGTGACTTGCCTTGGGTGTCACAGTGATCCTTCTCTGTCTTTTCAATATGAAAGTATTAAAAATCCATCATTAAAAAAAACGCCATTTTTCAAATGTTTCAGTAGCTTAAATAATAATCTTCTATTATTTGACTCCATTTCACAGATGGCTCAACCAGATGTTCTCTTACTTGTACAAGAAAGTCTGAAGAATAGTGGTAAGAAATGTTCACTGCTTTCAGTTTCATTTCAGAATCACCCCTTGCCGTTCTCACAATACTCCTTCGCTGAATGCAAAACCTTTTTTAAATAGATGCATCAAATCAAATGCTTGCTTGATTTTTACAGAATAATGCAAGTCTGTCTCCATATGTAGTTTCATTCTTCTTCTACACTGGTAAATTGACAGGTACAAGAGTAAAGGTATTAAGCTCACATAATTGGAGGAGGGAGCATTTTGTACATTGAATTCCAAAATCTCTTCACAGCTAGGGAAAAGAGTTGGAGTTTTTATGTTGCTATATTTACTTGGTCAATGATCTTGCTGAGAGTTAAGCATGTGAAGTAAATGAGACTACACAGTGCATGAAGTTAAGCAGGTGCCTAAGTCTTTGCAGTAGTGGTGCCTTGGATAGAATTATATGGTGGTAGCCTATCCTGAAGGACGCCCCATCATCTCACAGATCTTGGGAGACAGGCCAGTCCTTGCTTACAGACAGCCCCCCAATCTGAAGCAAATACTCACCAGCAACCACACACCACACAACAGAACCACTAACCCAGGAACCCATCCTTGCAACAAAGCCCGTTGCCAACTCTGTCCACATATCTATTCAGGGGACACCATCATAGGGCCTAATCACATCAGCCACGCTATCAGAGGCTCGTTCACCTGCGCATCTACCAATGTGATATATGCCATCATGTGCCAGCAATGC
This sequence comes from Dermochelys coriacea, assembly GCF_009764565.3. Lineage (NCBI taxonomy): Eukaryota > Metazoa > Chordata > Testudines > Dermochelyidae > Dermochelys > Dermochelys coriacea. The sequence goes on from NC_050072.1 coordinate 91,705,447, forward strand.
CCCTCTGCCATGTACATTGGTCAAACTGGACAGTCTCTACGTAAAAGAATGAATGGACACAAATCAGACGTCAAGAATTATAACATTCAAAAACCAATTGGAGAACCAATTCAATCTCTCTGGTCACTCGATTACAGACCTGAGGGTGGCTATCCTTCAACAAAAAAGCTTCAAAAACAGACTCCAACGAGAGACTGCCGAATTGGAATTAATTTGCAAACTGGATACAATTAACTTAGGCTTGAATAGAGACTGGGAATGGATGAGTCATTACACAAAGTAAAGCTATTTCCCCATGTTATTTCTCCCCCCTGCCCCCCACTGTTCCTCAGATGTTCTTGTTAACTGCTGGAAACAGCCTACCTTGCTTGTCACCATGAAAGGTTTTCCTCCCTCCGCACCCCCCCCCCCCCCCCCCCCCCTGCTGGTGATGGCTCATCTTAAGTGATCGCTCTCCTTACAGTGTGTATGATAAAACCCATTGTTTCATGTTCTCTGTGTGTGTATATCAATCTCCCTCTGTATTTTCCACCACATGCATCCGATGAAGTGAGCTGTAGCTCACGAAAGCTTATGCTCAAATAAATTTGTTAGTCTCTAAGGTGCCACAAGTACTCCTTTTCTTTTTGCTAAAATTGTGTGCCACCAACACTCTAAGGTGTAACATTCTGTAATGATCCCCTAGCTCTTTCTGTGAGTGCTGCTGATGGGATCACAGAAATAAAGGTTGATCGTAATATTCCTCTGCTAGCCCATAATGTAATGCAAATCTCCCTAGAGTAAGGTGTGCTCCTTTACATACCTTAGAGTCTCTCATCAACAGAAGATGGTCCAATAAAAGATATTACCTCATTATATATCTCTCTAATATCCTGGGACTGACACGGCTACAACAACACTACAGAACTAATGCCGTCAGACAAGCTGTTTAGTGTAGGCTTGTCATGTGTGTTCCAACAAATGACTTGCCCTTAATCGATAATGGTAGATACTAAATGCATCACTTGTATAAGGTCTAAAGAATTTAGCTGCTTTAGTATTTCATTGAAATACTAGCTACAGTATGTCCTTTAGTGGTAGAAATTCTAACTGTGTGTTCTCATTCACATCAGGAATGGGGATGCCCCTCTTTCCACAGGCTAGCTTGTGAGGATGATTTACCTAGCGGCATAAGTGTGCATAGTGCTTCTTACTTGAAATAAGAATGACTAGTCTTTGTCCCAAAGTACTTAAGGCCCTATTTTCAGATCCTAGCCTCCTTTCATGTATATACAACTTTGTGCACACATCTGCACATACATTTTTGGTGTGCTGATGTTTCGTACACAAGATAGAATGTGTATATGCAAACTCATCACCTGCATGTTGAGGTACTAAAAAAACCTCCACTCGGTCCTAATTTATGCACATCAGTGAAGACTGGGTTGAACCCAGCTGAAAACGGGGTCTTTCCAATCTAAATAGAACATACGCAAAGGAAAAAGAGAGGGAGGGTGGCTCCTTTTCTAGTTTACCGTGTGTGTGTGTGTGTGTGTGTGTGTGTGAGAGAGGTTTTACCCTTCTTTCCGCTCTCTCCCTTGTAGCATTTTCTTTAACACAACTGCTAAGTCGCTGCCTCCTCTACCAACAATAATGTGATCTTGTTTAGAAACATTGCAAGTTTATGTAGTTGGACTGCATTTTTCCTTTCATATTTTCAAAATCTAAATTAACACAATGTCTGATAGTATGACCCACCAGACTTACCTTTCTATTTTTGTGCTTGAGTTAGTCAGATTTCTAATTGGAGGTGAGCCTTTCATGAGCCAGACTGATAGACCCAGAATCTATTTCTACTCCTTGCACTACATGAGTTTCTCCTTAAACACGAAGAATATTATTAACAATGTGCTTAATGTGGCTTTTTCTTTTTTTTTTCCCCCCCCAGAATCTTTTATTGATGTTGATGCAGATTTCCATGCTAGAGTACCAGTGTGGTGTGCAGAGAAAAGCAAAGGTCTCATTGTCAATTTGTGTGTTCTAATAGCATATAGCAATGTAAATTACACATACCCACATTTGAAAAAAATAACATTTCTGCACTAAATTATTACAGTTCCATGGATCTTGACACAAACACTTATGGGCAAGTCATTCCTAGCCTAGAATAAGAGGGTAAGGGTTATTTCTTCCTCAACCCCCTCTTCCCCAGTCCCTCTTTAAAAAAACAAATAAATAAGTAAATAAATAAATAAATAACCTTTTATTTTTTCACTGTGCACCCCTCTGCACTGGGGATGATTGCTAAAGTAGAAAATTTCCTTTCTTCCCTTCTAGATGATGCAGATTTAATATCAAATGAAAGAAACCTAAAAAACAATGTAAGGGGAGCTTAAATAGCTTTAGTGCTATGAGGAAAGGAGAGAGGCATTTTATTTTGCCCACTTACCACATACCACTTAAGATTCATGAAATATTGTGTAACTAGCTACTGATGTAGAATCTATCCCCAGTTGTTTGCAGCTAGTTGGTCTTTCGTTAGTGATTTTTTTCCTGCACTTTGGAAATAGTTTGTGAACTTTTTAGTAACGGGGTTTGGTACAATGAAATTATTTGATTCACGGAAGTAAATGACAATGTGTGTTTTAGTTCACTGATTAAATGATTTAGTTGCTTAAAAAAAAATCTCCAGAAAGTGAGTGATGAATTGCTGTGAATTTTAAAATGCTTTTGCTCTTGTAAAAGCTTTAAATGTTTAAATGGTAAAACTAAATACACAGGTCAAACTGGTTTTGTTTGCTTCCTTTAATTGTAAATGTTAAGTCTCTGAGGCTGTTAAATCTCTCATCATAGCCCCAATTTTGTGATAGGTTGTAAGTTTTTATCACATACGGCTTTCCTTAAAACACTTGCAGGATTTTCAGGTTGTTTCTTTATCATTGTAGTGGCCTTGTTTGTAAAGTAAGCGCAGGGAATGAAAATGCTTGTCTGACGACAAACCATTTGGCTACTCTTGGAAAACTAGAACCAACTCTTGTACCTCTAGTGATTGCCTTCAGGTACTGGGCGAAGGTGAGTCTTTTTATTTAAAAACAAAACAAAACCACAACTGGATGTATACGTGTCAAACCATTCTTTTTGTCCAACTCTTGTGTGATGAGTTTCTCAGAACAGGCACCTGGATAAAAGAAGGTAGGCAGTGTACAAAAGTTTAACCAAGATACATCCTGGTTTTCATGGTGTTTATCTTTTAGTCTAATGTCATGCTAGTAAATTTCCAGTTGTAGTTTAGGCATGCGATTGCTCTAAGTCTCTCCTTGGGAAAAAGTTACTCTTTGGTCTGAAATTTTGCATGATCTAGAGCAGGGGTTCTCTACCTTGGGGGATGCGGGCAGTCACAAACAGATTGCAATTGCCCTGTCCTTCATATTGCTCCACTAGGGGTTGGATAGATGGTGTGCCCTGCTATGGAAAAGGGGCTTGCCGTATGGAAAGCTGAAAATCGCTGGTTTAGATTGAGTGACTTTTTTTTTTTTTTTTTCTAACTTTAAAAGAAGAATCTATTCAGTTCCTTCAATGGTCTAAATATAACAGTATTTCATGCTTTTAAAAAACTTTCAGTTGCTTTATTAGGTTCTTATAATTCAAAAATGTCTTTTGAACTTTAAACGTGACCCACAGGCTTTCCTCCTCTGAGGAATACAATGTTTGTTATGTGCAGTATATTATTTTCTTTGCCAATTATGTGCGTGCACTGACTGAGATTATCTAATTGATTTGCATATGAGTAGATACGAGTTGCACTAAATTATAGTGTATACAGCAACCACAACTGTGCCACCTTGCCTTTCTAGTTAAAGATCTCTTTACATAGGCAGCATTTTGTATATGATCATAGAGGTTGATGTGAAACTCTAGCTGGGATTTCTTGACTTTGTACCAAAAAAAAATCAACCATAATGTTGCTTAACAAGCTCTTTTGTTACGTGATTGCTGAGAGTCTAATCACGTTAATAGCAACACTTTTTTATAAATTTTAAAGATGTTGATATGCATATCTTTGTCTGTTAGTCTTTAAAAAATTGCTTATGAAATCCCAGCTTCTCTGCACCTGAATACCAGTTGCAAAAGTGCCTCAAGTGCATAGAAGGGGAAGATTATTTGTGAAGAATTCTTAAAATTTGTCATATGAGGTAATTTTCACATTTGAAGTTAATGGAAACAAATTAGGAAGAGTTCATGTGGACAAAATGAGTGAAATCTTTGAGTATTTGATGCAAGTATGATATGTGTTTGACGGAAGGTAGGGTGTGTTTATTTCATGTAGCAAGTCGCTTTTAAAATGGTGAAGTTTGAATGTTAGGCAGTACTCTGGGTATGCATACCATATATGCCACCTTAAGTCTTGATTTCTGAAATAGCTTGAGAAGATTACAGTACAAAGATAAGAGTCTCGATTCTGAATTTATTATACCATAACTCTTTAAACTGAAAATGAGCAGTTCATTAAAGGAGCTGAAGGGAATTATGCTGAGATCTCATTGACTCAATTTCCCTTCTCCCCCACTGCAAATCCCAACTGTTGCATACAACCAGTAGCTTGTATGGCTGGAAGATTACCAGAATGCATACAAGAAAAGTGATTTCAGTATTCTTATGCTAGAACACCAGCTGTGATTTTAATGACTACATGAAGTCCTTTGGAACCAAACACATCCCACAACATGGGGACAAATGAGTTATGTAAATCTTCGCTCTCTCTTCCAGTATTTAAATTGACGGTTTTGCAAATAGGAGAATGATGATAGATACCAAAAAGACTATTTGTAATAAAAAGCTTGTTGTGGAAAAATATTGTGTTTAAATTTTTTTTTATAGCTGTGTGTGTGCTGATCGTCCTGAAGAAGGAGGTTTGCCATCTTACGTGTTTGCTTTAATGGTCATTTTCTTTCTACAACAGAGGAAAGAGCCATTTCTGCCTGTTTATTTGGGATTGTGGGTATGTGCTACTTAAGTCTTATCAATCTGAGGTTGATATTTTCTGTAATAATTGTAAATTATTACTTGCTTGTGTCTTGCCTATCCCTTGTGCAGGAGAGTAAGACACTTAGTCACCAACAGCAAAATATCAATATAGTTTTTGTGCATAATATATGTGACAAGAACATGCCACAATTAAGGTTGGTTGAGCAATTTTAATTCCTCCCCCTTGTGCGCAAGCATTATGATGCAGTCTTTAATTACGTGATCACATATTATTTTCCACAGGATACTAGCCTCATTCAGTGCACGGAATGGACAGTGCTCACTTAATGAGCAGTTATTCGCTCTTTTGTTTTCTCATTGTTCGGTGTGTGGCCCCATCTCCTTGGCTGCACAGTCCTGATTCACCCATAATGCGGGTCCATACTGCGCACTGATGAGGCGGGGGTCCTATGGAAAAAATAATATGCAATTATGTAGTTAAAGACTGCATCATAATGCCTGTGCACAAGGGGGATTAATTAAGGTGGTATCCTATGTGTAACTTTTTTCAAAAACAACTCAGTAACTTTTGAGTGGGACTTAGGCACTTAAAGTTTATCCTAGGCCTATAACAGACTTCTTCAAACACTGATCTATTTTATCATTAGCATATTTCAGAATTGTTTACAGACTTGCTATTTACGTACAGCTCTTGATCTTGGTTAAAGAGTCAAATGGATGTATGTATAAAATTTTATTTAAAGCCACGTGACGGAACCTCTAACCAAGTAAAGATACCAATATAAATCATAACTAGGGGGATACTGCGTGTAATTTCTTATTTTGAAAATCGACTAATGGAGTTGTAGTGCGAATTGGTGACATTTAATCAGAAAACCGATTCCCTGGGGGGGAAGAACCCTATCGAATGAGAATTCAGTAAGCCTGTCTTTATTATGGGTATAGTATATGATGATTTTTGTACGTCTTTAAATACTGACTTTTTTTCTGGATGATTAATAGTATGGAAGAGGTTGGTTTGAAATCCTTCAGATAAAAAAGGTGTCTGGTGTTTTTTTCCTCTTTCCCTCTGCTCTCTCCAGATTGGAGGATTCTCATTAAACAAATTAGTAAACTTCAACCTTATAGATGTTGAGAATGATATCGTGGTCTGGGAGTATAATCCTGCTGTTGATGACGTTGATTCTCCAAAAGAAGCTTCTCCTAAAAGGGGCAAGGTCTGAACCATTTCAGTTACTTCAGTAGTAATCTAGAAATCACCTACTGCTACTCTCAGCAATGACCACCGATCTTTGTTTTAAGTGAAGTAAAATTGTTTATGTATTGTGAAGCTAACCTGCATAATTCAGTGGCTGTGTGCAGTGTTGTGGCTGTGTCAGTCCCAGGATATTAGAGAGACAAAGTGGGTGGTGATAAAAATGTATTACCTCACCCACCTTGTCTCTCTAATTCAGTGACTGGTTTTCGGTTGCATATGCGACATCTAAAGACAAATGTGACAAGTAGTAGGAGACCAGGAAGTAGTTCTAAGTCTTAAGGTATTTGTGGTGCTTGCCAGGGATACCCAGGGTTGTAAGGCACCTCGCTATGCGGAAGCCTTTTCTATGCCCACTGTCGATCACTCTCTGACTCCATCAGCTACTGGCAACACAAACTTCCCCTCCAGACCTCCACAGGCCCCACTTTCTCTTTTTCCAGGTTAGCGATAGGCACCGTCCAGCACCCGAGTCCTCCAAGCATGCCTGCAGTGTCCAGTCCCTAAACCACTGGACACTCACACAATTACCAGGCCCACTGTTCCCAAAGGAACAGTTCACCACAGCTTCCCAGTTACTCCTTAGACCACAGCTCAGCTTAACACATAGCACTTAGATTTGTTTATAGTGAAAACGAGTATAAGTTTACCAAAAAAGAGCCAAGGCCTAAACTTAGCTAACAACACTTTTTTCCTGTCTGATAAAGGTTGTCTCATCCAAAAAAATCTTTCTCCCGGCTTTTAGCGGCAAGGTTGGTTGTGACCCTCTGTTCATAAAAGAAGCATGCTGTCAGCTTGTCTCCTAGGTGAAAGATGCAGTTTGTGTCTCTACAGTTACCGTACAAAAATCTATTGTCTTAACTTGTGAACAGGATTCCCCTCCTCTCCTTCCATTAGTTGTTTTTTCCTCTGTGCTCCTTTCTTGTCGGTTTTTACGATCTCTTGATTAGCCTTGTGCTCAGATTGTAGGTAGGCTTCCATTTGTGAAGTAGACAATACATAATACACTTGACCAGCCAGCCAGAGATAAGCATCTCTTCTCTCTTGCCTGGCAGGAGTATGTTGATCCCCTTCTGGTGACCTGCCTTAACTCGCACTGAAAAGTATGTGCTTGCGGTCTATATATACGTAACTCCTTACATATTATGGGTACACACATCTCACAATGATTATGATGACCAGTGTGCCACAGGTTTTCATTAGAGAACGCTTCAGTGAACCAGTATGCAGGTACCAGATCCCCTGTGCCCTCAGCCAATTGGCACCAAGAGGTCCCAGGGTCACAGTCCTGGGTTGTTAATATTTGTTAAACTAGGGGACAACTGTAGTTGACAGAATTCAAAAAATCCTTTTTCAAACTTAACTATGTCAAATGAGTAACTCTCTTAATTTCAAACTACTATTTTTCTTATCTAATAGCATTGCTCTTTTTAGAAAGAGCATAACTGTATAAATTCAGTCCTAATCGCCCATGGGAGTGTTTTATAATACAGAAGTTACATAAATTTAATCCAATAATGGCTAACATTTATAATTTTTTTAAGTGTAAAGTACTCCATGATCTTGTCTAAAAAGATCTTATTTGGTAAAATACTAAGCAATCTTTATATAGCTAAAATATGAAATCTTTAAAAATAATTTGTGCTGTGTTTTATAAATCAGAGCCATTATAAAATTCACGTAAACTAAATTCTTACAAAGTGTATTAAGATGATAATGTATAGCCGTAAAAGCTAGGACCGCCTGAATCTAAGGAAAAGCATAATGTACTCTAAAAGACTGTGTCAGTAATTTGTCACAATACCAAAATGGATTAGCACTGAATCCCAGCTTCCATGTCTTTTGCTTCATGCCAAATTATTGATGGTTAGCCCTAAGAAACCTCTCCAACCAACTTTAAGAGTTGGCAGAATAAATATCCACAAAGATTTTAAACTATGTAATTTGCTCTGTCTGTCGCTTCCCCTTCTTGCTTGAAGTGCACATTTTGTGCCTGTACAATTAAGTGACCATACATTTCTGAAGAATGTTTTGCATTTGATGAGGCTATATCTTTCATCCTAACTGAGGTTTTTATGCTCTGAAATGCTCACTTTGAAATGTATTAATTATAGCAAAAGAACATTTTTATTTAAATACACAATCATGATTAATATTAGCCATAATCATACATGTCACTGTCCAACCGTTATTTCATTTTATTTATAAGAGTTTGAGGTGTTAGTGTAAATTAAGATAACTATCTCTTTAAATTGTCCTCTTCTGTAGCTGTAAAATGTGTGTTTAACTCTCATAATGTTGTAGTTTCCCTTGTTTGAGTAGAGCATTAATTTTTATTGTTGAGACCTGAACGCTCGTCGCAGACGTGACTGTGTGTCAGTGAAAAGCAAGTTTAAGACTGGCAGAATGATTGATTTTTCTGCCCCATAAAAGAGGGTTTTTCATCCACCTTAAAACTGAAGAGGGTTTTGCTTTCTAATTAACAGGTTCCCTTAGTGTTTGATTCAGGACACCAGTGTTCAGCACCAGTTGGGCAGCTTTGGGTCGAACTGCTTCGCTTCTATGCCTTGGAGTTTAATTTGGCTGATCTGTCATCAGTATCCGACTCAAAGAACCAGTGTCTCGTGAATCAAAGGACTGGCCCAAAAAGCGCATGGCTGTGGAAGGTACCTGAAGTCTGTCAATTCAGACTTATCAGCCCTCTGACTTACCAAGTACGCTGTCAGATATGTTAGAAAAACAATTTCAGGCATACGTTTCTGTGTGATATTATAAAATGTATTAAGTGGCATATGATACATATACAGTTTCCTCCACATAGTCTAGAGCTCTGTTTATTGCTAATGTGTTCCTAAAACAGTTCATTAAATTAATTGACAATATATCTAAATGTTGTAAAACAAAACGGGACTAATCAAACCTGTCTTTGTTGCTTCTTTATATCCATCAATGAAATTATAGATTTCTGTATTCAGTTAGCTACTGGCTTTTTTTTCTTTCAGACCCTTACTCAGTAAAGAGGAATGTGGCAAGAACTCTGAACAGTCAGCTAGTATATGAATATATTCTTCACTGCTTAAGGGCAACTTACAAATATTTTGCCTTGCCCCACAAAAAACCGACAAAATCCAGCCCAAAAAAGCCTTTGAATGTCAATGAGGAGACATCACAAAGATTAGAACCTGAAAAGGATGCCATAAAGCATGATGCCATCGATATGCAAAATGTAGCTGACAAAATGGGGGAAGTGGTAGCAGCTGATTGTCTTAATATTATTGATGGAAGTATAGACACGCCTCAGGTATGTACAGTTGATCCTTCCAAGGTGTTTGTCTCTGAAAGCATGACTGAAGAAGAATTGGCAGATGATATAGGACATTTGGGAATTGCTCAGGAAGATTCAGACTTTGTAATTGAAGAGATGATTTCCGGTGATGATGAGAACTTTAAACCAAGCTGTGTAGAGACAGAAAGTGGAAATGAGGAGGAGGAGGAGGAGGAAGAGGAAGAACATGACCAAGATAAGAAATGGCAGAAAAATGTGATAGTTATTGATCAAGGCTTGGATGACTACAGTGAAAATGGAGATCTCCCTATTCCAGCAAGTGAGCATGATATTGAAACATACAGTATTTCAGACTCTGAAGGTGTTCAGAGCACTGTAGTCACAGAGAGCGATGAGTTTGGTTTAGAGTGCAATGTAATACTTGACGATAAAGCTGACATGGATGAGGAGAGCACAGAGGGGACTGATGAACTGGATGATTCCCTGAACAAACTTGCACCTTCATTACAAGACCAGATATCTGAAATCAATAACTCAGATGAGAAGAGAGGGAGAACCGAGTTTTCTCCTAAACCAAATAGAATGTGGTGGTATTGTGACTGCTGAAGATGAGCTGGACAATACTTACACTGCATCTGGGGATGAAGATGCACTGTCTGAGGAAGAGGAAGAATTGTCTGTCTCTGTTAAATATGAAGAGACAGAGCTGGGAAAACATGTAGATAAATCTCTAAGGGTAGATTTGAATGAAGAGGATTTTATAGAGACAGGAAGCCTTTGTGAAGAGGGCATACTAATAGGACAATTTATGGAATCTGAGCTCTTTTATGAATTTAATAAACCCGCTTTCACAAAGGGCAAGGTAAGCTCTTAACATCTAACCACCAGGAGGAAATATTTCTAAGTATCGTTCTGATTCATTAAAGGGCCGTAGATTTAAAAAATGTCTTGCTTTCTATTCACGCAGTCTCCTATGGTTGTATGTAGCTTGTGCAAACGAGAAGGTCACCTAAAGAGGGATTGTCCAGAAGACTTCAAAAAAATTGAGCTAGACCCTTTGCCAGCGTTGACATCCAAGTTTTCAAATATTTTAGATCAAGTTTGCATCCAGTGTTACAGTAAGTCATCAATACTGCACTCTTTCAATATGTTTATGGAAAATATGAATTAGTTAGCTAGATTTTAATAGTACTTTAGGGAATTCTCTGAGATCAACAGCGTCAGCGGAGCTGGGTTTTGAAAGTAGCAAACTTAGTATAAAAGGTGAGATTCTGTAGTTTAATTGCTAAATTGCACCTGATACTTGTTTATATTCATAAGTCTAAATTGTACCTCCAAAGAGTAAAAATCCAAAGTGTAGGCTGATCTCATGACTCCTTGAACTAAACATGGAGTCAATGAAAGCTGCTGGATATTTGATATTCTTGACATTTAGGCACCTACACGTTGACTTCAGAGCCTATATGAGGCATCCTTTTTCCAGAAATGTTGTCCGACCCTCTTTAGTGCGGATCTTTGTGTGATATTTTGTATCTCATTACCAGAAACTGCTGTTTGAGAGATCAAAGGCAGCACATTTCTACAAAGAACAATATGCTGATTTCAGATTTTTTTGAACCATTTCCCTCCCATTCATTTGGTCTTTCAGTATGGCACCCTTCGCTTCTGACCAGACAAAACGACTGTTTTCCTGATGTATTTTTTTGTTTGACTTAGTATTTCTCTGCTTCTACCCACTCCTCCCTCTCTTCCCCTCCCACATCAATTTCCTTTTTTCCCCCCTTCCTGTCACTTTTAACTGTGGCAATGTTTTTACATATTTTGCCTGAATTGGTATGTTTCTGGCTTTTTTAAAGAGGATTTTGCTCCAAATATTATAGAGGATCAGGCTCGTGGACATATACGGCAAAATCTGGAAAGCTTCATCAGACAGGAGTTTCCAGGTAATTGTGTAGCTTCTTTTCATACTCGTATTTAGTTGTTGTTTTTTTTTGTTTGTTTCACTTTTTTTAGTATTTTCAACAATTTCATTGTACCAGTATAAAGAACAAAGTTAGCTAATTTAAACTTCTTAAAATATTCTGTTCAGTTGTTTAAGACTCTGCTATAGGACTTCAGATTAATTTGGAATATTTTCTGTTGCCATAATCTCAGTTCACTGTTAAAGCTTGATGTTTCCATTATGCCCTGCCTCCTTGAGATTGTGCTCTTTCTTAAAACAAACAAAAAGCTCCAAAAACATGTCCATTTATATTTTTTTTACATCCTGTTGGTGAGAAATAGTCAAAAGGTCATGACATCATCAGGAATGAACAATAGCCGTTTAAGAAACCAGTAATCAAAATTTTATAATAAAACTTCCATAACTAGCATTTTCATCTCAAATTCATGAGTCAAAGTTCGCTGATCCAGTCATTGTGTTCATTCTTGTAAGACCGCTACAGACTTTCTGAAACCCTTGGCACCCCGCCTTGGAATCTTGATCAGGCCAAAAGGATCCCCTTCCTTTTCAGTTCATCTAAGAAATAGCTTTATTTTTCTGCCCTTATTCTCAGTATAGCAAGAAAAATGTACTGCCTGTATATCGCTCTGGGAGTATTCTAAAGCAGAGCCATAACTCTTGGCTATCAGCAAAGCTCAGGAGACTGGAGCTATGGTTTCTGTTTCTGGAAATATATACGGTAACCACCTGGGCTTCAGTTCATAGTCTTGCCAAATTTGTATGCAGGCTGGATGTGGAATTTTTGGCCAAAGATTGTTGCATTTGTAAAGACTTGTCGTAACCCAAAGAGAGCTCTTGTATCGCTTTTCCAGATCCTCGAGGATTTACTCAAATCCTCGTGCTGCTAATCTAGTTAGTTTGCCATTTAATTTGTTCCTGGGTGTGTCAGTCTCCTATTTGATCCTGGGTAAATTTCTTAATCTCTGTATCTTCATTCCAATTTGTAAAATGGGGATTCTTCCCTACGTCAGAGGGGTGACATGAAGTTAAATTCTTTATTTCTGAAGCACTCAAACACTGTGAGTATCATAGTTATATAGGAAGTCGCATTAAATTATCACAGTGTTTTCTTCTGGCCTTGAAATCTCTGAAAAGTCAGTAAATATATTAACTATGATATCTATCCTAAATTTTATATTTAATCTTAATTTTCATTGTATAGCTAAGACTGGTGGCTTGTCAGCAGAGGAGGGTAGAGGTGGAGGGCCATGCTAATCACTGAGTTAGTTACTTCCAGGCTCTCTTTTTCCAGTCCAAATCCCCATTACTATTCAGACCGCTACAGGGGCCTGAAAATCATCTAGCACTACTGCACCTGCTCCGTAGGCCCCTGCAGGTTACTAAAGTTGTTCAAAAATTAACAAAGGCCAGAAAAGAGACATTGCAGGGATAGGTTTCGGAGTAGCAGCCGTCTGTGTTAGTCTGTATCCGCAAAAAGTACAGGAATACTTGTGGCACCTTAGAGACTTAACAAATTTATTTGAGCACAAGCTTTCGTGGGCTACATATGTGTATATTATGTCTTCTTACTATATGTTCCATTCTATGCATCTGATGAAGTGGGCTGTAGCCCACGAAAGCTTATTGCAGGGATACTGTCATCTTGTAAATCAAATTGAAATATGGAAATTTTGTGCATACGCTGGCTACAAAGAACACCTGTTCGCGAACCCTTTTATTCTTAATGCTGAAAATTTTGCGGTACGGTTTAGTCATTGTTTTGACAAAAATGCCTTTTATTTCTTACTCTTAAAAGGTAGTGAATTAGACCAGTAACTGTACAGTGTTACCGTCCATAGACAAGCAAGAAATATGCCCTATATTTAATAAATATTCCTTGTGACGTCCATTATTACAGAAAAGTGGAGTTCAACATTGGCCAAATCAGACCCTAGCTATTAAAACTGAACTGATGGTGTATCAGATGTGGTTATAGTATCGTGTCCTTTACAGGAACCAGGTTGAACTTGTTTGGCTCATCAAAAAATGGCTTTGGCTTCAAACAAAGTGACCTTGATATCTGTATGACAATTGATGGACTGGAAACTTCTGAGGTAGACTTAGAGCTCTTTTGTCTAACTTGTACTGGTATTTTATAGATAGAGCTATTGTTGCTGTGACCACTGTCTCGTGACATCCTTTTTCAAAAAGGACTTGCACAGTAGCTGAAAAAGTAAATAGAACTTCTACCAAAAAAAAGTAAATTGGCTAGTGTCTTGCTGCTGTGTCAGCTAATCCGGTTTAAGATTTTCTTCCTTTACCGTTGAGCTTATTCGTAGATTCTTCAGTGAAATGTTAATATTGTTTGACGGGGAAAGGAATGAGGCACATTGGTTCAGCATCACAGTGTTGATGCATGGTAAGGTAGAAAATGAAGATGGGGTGAGAAAGAAGCAAGTCTTTCTTTTTGGTTGATATAAATTAGCAAATGCTTTAAATGCATGTTTATAAACTCTTTTAAGAACATTAGGGTATCCTTTAGTATTGACTTGAAAATTACTCTACATTTTGAAACTGTCTGGTATGAATGCCGCTGAGTGTACAATTTAGGTGTCTTTTTAATGATATGGCTTTAAGCCTAATGACGGGCAATGAATGGCACATCAACTGAAATGGCTTGGCTAGGACATGGTCTAATAGTAATGATTACATATAGCTTTTCTAGAATTTTGCGATGGGCACAAAACATTATCAGTGCACTGAAATCTTTTTTTTTCTCCTTTTCAGGGACTTGATTGCATAAGAATAATTGAAGAATTAGCAAGAGTACTTAAGAAACATTCAGGTACCTTACTAGAGAATAAGAGTGGATAGTGCTGTGTACATGAATTTGTATACTATTTATGGAGTCAGAAGGTTCAGGGGTATAAGTCCACAGATATCATTTAAGATAACTAATGCACTAAAGAGTTCAGTGTTAGCAGGATTGGGGACTTGGATTGTGAACGTTTGTAGATCTTCATTGCATGACGAGGCCCATTGAAGGGTGCTAAGGTTGATAGAACCAGGCCTAAATTAGACTCTGATACTGTGTTAATAACATAGTGAAAACAAGTCCTAAGTTACAAGTTTGACCCTTCAGACAGTGGTTATAGGTTTGTATTTACATATCCATTTTTTGTTTGTTCACAAATAACATTAATAATAATAATAAGATTAATAATGCTGAAGATGGCACACACTAGACATTACAGTTTAGTGTAACAGTATATTCCTGTAAAAATCACATGTAAATGCCTTTTTATGAGGATTTTAAAAATTAATTCACTCTGTACCAGATAAGTATTTATGCTATTTTGCTGTTTAAACAACAATTTAGTTTTCAGCTAATGTTAAATGAAAACTAATGCCAGAAACGCTATGAATAATGAAGAGTGTCTAAAATCCATATTAACACATAGATTAATGTTTATACTTTTCATATATGCAGAGTTGAAAGATAGCTTTGATACCTACCCACAGGCTTTTAAAGAAATCTGCTGCAATTTTTGTAAGCCCGTGTCCGTGTATTTGATACCGTTATCATTGTATTAAAGTGAAAGCCAAAGTAATATTCCTTCCTAGGTCTAAGAAATGTCTTGCCTATAACGACTGCTAAAGTGCCAATTGTCAAGTTCTTCCATGTGAGAAGCAGTCTTGAAGTAGACATCAGTTTATATAATACACTGGTAAGATCACGATTATAAATTGCCTATTCCAGTTAGATTTTTGGGTTCTAATCCTCCATTTGACTCTTTCTGGGTGAAGTGAAAGGAGGCAGAGCAGTTGTTTTTTGCTAAAATTGTATGCTAGTAGTAAATTTAGTTAGCTTAATAATAGCGAACACCAGTGTTTTGAGGTACATTGATCCTTTTGTAGAACTTGGAGGGAAAGGAGTAACATCCTGAGCAGCGAGAAGACCGTCGCTGCATGTGTTAAGTATGGGGACTGTCACGGTATCAGGGCTGTTTCATCTCTTACAAAATAAGTCGCTTTCCATTGCACGCTATGCTCTGGAGAATTAGGCTGGTGAAAGGTGGAAAACATTAGCTGGAAACAATCTTCCTTTTACCAGATTCAAATCTGGCCACACAAGCCTTTTTAACTTGGAGGGTTTTAACCGTAGATTATCTGGATTATGAAAAGCCCCAGGTGCTAGTCAGCAGGACTTTGAGACTGGTCCCAAACCCAGCTTGCCTTGTTACTTGTTAAATTTTGCTTCCATGGAGAATGTATGTCCCAAGTGCGTGGCCAAATGTTTTAAAAAACATATTTAATCAGTGACTCTTGACTTCAAAAGCAAATTCATTGAGACAGTAAGTCTCTGTATCAGGAGAGGGAGATTATTTTAAATGCTAGGTGTGGTGAAAGCCTGTTCTTCAGGTTACGCGTCTGTATGTGTCAGTTGGTAGTGCTTGCATTTCTGGGATGAAAGGTTTGTGGGTTTAGGAACTGCCCCAGAATTGATGCTCTGCCACATGCCTTAGAAATACAGTAGCAGCTTGATGCTTCACTATTCTGAGGTACTACCTTTTGGATGCTTCTGCATATTGTTTGTGAGCAGATGAAAGTTAAGCATCTTGATAAGCTCCTCCCACCAGAGCAGGTGGTAACCCCACTCGCCTGATGAATGCTTCCTTTCTGAATAAAATAGGTTTTAATGTGCAGAACTAGGTAGGTAAGTGGTTTTGCTAAGCTCCTACTAGCTGCAGCGTTTGCCTTTTAATTCAGTGCACTTAACAGTTTAAGTTGTAAATCGGTGAAAGTGTATGTGCTCACACATTTGTACACACACAGACACATGTATATTCATACATATTAGGGCTGTCAAGCGATTAAAAAAATTAATCGTGCTGTTAAACAATAATAGAATACCATTTATGTAAATATTTTTGGATGTTTTCTACATTTTCAAATAGATTTCAGTTACAACACAGAATACAAAGTGTACACTGCTCACTTTCTTTCTTTTTGATTACAAATATTTGCACTGTAAAACACAAAAAATAGTGTTTTTCAATTCACCTAACGCAAGTACTGTAGTTCAATGTCTTTATCATGAAAGTTGAACTTACAAAT
Organism: Dermochelys coriacea; assembly: GCF_009764565.3. Lineage (NCBI taxonomy): Eukaryota > Metazoa > Chordata > Testudines > Dermochelyidae > Dermochelys > Dermochelys coriacea. The sequence continues at coordinate 91,722,013 of NC_050072.1, forward strand.
GTAGAATTATATACAAGAAAATAACTGCATTCAAAAATAAAACAATGTAAAACTTTAGAGCCTACAAGTCCACTCAGTCCTACTTCAGCCAATTGCTCAGACAAACAAGTTTGGTTACAATTTGCAGGAGATAATGGTGCCCGCTTCTTGTTTACAATGTCACCTGAAAGTGAGGACAGATGTTCGCATGGCACGGTTGTAGCCGGCGTGTCAAGACATTTACATGCCAGATGCGCTAAAGATTCATGCTCGTGCTTCAGCCACCGTTCCAGAGGACATGCGTCCATGCTGATGATGGGTTCTGCTCGATAACCATCCAAAGCAGAGCAGACAGATGTATCTTCATTTTCATCATCCGAGTCAGATGCCACCAGCAGAAGGTTGATTTTCTTTTTGGTGGTTCAGGTTCTGAAGTTTCTGCATCTGAGTGTTGCTCTCTTAAGACTTCTGAAAGCATACTCCATGCATCGTCCCACTCAGATTTTGGACAGCATTTCAGATTCTTAAACCTTGGGTCGAGTGCTGTTGCTATTTTTAGAAATCTTGCATTGGTACCTTCTTTGCGTTTTGGCAAATCTGCTGTGAAAGTGTTCTTAAAATGAACATGTCCTGGGTCGTCATCCAAGACTGCTCTAACATGAAATATATGGCAGAATGTGGGTAAAACAGAACAGGAGACCTACAATTCTCCCCCCAAGGAGTTCACTTACAAATTTAATTACTGTATTATTTTTTTAATGAGTGTCATCAGCATAGAAACGTGTTCTCTTAAATGGTGGCCAAAGCATGAAGGAGCATGTGAATGTTTAGCATATCTGACACACAAATACCTTGCAACACTAGCTATAAAAGTGCCATGTGAATGCCTGGTTCTCACTTTCAAGTGACATTGCAAATAAGAAGCAGGCAGAGGATATCCTGTAAGTGTAAACAAACTTGTTTGTCTTAGCGATTGACTGCACAAGAAGTAGGACTGAGTGGACTTGTAGGCTCTAAAGTTTTACCTTGTTTTGTATTTGTACAAAACATATAAATTTGTATTTACATCTACATTTGAATTTTTTTTTCATGATAAAGAGATTGCACTATGGTATTTGTATGAGGTGAATTGAAAAATACTGTTTCTTTTGTTTCTCATATTTACAGTGCAAATTCAATCAAAAATAATGATCTAAAGTGAGCACTGTACATTTTGTATTAGAAATCAATATATTTGAAAATATTTAATACATTTCAATTGGTATTCTATTGTTCAACAGTGCGATTCATCGCGATTAATTTTTTTTAGTTAATCGCGTGAGTTAACTGCGATTAATCGACAGCCCTCATACATATGCAAGCTTTTCAAGTGCAAGTGGTTGTGACTCGTCGTAGGTCTGTGCTCCTCTCAAGGAAATAGGTCATTTTCAAAGCCTTCCTGATCAGAGGCGTTAGCTAACTACCACTTTTTCCACCTCACGCCGTTTCCCATACTTGACTTCCTTATTTACAGGCCCTGCATAACACAAGACTCTTGTCCTCTTATGCAGCCGTTGATTCCAGAGTAAAATATCTGTGTTACACAATGAAAGTCTTTACAAAGGTGAGTAACACTTCAGGCACTCTGAAAGTGATAACAGCCACAGTAAAAAGTTTTATAATTTTGCTTTTCTCTTTCCAGATGTGTGACATTGGAGATGCATCTAGAGGTAGCCTGTCCTCCTATGCATATACTCTTATGGTGCTTTATTTTCTTCAGCAGCGAAATCCACCAGTCATTCCTGTTCTCCAAGAGGTACCGTATGTCAAGAAATCAGTTGGTCCCAGTTAGATATTTTTTGGTGCGCTCTTGACCAAAATAGGGATCAAAATCATCAAGTCTGAACAGCCATGCTCTAACTAGTTAACTTTCTGTTCTTAGATCTACAAGGCGCCAAAGAAGCCTGAAATTTTAGTTGATGGTTGGAATGTTTATTTCTTTGACAAAATAGATGAGTTGGTGAGTCTTATATTCACTTTTCTGATGTAGCATTATTGTGCAATAACTCTGTAAAGTGAAACTAACCTCTGGTAAGGCATGTATTTGAAAAATTCAGGAGATGAATGTAAAAGGTAGTTACTAACAATGACTTTTGCTAATGTGTTTTACATACGGGCTGAAAATGTCAGCTATTATAGGACCTAGCTGTGTCAGCCTTTACAATTGGAATTGTGAAGCGATACTTCAGCACCTTGCTTTAGTAATCTAAACATGTTTAGCACTATGCTGAAAATGTTCTTAAAAGAATCTGCTAAATATTTTTCAGCCGTTAAATGGAGCCAGATACTGTTATAACGGCACATGCCTTAGACATGATATTTGTTCTGAGGAGAAAAGAGTAACGTTACTCAAGACAGAGAGCCAAGCATGAGACTTGAAAGCAGAGTACCTTCTTTGTAAAAGGGCATGCCAGGAAACTTTTTTGTATAGAACTGTACATATTCATATTTATTGGCTTAGCCTAATAAAATACAATCGACCTTCCAAAATATAAATCTCTCATTTTATTAAAACACTGAAAGCTGAGATTTCCAAGGCGGTATAGGGGATAAAGCCATTCACTTAGAATTATTTGACATATAATGGAAATGTGTGAAAATCTCAATTTTGTGCTGTCAAGCTACCATAACATAGTTGGTTGTCTACAGTACAAGAGACCAGTGCACCTGTGAATGCTTTGCATTCAACAGCAATCCTATCAGGTTTGTTAAAGAATAACCACCGATGTGCCATACTGCTGCTTTCTTCCCCACTTGATGATAGGTGACATAACCCTTCAATGGAATAACTTTGTGTTGAAGGGGCACCCAGCCTAAACGTAAAACAATACGCAATCAATTTCAATTTGCATGTAATCAAAAATAAACAGCAAGTTGTTTTAAAAAAAAAAAAAAAAAACCAAAACCACACATTGCTACTCTTCACACTAAAAATACCCACCGACCATTTAAACAGCAAAATTTGAGTATTAACCTTCAAACTGTAAAAGGATGGAAAGTGATTTAGAGCAACTCTAAACCACACTTGTGTATAACCACAATTATATGTAATTTAACACTCTGAAATGATGAATGTGCATTTGCTTAATCTGTCTGAATCGCTGAACCTCAGAAGAAGAAATATTTCTCTCTAACTTCCAGCCAGCCTGTTGGCCAGACTCTGGTTCAAACACTGAATCTGTTGGGGAGCTATGGCTGGGACTTCTCCGCTTCTACACAGAAGAATTTGATTTCAAAGAACATGTTATCTGCATCAGAAGAAAAAATCTGCTTACAACTTTCAAGAAGCAGTGGACTTCCAAATATATTGTTATTGAAGGTATTGTAGGAATTGATACAGAGCTCATTGATGTATGGAATTGCTTTAAAACCCATTTGAATAAATCTGCTCTTCTCGCATGTTGTTTTTCCACTTTCATCCTGCTGGATTAGGATTTCCTCTGGTTAAATACATTGAGTGAAATCCTGGCCCGCAGAAGTTAGGGACAAAACCCCCCATTGACTTCAGTAGGGTTGGAATTTTGCCCTTATTTTTCAACTGAAATAAAGTTGAAAAGCGAATTTTACATTTTATTTTGTTGCAGATCATTGTGTAGAAAGGATCATTTTTTTTGAGGGCTGACTATCAGAATGGTTAAGAAAACTGGAATTCAGTCCATAGTCTGTCTGTCTCACTGTGTAATCTTTCCCTGATTCTTCAGATTTGGAGATTCTTCAGACTCAGAGATGAATGTAAAAGTTAGTTACTAACAATGACATTTGCTAGTATGTTTTACATATGAGCTGAAAATGATTTTTAGCTTGCTTCTACTCCAATTCCACTTAGTTCTTATCATATCCCTTCTTTGGAAAAGATTAACTGTCTAGTTTAAAATCAGTTGGACTGGCTTAAACATTTCTTCAGTTAGCTTTCGTATAGCATTATGCAGAATGTTGAAATGATGCAATGCATTATGTTTTAAATCAGTTCCTTTTTGTTAGAAGACCGAAACCCTAATCCAGCAAAGTACATAAAAAATGCATGCTTAGCTTTTATGCATACGAATAATCCCTCAGAGATAAAATGTAGTTTAAGTTCACCAAATATTTAAGTGCTGTGTTGCATCAGGGTCCATGTGTGGGAAATCTTTTCAATGCAGACATTATTTTTCTAGCTCATCTAACTTTGATAGAAAGGTTGGGGGCAGGGGATTTCCTTTCACCTTCAAAAATTGCTCTTTTTCAACATTTCGGTCAATTTGGTTCATAGCTGGACGGCTGAGATTCTGTCTTCTGAATCACAGGTTTCAGAGTAGCAGCCGTGTTAGTCTGTATTCACAAAAAGAAAAGGAGTACTTGTGGCACCTTAAAGACTAACAAATTTATTAGAGCATAAGCTTTCGTGAGCTACAGCTCACTTCATCGGATGCATTCCGATGAAGTGAGCTGTAGCTCACGAAAGCTTATGCTCTAATAAATTTGTTAGTCTTTAAGGTGCCACAAGTACTCCTTTTCTTTTTGTCTTCTGAATATATCCTCTTTCAGGATATGGAGAAATCAATTTCAGTGTATTGATTCTGCATCAGTAATAGCAACATTAGATTTTTTGTGTTCATATTAATCAGTTTGGTTCATAGTTCGCTTTCATATGGACTTTAGTAATACCTACAAATTTCTTCACACAGATCCCTTTGATTTGAACCACAATCTTGGAGCTGGTTTATCAAGAAAAGTAAGTTACCCGGTCCACAAGCATTCCACAAATCTGCTGAGGGTCTTGTTTTATTTAGACAATTGATTTTTTTTTTTCTTTATTTCCTAGTGACAAATTTTATAATGAAGGCTTTTATCAATGGCAGAAGGGTATTTGGTACCCCAATAAAAGGATTTCCTAAAGAATATCCCTCAAAAATGGTAAGTGTCTGTTAGAATATAGCAATACACACTCACTCACCCTCTACATTGGTATCTAAGTCCCTTATCTACTGTGAAGCTTCACACATGACTCAGATGAAAACAATTGCACTCTGTTAAGAACTTATTGGTAATTTATGCGTGGGAAACGAAGAGTTTCCTTTCAAATTTCAGTGGTAACTTCCATAGTGGTGGTTCTTCTGGCTTTTGCTATAAGTTGTTGATAGGTTGTTTTGGTTTTTTAACACTTGTATTGTGGCAACGCCTGTTAACATTAACCAGGTTGGGGCTCCATTGTACAAGCCTAGAGTAAATCGTCGTTTACCCCACACAGCTTAGTCTAAAATGCGTTGTGTTAAACAGGCTGTCCTAGAGCAACAGCAGTGTGTCAGAGAATGAGTTAGGACAAGCTCTCACCTGTCACCAGGTTATACAGCTCTGAATTGCAGTCCCATTACAGAGAGTGGAACATGGCTGTAACTTTGTTCTCATTCAGACTATAATGTTCATAGCCACGAAGGAGGTCAAGAAGGCTAAACTTCTTTGTAGAGCTGTGGTCAGTTAATGGCCTTTCTGATTCTACAGTAGGCACCACAATGGAGTGATACAAAGCACACCGACCTTCTCTCTTTTGGGGAGCTGCTTGTATTAATATGGCCTCACGCTTAGGCTATGCTTACACTAGTACCGCTACAACTGTGCCACTGAAAGTTCTCCCGTGTAGCTGCTCTTTGCCGGCAGGAGACAGCTCTTCTGCCAGCAAAATAAATCCACCCCGAATGAGCAGCGGTAGCTTTGTCAGTGTTTTTTTTCACTCCCTGGACCAACAAAAAGGCTATGTCTACCCTAGCACTAGTCATAGCTGGCTTTAGGTTTCCAAATCTTGGGGGGGGGAAATAGGTGCACAACATACATTCTTTCCTTTTAGGAATACTTCTTTGACCCAGAAGTCCTGACAGAAGGAGAACTGGCCCCAAATGACAGATGCTGCAGAATTTGGGTAAAATTGGACACTTCATGAAAGACTGTCCCATGAGGAGAAAGTACGTATATTTTAAGGGTTCTGTGGTTTTGGTAGTACAAGGGGTTTGTATAAATTTCTGAAATGTTGGATTCAAGAGATACTGAAAATGGACAAGTGGAGGGCCCAGTGTTTAAGGGGCTTGGATTACTGATAGAAATGTAAAAGTAACAGAAATCAGAGTTCATCCTTCTAGTTAGCAAATTTAAGCAGAACCGCTTAAATGTCTGAGGAGAAAAGAGTCCAGTGTTGATCAGATAATGTTCTTCACCAACTGACTCCAAGAACATGGGCGTTTGCAGTAAGGGATTGCCTCCTTAAGAGCGCTTTCCTTTAAGGGAGAATGTGACTCAATCGTATTCCTAGCCATGCTGCTGACATGAAACAAACCTATTTTTGGGAGAACCAGTTGGCCTGAAGACCTTCAACAAGCTTTAAAAAAGCAGCAACAACAACTTTCTTGGCAGCTAGCAAATCAGGAATGCAAGCAGAAATTGTCTGAAGTATCCTTTTCTGTATGATGATGTCGTTTTTATATGATTAGTGAATTGTGAAATGGATAGTGCTTAGACATCTAGGTTAAGAACCCATGCACTCTGGCCTAAGCAAATGTAGCATAGCGGAAGTCCCAAATAAAGAATATCGGGTAATTTTCAAAAGCCTCTAAGTGACTCTGAAACACAAGCATTTTTGAAACTACCCCATTGGTTCCAGTTTTAATTATATTCATTTCTTTTAGCATTTTGCTTAGAGCCTTTCTCTTAAGTGGATGGACTGCAGCAGCCATGGTTGATTGTATGGTGGAGAGGGTTTTTGAGCTTCGTCATAAATTTTTTCCCTTAGATGTGTCTCTGTGTATATACAGTATGCATTATGAAACCTCCATGTTTAAAAGGTAGCATTTCTTATTTGTATAATAGTGCTGTCAGTCCAGATTTGAAAAAGCTTAAACCAATTTAATTGTGGACTGAGTACTTTCTATTTGGGGTTTGTAACTGGGAAGAAGTTTGTACAGCTAGATGAGAAATCCATGAAAATTACTCCTAGAGTTAGACACTTTGGTTGTAAAGAAGTCTTGCTTTTTAGCCATAGTTGATTGTATGGTGGTGCTTTACTTCATATTTTCCACTAGAGTTCAGCAGAAAGTTTCCCTTAACTACATAAATTAATATTACTGAATTTACTTAATATTTTATGTTGGTTCTCCCACCACGTAGACTTCTAGGAAAAAGAGAGATACGTTTATTCTTTTTGTGTGAATGTCACATAATCCTCTTAAAGAATAGACTATTTAACACAAATTTCTTTTCTCCATCGACAGAGCCTATTTGCTTTTATGTCCTGTTTTGCTTCTGCCGGTTGAGACGACGACATGATCATGAAAGTATATTAAAAAATCAAAGTACATAGAGAACAACGAGAAAAGAAGCAAAGAGGAAAAAGATACCTCTGTGAAGGAAGGAACGATGTTATGTACACCTCAGACAAACAAACTAGGGGAGCAACACTGGACACGGGAAGAAGAAGGTTTCCAAGCAGTCAGCAGAGAAGTGGAAGCGGCAGGAGCAGGGCTTAAGAGAAAAAACGTTGTTTTAACTGTGGAGAGAAGGCCACATTAAAAAAGAGTGCCCCAGTATAAAGAGCTGCAGGTATGAAACCCAGATACATTCTAATACATCTAAGCAGACCCTATCATTTTGGAGTATTAACAATGGACCAATGGGTCTGATTAATGTCTCTTCAATTATATTGAGCATGCATATGTTACTGAATGTT